>NC_133133.1:85611240-85981314 GCF_048418815.1 Hemitrygon akajei
ACATTCATATACCTGTTCAAATCCCTCCATTCACTGAACATTCATATACCTGTTCAAATCCCTCCATTCACTGAACATTCATATACATGTTCAAATCCCTCCATTCACTGAACATTCATATACCTGTTCAACTCACTCCATTCACTGAACATTCATATACTTATTCAAATCCCTCCATTCACTGAACATTCATATACTTATTAAAATCCCTCCATTCGCTGACCATTCATATACCTGTTCAATTCCCTCCATTCACTGAACAGTCATATACCTGTTCAAGTCCCTCCATTCGCTGACCATTCATATACCTGTTCAAATCCCTCCATTCACTGAACATTCATATACTTCTTCAAATCCCTCCATTCACTGAACATTCATATACCTGTTCAAATCCCTCCATTCACTGAATATTCATATACCTGTTCAAATCCCTCCATTCACTGAACATTCATATACTTCTTCAAATCCCTCCATAAACTGATCATTCATATACCTGTTCAAATCCCTCCATTCACTGAACATTCATATACTTATTCAAATCCCTCCATTCACTGAACATTCATATACCTGTTCAAATCCCTCCATTCACTGAACATTCATATACCTGTTCAAATCCCTCCATTCACTGAACATTCATATACTTGTTCAAATCCCTCCATTCACTGAACATTCATATACCTGTTCAAATCTCTCCATTCACTGAACATTCTTATACCTGTTCAAAACCCTCCATTCACTGAACATTCATATACCAGTTCAAATCCCTCCATTCACTAAACATTCATATACTTATACAAATCCCTCCATTCACTGAACATTCATATACTTATTTAAATCGCTCCATTCACTGAACATTCATATACCTGTTCAATTCCCTCCATTCACTGAACATTCATATACCTGTTCAAATCTCTCCATTCACTGAACATTCATATACCTGTTCAAAACCCTCCATTCACTGAACATTCATATACCTGTTCAAATCACTCCATTCACTGAACATTCATATACTTATTCAAATCCCTCCATTCACTGAACATTCATATACTTACTCAAATCCCTCCATTCACTGAACATTCATATACCTGTTCAAATCCCTCCATTCACTGAACATTCATATACCTGTTCAAATCCCTCCATTCACTGAACATTCATATACTTATTCAAATCCCTCCATTCACTGAACATTCATATACCTGTTCAAATCCCTCCATTCACTGAACATTCATATACCTGTTCAAAACCCTCCATTCACTGAACATTCATATACCTGTTCAAATCTCTCCATTCACTGAACATTCTTATACCTGTTCAAAACCCTCCATTCACTGAACATTCATATACCTGTTCAAATCACTCCATTCACTGAACATTCATATACTTATTCAAATCCCTCCATTCACTGAACATTCATATACTTATTCAAATCCCTCCATTCACTGAACATTCATATACCTGTTCAAATCCCTCCATTCACTGAACATTCATATACTTCTTCAAATCCCTCCATTTACTGAACATTCATATACCTGTTCAAATCCCTCCATTCACTGAACATTCATATACTTATTCAAATCTCTCCATTCACTGAACATTCATATACCTGTTCAAATCCCTCCATTCACTGAACATTCATATACTTATTCAAATCCCTCCATTCACTGAACATTCATAGACCTGTTCAAATCCCTACATTCACTGAACATTCATATACCTGTTCAAATCCCTCCATTCACTGAACATTCATATACTTATTCAAATCCCTCCATTCACTGAACATTCATATACCTGTTCAAATCTCTCCATTCACTAAACATTCATATACTTATACAAATCCCTCCATTCACTGAACATTCATATACTTATTTAAATCGCTCCATTCACTGAACATTCATATACCTGTTCAATTCCCTCCATTCACTGAACATTCATATACCTGTTCAAATCTCTCCATTCACTGAACATTCATATACCTGTTCAAAACCCTCCATTCACTGAACATTCATATACCTGTTCAAATCACTCCATTCACTGAACATTCATATACTTATTCAAATCCCTCCATTCACTGAACATTCATATACTTACTCAAATCCCTCCATTCACTGAACATTCATATACCTGTTCAAATCCCTCCATTCACTGAACATTCATATACCTGTTCAAATCCCTCCATTCACTGAACATTCATATACTTGTTCAAATCCCTCCATTCACTGAACATTCATATACTTATTCAAATCCCTCCATTCACTGAACATTCATATACCTGTTCAAATCCCTCCATTCACTGAACATTCATATACTTATTCAAATCCCTCCATTCACTGATCATTCATATACCTGTTCAAATCCCTCCATTCACTGAACATTCATATACTTATTCAAATCCCTCCATTCACTGAACATTCATATACCTGTTCAAATCCCTCCATTCACTGAACATTCATATACCTGTTCAAATCCCTCCATTCACTGAACATTCATATACTTATTCAAATCCCTCCATTCACTGAACATTCATATACCTGTTCAAATCCCTCCATTCACTGAACATTCATATACCTGTTCAAATCCCTCCATTCACTGAACATTCATATACTTGTTCAAATCCCTCCATTCACTGAACATTCATATACCTGTTCAAATCTCTCCATTCACTGAACATTCTTATACCTGTTCAAAACCCTCCATTCACTGAACATTCATATACCAGTTCAAATCCCTCCATTCACTAAACATTCATATACTTATACAAATCCCTCCATTCACTGAACATTCATATACTTATTTAAATCGCTCCATTCACTGAACATTCATATACCTGTTCAATTCCCTCCATTCACTGAACATTCATATACCTGTTCAAATCTCTCCATTCACTGAACATTCATATACCTGTTCAAAACCCTCCATTCACTGAACATTCATATACCTGTTCAAATCACTCCATTCACTGAACATTCATATACTTATTCAAATCCCTCCATTCACTGAACATTCATATACTTACTCAAATCCCTCCATTCACTGAACATTCATATACCTGTTCAAATCCCTCCATTCACTGAACATTCATATACCTGTTCAAATCCCTCCATTCACTGAACATTCATATACTTATTCAAATCCCTCCATTCACTGAACATTCATATACCTGTTCAAATCCCTCCATTCACTGAACATTCATATACCTGTTCAAAACCCTCCATTCACTGAACATTCATATACCTGTTCAAATCTCTCCATTCACTGAACATTCTTATACCTGTTCAAAACCCTCCATTCACTGAACATTCATATACCTGTTCAAATCACTCCATTCACTGAACATTCATATACTTATTCAAATCCCTCCATTCACTGAACATTCATATACTTATTCAAATCCCTCCATTCACTGAACATTCAT
This sequence comes from Hemitrygon akajei, assembly GCF_048418815.1. Classification (NCBI taxonomy): domain Eukaryota; kingdom Metazoa; phylum Chordata; class Chondrichthyes; order Myliobatiformes; family Dasyatidae; genus Hemitrygon; species Hemitrygon akajei. Next base: position 85,614,653 of record NC_133133.1, read on the forward strand.
ATACCTGTTCAAATCCCTCCATTCACTGAACATTCATATACTTCTTCAAATCCCTCCATTTACTGAACATTCATATACCTGTTCAAATCCCTCCATTCACTGAACATTCATATACTTATTCAAATCTCTCCATTCACTGAACATTCATATACCTGTTCAAATCCCTCCATTCACTGAACATTCATATACTTATTCAAATCCCTCCATTCACTGAACATTCATAGACCTGTTCAAATCCCTACATTCACTGAACATTCATATACCTGTTCAAATCCCTCCATTCACTGAACATTCATATACTTATTCAAATCCCTCCATTCACTGAACATTCATATACCTGTTCAAATCTCTCCATTCACTAAACATTCATATACTTATACAAATCCCTCCATTCACTGAACATTCATATACTTATTTAAATCGCTCCATTCACTGAACATTCATATACCTGTTCAATTCCCTCCATTCACTGAACATTCATATACCTGTTCAAATCTCTCCATTCACTGAACATTCATATACCTGTTCAAAACCCTCCATTCACTGAACATTCATATACCTGTTCAAATCACTCCATTCACTGAACATTCATATACTTATTCAAATCCCTCCATTCACTGAACATTCATATACTTACTCAAATCCCTCCATTCACTGAACATTCATATACCTGTTCAAATCCCTCCATTCACTGAACATTCATATACCTGTTCAAATCCCTCCATTCACTGAACATTCATATACTTGTTCAAATCCCTCCATTCACTGAACATTCATATACTTATTCAAATCCCTCCATTCACTGAACATTCATATACCTGTTCAAATCCCTCCATTCACTGAACATTCATATACTTATTCAAATCCCTCCATTCACTGATCATTCATATACCTGTTCAAATCCCTCCATTCACTGAACATTCATATACTTATTCAAATCCCTCCATTCACTGAACATTCATATACCTGTTCAAATCCCTCCATTCACTGAACATTCATATACCTGTTCAAATCCCTCCATTCACTGAACATTCATATACTTGTTCAAATCCCTCCATTCACTGAACATTCATATACTTATTCAAATCCCTCCATTCACTGAACATTCATATACCTGTTCAAATCCCTCCATTCACTGAACATTCATATACTTCTTCAAATCCCTCCAATTACTGAACATTCATATACCTGTTCAAATCCCTCCATTCACTGAACATTCATATACTTATTCAAATCCCTCCATTCACTGAACATTCATAGACCTGTTCAAATCCCTCCATTCACTGAACATTCATATACCTGTTCAAATCCCTCCATTCACTGAACATTCATATACCTGTTCAAATCCCTCCATTCACTGAACATTCATATACATGTTCAAATCCCTCCATTCACTGAACATTCATATACCTGTTCAACTCACTCCATTCACTGAACATTCATATACTTATTCAAATCCCTCCATTCACTGAACATTCATATACTTATTAAAATCCCTCCATTCGCTGACCATTCATATACCTGTTCAATTCCCTCCATTCACTGAACAGTCATATACCTGTTCAAGTCCCTCCATTCGCTGACCATTCATATACCTGTTCAAATCCCTCCATTCACTGAACATTCATATACTTCTTCAAATCCCTCCATTCACTGAACATTCATATACCTGTTCAAATCCCTCCATTCACTGAATATTCATATACCTGTTCAAATCCCTCCATTCACTGAACATTCATATACTTATTCAAATCCGTCCATAAACTGATCATTCATATACCTGTTCAAATCCCTCCATTCACTGAACATTCATATACTTATTCAAATCCCTCCATTCACTGAACATTCATATACCTGTTCAAATCCCTCCATTCACTGAACATTCATATACCTGTTCAAATCCCTCCATTCACTGAACATTCATATACTTGTTCAAATCCCTCCATTCACTGAACATTCATATACCTGTTCAAATCTCTCCATTCACTGAACATTCTTATACCTGTTCAAAACCCTCCATTCACTGAACATTCATATACCTGTTCAAATCCCTCCATTCACTAAACATTCATATACTTATACAAATCCCTCCATTCACTGAACATTCATATACTTATTTAAATCGCTCCATTCACTGAACATTCATATAACTGTTCAATTCCCTCCATTCACTGAACATTCATATACCTGTTCAAATCTCTCCATTCACTGAACATTCATATACCTGTTCAAAACCCTCCATTCACTGAACATTCATATACCTGTTCAAATCACTCCATTCACTGAACATTCATATACTTATTCAAATCCCTCCATTCACTGAACATTCATATACTTACTCAAATCCCTCCATTCACTGAACATTCATATACCTGTTCAAATCCCTCCATTCACTGAACATTCATATACCTGTTCAAATCCCTCCATTCACTGAACATTCATATACTTATTCAAATCCCTCCATTCACTGAACATTCATATACCTGTTCAAATCCCTCCATTCACTGAACATTCATATACCTGTTCAAAACCCTCCATTCACTGAACATTCATATACCTGTTCAAATCCCTCCATTCACTGAACATTCATATACTACTTCATAGCCCTCCATTCACTGAACATTCATATACTTATTCAAATCCCTCCATTCACTGAACATTCATATACCTGTTCAAATCTCTCCATTCACTAAACATTCATATACTTATACAAATCCCTCCATTCACTGAACATTCATATACTTATTTAAATCGCTCCATTCACTGAACATTCATATACCTGTTCAATTCCCTCCATTCACTGAACATTCATATACCTGTTCAAATCTCTCCATTCACTGAACATTCATATAGCTGTTCAAAACCCTCCATTCACTGAACATTCATATACCTGTTCAAATCACTCCATTCACTGAACATTCATATACTTATTCAAATCCCTCCATTCACTGAACATTCATATACTTACTCAAATCCCTCCATTCACTGAACATTCATATACCTGTTCAAATCCCTCCATTCACTGAACATTCATATACCTGTTCAAATCCCTCCATTCACTGAACATTCATATACCTGTTCAAATCCCTCCATTCACTGAACATTCATATACTTGTTCAAATCCCTCCATTCACTGAACATTCATATACTTATTCAAATCCCTCCATTCACTGAACATTCATATACCTGTTCAAATCCCTCCATTCACTGAACATTCATATACTTATTCAAATCCCTCCATTCACTGATCATTCATATACCTGTTCAAATCCCTCCATTCACTGAACATTCATATACTTATTCAAATCCCTCCATTCACTGAACATTCATATACCTGATCAAATCCCTCCATTCACTGAACATTCATATACCTGTTCAAATCCCTCCATTCACTGAACATTCATATACTTGTTCAAATCCCTCCATTCACTGAACATTCATATACTTATTCAAATCCCTCCATTCACTGAACATTCATATACCTGTTCAAATCCCTCCATTCACTGAACATTCATATACTTCTTCAAATCCCTCCATTTACTGAACATTCATATACTTATTCAAATCCCTCCATTCACTGAACATTCATAGACCTGTTCAAATCCCTCCATTCACTGAACATTCATATACCTGTTCAAATCCCTCCATTCACTGAACATTCATATACCTGTTCAAATCCCTCCATTCACTGAACATTCATATACATGTTCAAATCCCTCCATTCACTGAACATTCATATACCTGTTCAACTCACTCCATTCACTGAACATTCATATACTTATTCAAATCCCTCCATTCACTGAACATTCATATACTTATTAAAATCCCTCCATTCGCTGACCATTCATATACCTGTTCAATTCCCTCCATTCACTGAACAGTCATATACCTGTTCAAGTCCCTCCATTCGCTGACCATTCATATACCTGTTCAAATCCCTCCATTCACTGAACATTCATATACTTCTTCAAATCCCTCCATTCACTGAACATTCATATACCTGTTCAAATCCCTCCATTCACTGAATATTCATATACCTGTTCAAATCCCTCCATTCACTGAACATTCATATACTTCTTCAAATCCCTCCATAAACTGATCATTCATATACCTGTTCAAATCCCTCCATTCACTGAACATTCATATACCTGTTCAAATCCCTCCATTCACTGAACATTCATATACTTGTTCAAATCCCTCCATTCACTGAACATTCATATACCTGTTCAAATCTCTCCATTCACTGAACATTCTTATACCTGTTCAAAACCCTCCATTCACTGAACATTCATATACCTGTTCAATACCCTCCATTCACTAAACATTCATATACTTATACAAATCCCTCCATTCACTGAACATTCATATACTTATTTAAATCGCTCCATTCACTGAACATTCATATACCTGTTCAATTCCCTCCATTCACTGAACATTCATATACCTGTTCAAATCTCTCCATTCACTGAACATTCATATACCTGTTCAAAACCCTCCATTCACTGAACATTCATATACCTGTTCAAATCACTCCATTCACTGAACATTCATATACTTATTCAAATCCCTCCATTCACTGAACATTCATATACTTACTCAAATCCCTCCATTCACTGAACATTCATATACCTGTTCAAATCCCTCCATTCACTGAACATTCATATACCTGTTCAAATCCCTCCATTCACTGAACATTCATATACTTATTCAAATCCCTCCATTCACTGAACATTCATATACCTGTTCAAATCCCTCCATTCACTGAACATTCATATACCTGTTCAAAACCCTCCATTCACTGAACATTCATATACCTGTTCAAATCCCTCCATTCACTGAACATTCATATACTACTTCATAGCCCTCCATTCACTGAACATTCATATACCTGTTCAAATCTCTCCATTCACTGAAGATTCATATACTTATTCAAATCCCTCCATTCACTGAACATTCATATACCTGTTCAAATCCCTCCATTCACTGAACATTCATATACCTGTTCAAATCACTCCATTCACTGAACATTCATATACCTGTTCAAAACCCTCCATTCACTGAACATTCATATACCTGTTCAAATCACTCCATTCACTGAACATTCATATACTTATTCAAATCCCTCCATTCACTGAACATTCATATACTTACTCAAATCCCTCCATTCACTGAACATTCATATACCTGTTCAAATCCCTCCATTCACTGAACATTCATATACCTGTTCAAATCCCTCCATTCACTGAACATTCATATACTTATTCAAATCCCTCCATTCACTGAACATTCATATACCTGTTCAAATCCCTCCATTCACTGAACATTCATATACTTATTCAAATCCCTCCATTCACTGAACATTCATAGACCTGTTCAAATTCCTCCATTCACTGAACTTTCATATACCTGTTCAAATCCCTCCATTCACTGAACATTCATATACCTGTTCAAATCCCTCCATTCACTGAACATTCATATACCTGTTCAAATCCCTCCATTCACTGAACATTCATATACCTGTTCAACTCACTCCATTCACTGAACATTCATATACTTATTCAAATCCCTCCATTCACTGAACATTAATATACTTATTCAAATCCCTCCATTCGCCGACCATTCATATACCTGTTCAATTCCCTCCATTCACTGAACAGTCATATACCTGTTCAAGTCCCTCCATTCACTGAACATTCATATACTTATTCAAATCCCTCCATTCACGGAACATTCATATAATTATTCAAATCCCTCCATTCACGGAACATTCCTATACCTGTTCAATTCCCTCCATTCACTGAACATTCATATACCTGTTCAAATCCCTCCATTCACGCAACATTCATATACTTATTCAAATCCCTCAATTCACTGAACATTCATATACTACTTCATAGCCCTCCATTCACTGAACATTCATATACCTGTTCAAATCTCTCCATTCACTGAAGATTCATATACTTATTCAAATCCCTCCATTCACTGAACATTCATATACCTGTTCAAATCCCTCCATTCACTGAATATTCATATACCTGTTCAAATCCCTCCATTCACTGAACATTCATATACTTATTCAAATCCCTCCATTCACTGATCATTCATATACCGGTTCAAATCCCTCCATTCACTGAACATTCATATACTTATTCAAATCCCTCCATTCACTGAACATTCATATACCTGTTCAAATCTCTCCATTCACTGAACATTCATATACCTGTTCAAAACCCTCCATTCACTGAACATTCATATACCTGTTCAAATCACTCCATTCACTGAACATTCAAATACTTATTCAAATCCCTCCATTCACTGAACATTCATATACTTATTCAAATCCCTCCATTCACTGAACATTCATATACCTGTTCAAATCCCTCCATTCACTGAACATTCATATACTTCTTCAAATCCCTCCCTTCACTGAACATTCATATACCTGTTCAAATCCCTCCATTCACTGAACATTCATATACCTGTTCAAATCCCTCCATTCACTGAACATTCATATACTTATTCAAATCTCTCCATTCACTGAACATTCATATACCTGTTCAAATCCCTCCATTCACTGAACATTCATATACTTATTCAAATCCCTCCATTCACTGAACATTCATAGACCTGTTCAAATCCCTCCATTCACTGAACATTCAATTACCTGTTCAAATCCCTCCATTCACTAAACATTCATATACTTATACAAATCCCTCCATTCACTGAAAATTCATATACTTATTTAAATCGCTCCATTCACTGAACATTCATATACCTGTTCAATTCCCTCCATTCACTGAACATTCATATACCTGTTCAAATCTCTCCATTCACTGAACATTCATATACCTGTTCAAATCACTCCATTCACTGAACATTCATATACTTATTCAAATCCCTCCATTCACTGAACATTCATATACTTACTCAAATCCCTCCATTCACTGAACATTCATATACCTGTTCAAATCCCTCCATTCACTGAACATTCATATACCTGTTCAACTCACTCCATTCACTGAACATTCATATACTTATTCAAATCCCTCCATTCACTGAACATTCATATACTTATTCAAATCCCTCCATTCGCTGACCATTCATATAACTGTTCAAATCCCTCCATTCATTGAATATTCATATACCTGTTCAAATCCCTCCATTCACTGAACATTCATATACTTATTCAAATCCCTCCATTCACTGATCATTCATATACCTGTTCAAATCCCTCCATTCACTGAACATTCATATACTTATTCAAATCCCTCCATTCACTGAACATTCATATACCTGTTCAAATCCCTCCATTCACTGAACATTCATATACCTGTTCAAATCCCTCCATTCACTGAACATTCATATACTTGTTCAAATCCCTCCATTCACTGAACATTCATATACCTGTTCAAATCTCTCCATTCACTGAACATTCTTATACCTGTTCAAAACCCTCCATTCACTGAACATTCATATACCTGTTCAAATCACTCCATTCACTGAACATTCATATACTTATTCAAATCCCTCCATTCACTGAACATTCATATACTTATTCAAATCCCTCCATTCACTGAACATTCATATACCTGTTCAAATCCCTCCATTCACTGAACATTCATATACTTCTTCAAATCCCTCCATTCACTGAACATTCATATACTTACTCAAATCCCTCCATTCACTGAACATTGATATACCTGTTCAAATCCCTCCATTCACTGAACATTCATATACCTGTTCAAATCCCTCCATTCACTGAACATTCATATACTTATTCAAATCCCTCCATTCACTGAACATTCATATACCTGTTCAAATCCCTCCATTCACTGAACATTCATATACCTGTTCAAAACCCTCCATTCACTGAACATTCATATACCTGTTCAAATCCCTCCATTCACTGAACATTCATATACTACTTCATAGCCCTCCATTCACTGAACATTCATATACTTATTCAAATCCCTCCATTCACTGAACATTCATATACCTGTTCAAATCTCTCCATTCACTAAACATTCATATACTTATACAAATCCCTCCATTCACTGAACATTCATATACTTATTTAAATCGCTCCATTCACTGAACATTCATATACCTGTTCAATTCCCTCCATTCACTGAACATTCATATACCTGTTCAAATCTCTCCATTCACTGAACATTCATATACCTGTTCAAAACCCTCCATTCACTGAACATTCATATACCTGTTCAAATCACTCCATTCACTGAACATTCATATACTTATTCAAATCCCTCCATTCACTGAACATTCATATACTTACTCAAATCCCTCCATTCACTGAACATTCATATACCTGTTCAAATCCCTCCATTCACTGAACATTCATATACCTGTTCAAATCCCTCCATTCACTGAACATTCATATACCTGTTCAAATCCCTCCATTCACTGAACATTCATATACTTGTTCAAATCCCTCCATTCACTGAACATTCATATACTTATTCAAATCCCTCCATTCACTGAACATTCATATACCTGTTCAAATCCCTCCATTCACTGAACATTCATATACTTATTCAAATCCCTCCATTCACTGATCATTCATATACCTGTTCAAATCCCTCCATTCACTGAACATTCATATACTTATTCAAATCCCTCCATTCACTGAACATTCATATACCTGTTCAAATCCCTCCATTCACTGAACATTCATATACCTGTTCAAATCCCTCCATTCACTGAACATTCATATACTTGTTCAAATCCCTCCATTCACTGAACATTCATATACTTATTCAAATCCCTCCATTCACTGAACATTCATATACCTGTTCAAATCCCTCCATTCACTGAACATTCATATACTTCTTCAAATCCCTCCATTTACTGAACATTCATATACCTGTTCAAATCCCTCCATTCACTGAACATTCATATACTTATTCAAATCCCTCCATTCACTGAACATTCATAGACCTGTTCAAATCCCTCCATTCACTGAACATTCATATACCTGTTCAAATCCCTCCATTCACTGAACATTCATATACCTGTTCAAATCCCTCCATTCACTGAACATTCATATACATGTTCAAATCCCTCCATTCACTGAACATTCATATACCTGTTCAACTCACTCCATTCACTGAACATTCATATACTTATTCAAATCCCTCCATTCACTGAACATTCATATACTTATTAAAATCCCTCCATTCGCTGACCATTCATATACCTGTTCAATTCCCTCCATTCACTGAACAGTCATATACCTGTTCAAGTCCCTCCATTCGCTGACCATTCATATACCTGTTCAAATCCCTCCATTCACTGAACATTCATATACTTCTTCAAATCCCTCCATTCACTGAACATTCATATACCTGTTCAAATCCCTCCATTCACTGAATATTCATATACCTGTTCAAATCCCTCCATTCACTGAACATTCATATACTTCTTCAAATCCCTCCATAAACTGATCATTGATATACCTGTTCAAATCCCTCCATTCACTGAACATTCATATACTTATTCAAATCCCTCCATTCACTGAACATTCATATACCTGTTCAAATCCCTCCATTCACTGAACATTCATATACCTGTTCAAATCCCTCCATTCACTGAACATTCATATACTTGTTCAAATCCCTCCATTCACTGAACATTCATATACCTGTTCAAATCTCTCCATTCACTGAACATTCTTATACCTGTTCAAAACCCTCCATTCACTGAACATTCATATACCTGTTCAAATCCCTCCATTCACTAAACATTCATATACTTATACAAATCCCTCCATTCACTGAACATTCATATACTTATTTAAATCGCTCCATTCACTGAACATTCATATACCTGTTCAATTCCCTCCATTCACTGAACATTCATATACCTGTTCAAATCTCTCCATTCACTGAACATTCATATACCTGTTCAAAACCCTCCATTCACTGAACATTCATATACCTGTTCAAATCACTCCATTCACTGAACATTCATATACTTATTCAAATCCCTCCATTCACTGAACATTCATATACTTACTCAAATTCCTCCATTCACTGAACATTCATATACCTGTTCAAATCCCTCCATTCACTGAACATTCATATACCTGTTCAAATCCCTCCATTCACTGAACATTCATATACTTATTCAAATCCCTCCATTCACTGAACATTCATATACCTGTTCAAATCCCTCCATTCACTGAACATTCATATACCTGTTCAAAACCCTCCATTCACTGAACATTCATATACCTGTTCAAATCCCTCCATTCACTGAACATTCATATACTACTTCATAGCCCTCCATTCACTGAACATTCATATACCTGTTCAAATCTCTCCATTCACTGAAGATTCATATACTTATTCAAATCCCTCCATTCACTGAACATTCATATACCTGTTCAAATCCCTCCATTCACTGAACATTCATATACCTGTTCAAATCACTCCATTCACTGAACATTCATATACCTGTTCAAAACCCTCCATTCACTGAACATTCATATACCTGTTCAAATCACTCCATTCACTGAACATTCATATACTTATTCAAATCCCTCCATTCACTGAACATTCATATACTTACTCAAATCCCTCCATTCACTGAACATTCATATACCTGTTCAAATCCCTCCATTCACTGAACATTCATATACCTGTTCAAATCCCTCCATTCACTGAACATTCATATACTTATTCAAATCCCTCCATTCACTGAACATTCATATACCTGTTCAAATCCCTCCATTCACTGAACATTCATATACTTATTCAAATCCCTCCATTCACTGAACATTCATAGACCTGTTCAAATTCCTCCATTCACTGAACATTCATATACCTGTTCAAATCCCTCCATTCACTGAACATTCATATACCTGTTCAAATCCCTCCATTCACTGAACATTCATATACCTGTTCAAATCCCTCCATTCACTGAACATTCATATACCTGTTCAACTCACTCCATTCACTGAACATTCATATACTTATTCAAATCCCTCCATTCACTGAACATTAATATACTTATTCAAATCCCTCCATTCGCCGACCATTCATATACCTGTTCAATTCCCTCCATTCACTGAACAGTCATATACCTGTTCAAGTCCCTCCATTCACTGAACATTCATATACTTATTCAAATCCCTCCATTCACGGAACATTCATATAATTATTCAAATCCCTCCATTCACGGAACATTCCTATACCTGTTCAATTCCCTCCATTCACTGAACATTCATATACCTGTTCAAATCCCTCCATTCACGCAACATTCATATACTTATTCAAATCCCTCAATTCACTGAACATTCATATACTACTTCATAGCCCTCCATTCACTGAACATTCATATACCTGTTCAAATCTCTCCATTCACTGAAGATTCATATACTTATTCAAATCCCTCCATTCACTGAACATTCATATACCTGTTCAAATCCCTCCATTCACTGAATATTCATATACCTGTTCAAATCCCTCCATTCACAGAACATTCATATACTTATTCAAATCCCTCCATTCACTGATCATTCATATACCGGTTCAAATCCCTCCATTCACTGAACATTCATATACTTATTCAAATCCCTCCATTCACTGAACATTCATATACCTGTTCAAATCTCTCCATTCACTGAACATTCATATACCTGTTCAAAACCCTCCATTCACTGAACATTCATATACCTGTTCAAATCACTCCATTCACTGAACATTCAAATACTTATTCAAATCCCTCCATTCACTGAACATTCATATACTTATTCAAATCCCTCCATTCACTGAACATTCATATACCTGTTCAAATCCCTCCATTCACTGAACATTCATATACTTCTTCAAATCCCTCCATTCACTGAACATTCATATACCTGTTCAAATCCCTCCATTCACTGAACATTCATATACCTGTTCAAATCCCTCCATTCACTGAACATTCATATACTTATTCAAATCTCTCCATTCACTGAACATTCATATACCTGTTCAAATCCCTCCATTCACTGAACATTCATATACTTATTCAAATCCCTCCATTCACTGAACATTCATAGACCTGTTCAAATCCTTCCATTCACTGAACATTCAATTACCTGTTCAAATCCCTCCATTCACTAAACATTCATATACTTATACAAATCCCTCCATTCACTGAACATTCATATACTTATTTAAATCGCTCCATTCACTGAACATTCATATACCTGTTCAATTCCCTCCATTCACTGAACATTCATATACCTGTTCAAATCTCTCCATTCACTGAACATTCATATACCTGTTCAAATCACTCCATTCACTGAACATTCATATACTTATTCAAATCCCTCCATTCACTGAACATTCATATACTTACTCAAATCCCTCCATTCACTGAACATTCATATACCTGTTCAAATCCCTCCATTCACTGAACATTCATATACCTGTTCAACTCACTCCATTCACTGAACATTCATATACTTATTCAAATCCCTCCATTCACTGAACATTCATATACTTATTCAAATCCCTCCATTCGCTGACCATTCATATACCTGTTCAAATCCCTCCATTCACTGAATATTCATATACCTGTTCAAATCCCTCCATTCACTGAACATTCATATACTTATTCAAATCCCTCCATTCACTGATCATTCATATACCTGTTCAAATCCCTCCATTCACTGAACATTCATATACTTATTCAAATCCCTCCATTCACTGAACATTCATATACCTGTTCAAATCCCTCCATTCACTGAACATTCATATACCTGTTCAAATCCCTCCATTCACTGAACATTCATATACTTGTTCAAATCCCTCCATTCACTGAACATTCATATACCTGTTCAAATCTCTCCATTCACTGAACATTCTTATACCTGTTCAAAACCCTCCATTCACTGAACATTCATATACCTGTTCAAATCACTCCATTCACTGAACATTCATATACTTATTCAAATCCCTCCATTCACTGAACATTCATATACTTATTCAAATCCCTCCATTCACTGAACATTCATATACCTGTTCAAATCCCTCCATTCACTGAACATTCATATACTTCTTCAAATCCCTCCATTCACTGAACATTCATATACCTGTTCAAATCCCTCCATTCACTGAACATTCATATACTTATTCAAATCTCTCCATTCACTGAACATTCATATACCTGTTCAAATCCCTCCATTCACTGAACATTCATATACTTATTCAAATCCCTCCATTCACTGAACATTCATAGACCTGTTCAAATCCCTACATTCACTGAACATTCATATACCTGTTCAAATCCCTCCATTCACTGAACATTCATATACTTATTCAAATCCCTCCATTCACTGAACATTCATATACTTATTTAAATCGCTCCATTCACTGAACATTCATATACCTGTTCAATTCCCTCCATTCACTGAACATTCATATACCTGTTCAAATCTCTCCATTCACTGAACATTCATATACCTGTTCAAAACCCTCCATTCACTGAACATTCATATACCTGTTCAAATCACTCCATTCACTGAACATTCATATACTTATTCAAATCCCTCCATTCACTGAACATTCATATACTTACTCAAATCCCTCCATTCACTGAACATTCATATACCTGTTCAAATCCCTCCATTCACTGGACATTCATATACCTGTTCAAATCCCTCCATTCACTGAACATTCATATACTTATTCAAATCCCTCCATTCACTGAACATTCATATACCTGTTCAAATCCCCCCATTCACTGAACATTCATATACCTGTTCAAAACCCTCCATTCACTGAACATTCATATACCTGTTCAAATCCCTCCATTCACTGAACATTCATATACTACTTCATAGCCCTCCATTCACTGAACATTCATATACCTGTTCAAATCTCTCCATTCACTGAAGATTCATATACTTATTCAAATCCCTCCATTCACTGAACATTCATATACCTGTTCAAATCCCTCCATTCACTGAACATTCATATACCTGTTCAAATCACTCCATTCACTGAACATTCATATACCTGTTCAAAACCCTCCATTCACTGAACATTCATATACCTGTTCAAATCACTCCATTCACTGAACATTCATATACTTATTCAAATCCCTCCATTCACTGAACATTCATATACTTACTCAAATCCCTCCATTCACTGAACATTCATATACCTGTTCAAATCCCTCCATTCACTGAACATTCATATACCTGTTCAAATCCCTCCATTCACTGAACATTCATATACTTATTCAAATCCCTCCATTCACTGAACATTCATATACCTGTTCAAATCCCTCCATTCACTGAACATTCATATACTTATTCAAATCCCTCCATTCACTGAACATTCATAGACCTGTTCAAATTCCTCCATTCACTGAACATTCATATACCTGTTCAAATCCCTCCATTCACTGAACATTCATATACCTGTTCAAATCCCTCCATTCACTGAACATTCATATACCTGTTCAAATCCCTCCATTCACTGAACATTCATATACCTGTTCAACTCACTCCATTCACTGAACAGTCATATACCTGTTCAAGTCCCTCCATTCACTGAACATTCATATACTTATTCAAATCCCTCCATTCACGGAACATTCATATAATTATTCAAATCCCTCCATTCACGGAACATTCCTATACCTGTTCAATTCCCTCCATTCACTGAACATTCATATACCTGTTCAAATCCCTCCATTCACGCAACATTCATATACTTATTCAAATCCCTCAATTCACTGAACATTCATATACTACTTCATAGCCCTCCATTCACTGAACATTCATATACCTGTTCAAATCTCTCCATTCACTGAAGATTCATATACTTATTCAAATCCCTCCATTCACTGAACATTCATATACCTGTTCAAATCCCTCCATTCACTGAATATTCATATACCTGTTCAAATCCCTCCATTCACAGAACAATCATATACTTATTCAAATCCCTCCATTCACTGATCATTCATATACCGGTTCAAATCCCTCCATTCACTGAACATTCATATACTTATTCAAATCCCTCCATTCACTGAACATTCATATACCTGTTCAAATCTCTCCATTCACTGAACATTCATATACCTGTTCAAAACCCTCCATTCACTGAACATTCATATACCTGTTCAAATCACTCCATTCACTGAACATTCAAATACTTATTCAAATCCCTCCATTCACTGAACATTCATATACTTATTCAAATCCCTCCATTCACTGAACATTCATATACCTGTTCAAATCCCTCCATTCACTGAACATTCATATACTTCTTCAAATCCCTCCATTCACTGAACATTCATATACCTGTTCAAATCCCTCCATTCACTGAACATTCATATACCTGTTCAAATCCCTCCATTCACTGAACATTCATATACTTATTCAAATCTCTCCATTCACTGAACATTCATATACCTGTTCAAATCCCTCCATTCACTGAACATTCATATACTTATTCAAATCCCTCCATTCACTGAACATTCATAGACCTGTTCAAATCCCTCCATTCACTGAGCATTCAATTACCTGTTCAAATCCCTCCATTCACTAAACATTCATATACTTATACAAATCCCTCCATTCACTGAACATTCATATACTTATTTAAATCGCTCCATTCACTGAACATTCATATACCTGTTCAATTCCCTCCATTCACTGAACATTCATATACCTGTTCAAATCTCTCCATTCACTGAACATTCATATACCTGTTCAAATCACTCCATTCACTGAACATTCATATACTTATTCAAATCCCTCCATTCACTGAACATTCATATACTTACTCAAATCCCTCCATTCACTGAACATTCATATACCTGTTCAAATCCCTCCATTCACTGAACATTCATATACCTGTTCAACTCACTCCATTCACTGAACATTCATATACTTATTCAAATCCCTCCATTCACTGAACATTCATATACTTATTCAAATCCCTCCATTCGCTGACCATTCATATACCTGTTCAAATCCCTCCATTCACTGAATATTCATATACCTGTTCAAATCCCTCCATTCACTGAACATTCATATACTTATTCAAATCCCTCCATTCACTGATCATTCATATACCTGTTCAAATCCCTCCATTCACTGAACATTCATATACTTATTCAAATCCCTCCATTCACTGAACATTCATATACCTGTTCAAATCCCTCCATTCACTGAACATTCATATACCTGTTCAAATCCCTCCATTCACTGAACATTCATATACTTGTTCAAATCCCTCCATTCACTGAACATTCATATACCTGTTCAAATCTCTCCATTCACTGAACATTCTTATACCTGTTCAAAACCCTCCATTCACTGAACATTCATATACCTGTTCAAATCACTCCATTCACTGAACATTCATATACTTATTCAAATCCCTCCATTCACTGAACATTCATATACTTATTCAAATCCCTCCATTCACTGAACATTCATATACCTGTTCAAATCCCTCCATTCACTGAACATTCATATACTTCTTCAAATCCCTCCATTCACTGAACATTCATATACCTGTTCAAATCCCTCCATTCACTGAACATTCATATACTTATTCAAATCTCTCCATTCACTGAACATTCATATACCTGTTCAAATCCCTCCATTCACTGAACATTCATATACTTATTCAAATCCCTCCATTCACTGAACATTCATAGACCTGTTCAAATCCCTACATTCACTGAACATTCATATACCTGTTCAAATCCCTCCATTCACTGAACATTCATATACTTATTCAAATCCCTCCATTCACTGAACATTCATATACTTATTTAAATCGCTCCATTCACTGAACATTCATATACCTGTTCAATTCCCTCCATTCACTGAACATTCATATACCTGTTCAAATCTCTCCATTCACTGAACATTCATATACCTGTTCAAAACCCTCCATTCACTGAACATTCATATACCTGTTCAAATCACTCCATTCACTGAACATTCATATACTTATTCAAATCCCTCCATTCACTGAACATTCATATACTTACTCAAATCCCTCCATTCACTGAACATTCATATACCTGTTCAAATCCCTCCATTCACTGAACATTCATATACCTGTTCAAATCCCTCCATTCACTGAACATTCATATACTTATTCAAATCCCTCCATTCACTGAACATTCATATACCTGTTCAAATCCCTCCATTCACTGAACATTCATATACTTATTCAAATCCCTCCATTCACTGAACATTCATAGACCTGTTCAAATCCCTCCATTCACTGAACATTCATATACCTGTTCAAATCCCTCCATTCACTGAACATTCATATACCTGTTCAAATCCCTCCATTGACTGAACATTCATATACCTGTTCAAATCCCTCCATTCACTGAACATTCATATACCTGTTCAACTCACTCCATTCACTGAACATTCATATACTTATTCAAATCCCTCCATTCACTGAACATTCATATACTTATTCAAATCCCTCCATTCACTGAACATTCATATACCTGCTCAAATCCCTCCATTCACTGAACATTCATATACCTGTTCAACTCACTCCATTCACTGAACATTCATATACTTACTCAAATCCCTCCATTCACTGAACATTCATATACCTGTTCAAATCCCTCCATTCACTGAACATTCATATACCTGTTCAAATCCCTCCATTCACTGAACATTCATATACTTATTCAAATCCCTCCATTCACTGAACATTCATATACCTGTTCAAATCCCTCCATTCACTGAACATTCATATACCTGTTCAAAACCCTCCATTCACTGAACATTCATATACCTGTTCAAATCACTCCATTCACTGAACATTCATATACTTATTCAAATCCCTCCATTCACTGAACATTCATATACTTACTCAAATCCCTCCATTCACTGAACATTCATATACCTGTTCAAATCCCTCCATTCACTGAACATTCATATACCTGTTCAAATCCCTCCATTCACTGAACATTCATAGACCTGTTCAAATCCCTCCATTAACTGAACATTCATATACCTGTTCAAATCCCTCCATTCACTGAACATTCATATACCTGTTCAAATCCCTCCATTCACTGAACATTCATATACATGTTCAAATCCCTCCATTCACTGAACATTCATATACCTGTTCAACTCACTCCATTCACTGAACATTCATATACTTATTCAAATCCCTCCATTCACTGAACATTCATATACTTATTCAAATCCCTCCATTCGCTGACCATTCATATACCTGTTCAATTCCCTCCATTCACTGAACAGTCATATACCTGTTCAAGTCCCTCCATTCACTGAACATTCATAAACTTATTCAAATCCCTCCATTCACGGAACATTCATATAATTATTCAAATCCCTCCATTCACGGAACATTCATATACCTGTTCAATTCCCTCCATTCACTGAACATTCATATACCTGTTCAAATCCCTCCATTCACTCAACATTCATATACTTATTCAAATCCCTCAATTCACTGAACATTCATATACTACTTCATAGCCCTCCATTCACTGAACATTCATATACCTGTTCAAATCTCTCCATTCACTGAAGATTCATATACTTATTCAAATCCCTCCATTCACTGAACATTCATATACCTGTTCAAATCCCTCCATTCACTGAATATTCATATACCTGTTCAAATCCCTCCATTCACTGAACATTCATATACTTATTCAAATCCCTCCATTCACTGATCATTCATATACCTGTTCAAATCCCTCCATTCACTGAACATTCATATACTTATTCAAATCCCTCCATTCACTGAACATTCATATACCTGTTCAAATCCCTCCATTCACTGAACATTCATATACCTGTTCAAATCCCTCCATTCACTGAACATTCATATACTTATTCAAATCCCTCCATTCACTGAACATTCATATACCTGTTCAAATCTCTCCATTCACTGAACATTCATATACCTGTTCAAAACCCTCCATTCACTGAACATTCATATACCTGTTCAAATCACTCCATTCACTGAACATTCATATACTTATTCAAATCCCTCCATTCACTGAACATTCATATACTTATTCAAATCCCTCCATTCACTGAACATTCATATACCTGTTCAAATCCCTCCATTCACTGAACATTCATATACTTCTTCAAATCCCTCCATTCACTGAACATTCATATACCTGTTCAAATCCCTCCATTCACTGAATATTCATATACCTGTTCAAATCCCTCCATTCACTGAACATTCATATACTTATTCAAATCCCTCCATTCACTGAACATTCATATACCTGTTCAAATCCCTCCATTCACTGAACATTCATATACCTGTTCAAATCCCTCCATTCACTGAACATTCATATACTTTTTCAAATCCCTCCATTCACTGAACATTCATATACCAGTGCAAATCTCTCCATTCACTGAACATTCTTATACCTGTTCAAAACCCTCCATTCACTGAACATTCATATACCTGTTCAAATCACTCCATTCACTGAACATTCATATACTTATTCAAATCCCTCCATTCACTGAACATTCATATGCTTATTCAAATCCCTCCATTCACTGAACATTCATATACCTGTTCAAATCCCTCCATTCACTGAACATTCATATACTTCTTCAAATCCCTCCATTTACTGAACATTCATATACCTGTTCAAATCCCTCCATTCACTGAACATTCATATACTTATTCAAATCTCTCCATTCACTGAACATTCATATACCTGTTCAAATCCCTCCATTCACTGAACATTCATATACTTATTCAAATCCCTCCATTCACTGAACATTCATAGACCTGTTCAAATCCCTACATTCACTGAACATTCATATACCTGTTCAAATCCCTCCATTCACTGAACATTCATATACTTATACAAATCCCTCCATTCACTGAACATTCATATACCTGTTCAAATCTCTCCATTCACTAAACATTCATATACTTATACAAATCCCTCCATTCACTGAACATTCATATACTTATTTAAATCGCTCCATTCACTGAACATTCATATACCTGTTCAATTCCCTCCATTCACTGAACATTCATATACCTGTTCAAATCTCTCCATTCACTGAACATTCATATACCTGTTCAAAACCCTCCATTCACTGAACATTCATATACCTGTTCAAATCACTCCATTCACTGAACATTCATATACTTATTCAAATCCCTCCATTCACTGAACATTCATATACTTACTCAAATCCCTCCATTCACTGAACATTCATATACCTGTTCAAATCCCTCCATTCACTGAACATTCATATACCTGTTCAAATCCCTCCATTCACTGAACATTCATATACTTATTCAAATCCCTCCATTCACTGAACATTCATATACCTGTTCAAATCCCTCCATTCACTGAACATTCATATACTTAATCAAATCCCTCCATTCACTGAACATTCATAGACCTGTTCAAATCCCTCCATTCACTGAACATTCATATACCTGTTCAAATCCCTCCATTCACTGAACATTCATATACCTGTTCAAATCCCTCCATTCACTGAACATTCATATACCTGTTCAAATCCCTCCATTCACTGAACATTCATATACCTGTTCAACTCACTCCATTCACTGAACATTCATATACTTATTCAAATCCCTCCATTCACTGAACATTCATATACTTATTCAAATCCCTCCATTCACTGAACATTCATATACCTGTTCAAATCCCTCCATTCACTGAACATTCATATACCTGTTCAACTCACTCCATTCACTGAACATTCATATACTTACTCAAATCCCTCCATTCACTGAACATTCATATACCTGTTCAAATCCCTCCATTCACTGAACATTCATATACCTGTTCAAATCCCTCCATTCACTGAACATTCATATACTTATTCAAATCCCTCCATTCACTGAACATTCATATACCTGTTCAAATCCCTCCATTCACTGAACATTCATATACTTATTCAAATCCCTCCATTCACTGAACATTCATAGACCTGTTCAAATCCCTCCATTCACTGAACATTCATATACCTGTTCAAATCCCTCCATTCACTGAACATTCATATACCTGTTCAAATCCCTCCATTCACTGAACATTCATATACATGTTCAAATCCCTCCATTCACTGAACATTCATATACCTGTTCAACTCACTCCATTCACTGAACATTCATATACTTATTCAAATCCCTCCATTCACTGAACATTCATATACTTATTCAAATCCCTCCATTCGCTGACCATTCATATACCTGTTCAATTCCCTCCATTCACTGAACAGTTATATACCTGTTCAAGTCCCTCCATTCGCTGACCATTCATATACCTGTTCAAATCCCTCCATTCACTGAACATTCATATACTTCTTCAAATCCCTCCATTCACTGAACATTCATATACCTGTTCAAATCCCTCCATTCACTGAATATTCATATACCTGTTCAAATCCCTCCATTCACTGAACATTCATATACTTATTCAAATCCCTCCATTCACTGATCATTCATATACCTGTTCAAATCCCTCCATTCACTGAACATTCATATACTTATTCAAATCCCTCCATTCACTGAACATTCATATACCTGTTCAAATCCCTCCATTCACTGAACATTCATATACCTGTTCAAATCCCTCCATTCACTGAACATTCATATACTTGTTCAAATCCCTCCATTCACTGAACATTCATATACCTGTTCAAATCTCTCCATTCACTGAACATTCCTATACCTGTTCAAAACCCTCCATTCACTGAACATTCATATACCTGTTCAAATCACTCCATTCACTGAACATTCATATACTTATTCAAATCCCTCCATTCACTGAACATTCATATACTTATTCAAATCCCTCCATTCACTGAACATTCATATACCTGTTCAAATCCCTCCATTCACTGAACATTCATATACTTCTTCAAATCCCTCCATTTACTGAACATTCATATACCTGTTCAAATCCCTCCATTCACTGAACATTCATATACTTATTCAAATCCCTCCATTCACTGAACATTCATAGACCTGTTCAAATCCCTCCATTCACTGAACATTCATATACCTGTTCAAATCCCTCCATTCACTGAACAATCATATACCTGTTCAAATCCCTCCATTCACTGAACATTCATATACATGTTCAAATCCCTCCATTCACTGAACATTCATATACCTGTTCAACTCACTCCATTCAATGAACATTCATATACTTATTCAAATCCCTCCATTCACTGAACATTCATATACTTATTCAAATCCCTCCATTCGCTGACCATTCATATACCTGTTCAATTCCCTCCATTCACTGAACAGTCATATACCTGTTCAAGTCCCTCCATTCGCTGACCATTCATATACCTGTTCAAATCCCTCCATTCACTGAACATTCATATACTTCTTCAAATCCCTCCATTCACTGAACATTCATATACCTGTTCAAATCCCTCCATTCACTGAATATTCATATACCTGTTCAAATCCCTCCATTCACTGAACATTCATATACTTATTCAAATCCCTCCATTCACTGATCATTCATATACCTGTTCAAATCCCTCCATTCACTGAACATTCATATACTTATTCAAATCCCTCCATTCACTGAACATTCATATACCTGTTCAAATCCCTCCATTCACTGAACATTCATATACCTGTTCAAATCCCTCCATTCACTGAACATTCATATACTTGTTCAAATCCCTCCATTCACTGAACATTCATATACCTGTTCAAATCTCTCCATTCACTGAACATTCTTATGCCTGTTCAAAACCCTCCATTCACTGAACATTCATATACCTGTTCAAATCACTCCATTCACTGAACATTCATATACTTATTCAAATCCCTCCATTCACTGAACATTCATATACTTATTCATATCCCTCCATTCACTGAACATTCATATACCTGTTCAAATCCCTCCATTCACTGAACATTCATATACTTCTTCAAATCCCTCCATTTACTGAACATTCATATACCTGTTCAAATCCCTCCATTCACTGAACATTCATATACTTATTCAAATCTCTCCATTCACTGAACATTCATATACCTGTTCAAATCCCTCCATTCACTGAACATTCATATACTTATTCAAATCCCTCCTTTCACTGAACATTCATAGACCTGTTCAAATCCCTACATTCACTGAACATTCATATACCTGTTCAAATCCCTCCATTCACTGAACATTCATATACTTATTCAAATCCCTCCATTCACTGAACATTCATATACCTGTTCAAATCTCTCCATTCACTAAACATTCATATACTTATACAAATCCCTCCATTCACTGAACATTCATATACTTATTTAAATCGCTCCATTCACTGAACATTCATATACCTGTTCAATTCCCTCCATTCACTGAACATTCATATACCTGTTCAAATCTCTCCATTCACTGAACATTCATATACCTGTTCAAAACCCTCCATTCACTGAACATTCATATACCTGTTCAAATCACTCCATTCACTGAACATTCATATACTTATTCAAATCCCTCCATTCACTGAACATTCATATACTTACTCAAATCCCTCCATTCACTGAACATTCATATACCTGTTCAAATCCCTCCATTCACTGAACATTCATATACCTGTTCAAATCCCTCCATTCACTGAACATTCATATACTTATTCAAATCCCTCCATTCACTGAACATTCATATACCTGTTCAAATCCCTCCATTCACTGAACATTCATATACTTAATCAAATCCCTCCATCACTGAACATTCATATACCTGTTCAAATCCCTCCATTCACTGAACATTCATATACTTATTCAAATCCCTCCATTCACTGAACATTCATATACCTGTTCAAATCCCTCCATTCACTGAACATTCATATACCTGTTCAAATCCCTCCATTCACTGAACATTCATATACTTGTTCAAATCCCTCCATTCACTGAACATTCATATACTTATTCAAATCCTTCCATTCACTGAACATTCATATACCTGTTCAAATCCCTCCATTCACTGAACATTCATATACTTATTCAAATCCCTCCATTCACTGATCATTCATATACCTGTTCAAATCCCTCCATTCACTGAACATTCATATACTTATTCAAATCCCTCCATTCACTGAACATTCATATACCTGTTCAAATCCCTCCATTCACTGAACATTCATATACCTGTTCAAATCCCTCCATTCACTGAACATTCATATACTTGTTCAAATCCCTCCATTCACTGAACATTCATATACTTATTCAAATCCCTCCATTCACTGAACATTCATATACCTGTTCAAATCCCTCCATTCACTGAACATTCATATACTTCTTCAAATCCCTCCATTTACTGAACATTCATATACCTGTTCAAATCCCTCCATTCACTGAACATTCATATACTTATTCAAATCCCTCCATTCTCTGAACATTCATAGACCTGTTCAAATCCCTCCATTCACTGAACATTCATATACCTGTTCAAATCCCTCCATTCACTGAACATTCATATACCTGTTCAAATCCCTCCATTCACTGAACATTCATATACATGTTCAAATCCCTCCATTCACTGAACATTCATATACCTGTTCAACTCACTCCATTCACTGAACATTCATATACTTATTCAAATCCCTCCATTCACTGAACATTCATATACTTATTCAAATCCCTCCATTCGCTGACCATTCATATACCTGTTCAATTCCCTCCATTCACTGAACAGTCATATACCTGTTCAAGTCCCTTCATTCGCTGACCATTCATATACTTATTCAAATCCCTCCATTCACTGAACATTCATAGACCTGTTCAAATCCCTCCATTCACTGAACATTCATATACCTGTTCAAATCCCTCCATTCACTGAACATTCATATACCTGTTCAAATCCCTCCATTCACTGAACATTCATATACCTGTTCAAATCCCTCCATTCACTGAACTTTCATATACCTGTTCAACTCACTCCATTCACTGAACATTCATATACTTATTCAAATCCCTCCATTCACTGAACATTCATATACTTATTCAAATCCCTCCATTCACTGAACATTCATATACCTGTTCAAATCCCTCCATTCACTGAACATTCATATACCTGTTCAACTCACTCCATTCACTGAACATTCATATACTTACTCTAATCCCTCCATTCACTGAACATTCATATACCTGTTCAAATCCCTCCATTCACTGAACATTCATATACCTGTTCAAATCCCTCTATTCACTGAACATTCATATACTTATTCAAATCCCTCCATTCACTGAACATTCATATACCTGTTCAAATCCCTCCATTCACTGAACATTCATATACTTATTCAAATCCCTCCATTCACTGAACATTCATAGACCTGTTCAAATCCCTCCATTCACTGAACATTCATACACCTGTTCAAATCCCTCCATTCACTGAACATTCATATACCTGTTCAAATCCCTCCATTCACTGAACATTCATATACATGTTCAAATCCCTCCATTCACTGAACATTCATATACCTGTTCATCTCACTCCATTCACTGAACATTCATATACTTATTCAAATCCCTCCATTCACTGAACATTCATATACTTATTCAAATCCCTCCATTCGCTGACCATTCATATACCTGTTCAATTCCCTCCATTCACTGAACAGTCATATACCTGTTCAAGTCCCTCCATTCACTGAACATTCATATACTTATTCAAATCCCTCCATTCACGGAACATTCATATAATTATTCAAATCCCTCCATTCACGGAACATTCATATACCTGTTCAATTCCCTCCATTCACTGAACATTCATATACCTGTTCAAATCCCTCCATTCACTCAACATTCATATACTTATTCAAATCCCTCAATTCACTGAACATTCATATACTACTTCATAGCCCTCCATTCACTGAACATTCATATACCTGTTCAAATCTCTCCATTCACTGAAGATTCATATACTTATTCAAATCCCTACATTCACTGAACATTCATATACCTGTTCAAATCCCTCCATTCACTGAATATTCATATACCTGTTCAAATCCCTCCATTCACTGAACATTCATATACTTATTCAAATCCCTCCATTCACTGATCATTCATATACCTGTTCAAATCCCTCCATTCACTGAACATTCATATACTTATTCAAATCCCTCCATTCACTGAACATTCATATACCTGTTCAAATCCCTCCATTCACTGAACATTCATATACCTGTTCAAATCCCTCCCTTCACTGAACATTCATATACTTATTCAAAGCCCTCCATTCACTGAACATTCATATACCTGTTCAAATCTCTCCATTCACTGAACATTCATATACCTGTTCAAAACCCTCCATTCACTGAACATTCATATACCTGTTCAAATCACTCCATTCACTGAACATTCATATACTTATTCAAATCCCTCCATTCACTGAACATTCATATACTTATTCAAATCCCTCCATTCACTGAACATTCATATACCTGTTCAAATCCCTCCATTCACTGAACATTCATATACTTCTTCAAATCCCTCCATTCACTGAACATTCATATACCTGTTCAAATCCCTCCATTCACTGAATATTCATATACCTGTTCAAATCCCTCCATTCACTGAACATTCATATACTTATTCAAATCCCTCCATTCACTGATCATTCATATACCTGTTCAAAACCCTCCATTCACTGAACATTCATATACCTGTTCAAATCCCTCCATTCACTGAACATTCATATACTTGTTCAAATCCCTCCATTCACTGAACATTCATATACCTGTTCATCTCACTCCATTCACTGAACATTC
The DNA here is from genome assembly GCF_048418815.1 of Hemitrygon akajei. Lineage (NCBI taxonomy): Eukaryota > Metazoa > Chordata > Chondrichthyes > Myliobatiformes > Dasyatidae > Hemitrygon > Hemitrygon akajei. The sequence continues at coordinate 85,641,438 of NC_133133.1, forward strand.
ATATACTTATTCAAATCCCTCCATTCACTGAACATTCATATACCTGTTCAAAACCCTCCATTCACTGAACATTCATATACCTGTTCAAATCCCTCCATTCACTGAACATTCATATACTTGTTCAAATCCCTCCATTCACTGAACATTCATATACCTGTTCAAATCTCTCCATTCACTGAACATTCTTATACCTGTTCAAAACCCTCCATTCACTGAACATTCATATACCTGTTCAAATCACTCCATTCACTGAACATTCATATACTTATTCAAATCCCTCCATTCACTGAACATTCATATGCTTATTCAAATCCCTCCATTCACTGAACATTCATATACCTGTTCAAATCCCTCCATTCACTGAACATTCATATACTTCTTCAAATCCCTCCATTTACTGAACATTCATATACCTGTTCAAATCCCTCCATTCACTGAACATTCATATACTTATTCAAATCTCTCCATTCACTGAACATTCATATACCTGTTCAAATCCCTCCATTCACTGAACATTCATATACTTATTCATATCCCTCCATTCACTGAACATTCATAGACCTGTTCAAATCCCTACATTCACTGAACATTCATATACCTGTTCAAATCCCTCCATTCACTGAACATTCATATACTTATTCAAATCCCTCCATTCACTGAACATTCATATACTTATTTAAATCGCTCCATTCACTGAACATTCATATACCTGTTCAATTCCCTCCATTCACTGAACATTCATATACCTGTTGAAATCTCTCCATTCACTGAACATTCATATACCTGTTCAAAACCCTCCATTCACTGAACATTCATATACCTGATCAAATCACTCCATTCACTGAACATTCATATACTTATTCAAATCCCTCCATTCACTGAACATTCATATACTTACTCAAATCCATCCATTCACTGAACATTCATATACCTGTTCAAATCCCTCCATTCACTGAACATTCATATACTTATTCAAATCCCTCCATTCACTGAACATTCATATACCTGTTCAATTCCCTCCATTCACTGAACAGTCATATACCTGTTCAAGTCCCTCCATTCGCTGACCATTCATATACTTATTCAAATCCCTCCATTCACTGAACATTCATAGACCTGTTCAAATCCCTCCATTCACTGAACATTCATATACCTGTTCAAATCCCTCCATTCACTGAACATTCATATACCTGTTCAAATCCCTCCATTCACTGAACATTCATATACCTGTTCAAATCCCTCCATTCACTGAACTTTCATATACCTGTTCAACTCACTCCATTCACTGAACATTCATATACTTATTCAAATCCCTCCATTCACTGAACATTCATATACTTATTCAAATCCCTCCATTCACTGAACATTCATATACCTGTTCAAATCCCTCCATTCACTGAACATTCATATACCTGTTCAACTCACTCCATTCACTGAACATTCATATACTTACTCTAATCCCTCCATTCACTGAACATTCATATACCTGTTCAAATCCCTCCATTCACTGAACATTCATATACCTGTTCAAATCCCTCTATTCACTGAACATTCATATACTTATTCAAATCCCTCCATTCACTGAACATTCATAGACCTGTTCAAATCCCTCCATTCACTGAACATTCATACACCTGTTCAAATCCCTCCATTCACTGAACATTCATATACCTGTTCAAATCCCTCCATTCACTGAACATTCATATACATGTTCAAATCCCTCCATTCACTGAACATTCATATACCTGTTCATCTCACTCCATTCACTGAACATTCATATACTTATTCAAATCCCTCCATTCACTGAACATTCATATACTTATTCAAATCCCTCCATTCGCTGACCATTCATATACCTGTTCAATTCCCTACATTCACTGAACAGTCATATACCTGTTCAAGTCCCTCCATTCACTGAACATTCATATACTTATTCAAATCCCTCCATTCACGGAACATTCATATAATTATTCAAATCCCTCCATTCACGGAACATTCATATACCTGTTCAATTCCCTCCATTCACTGAACATTCATATACCTGTTCAAATCCCTCCATTCACTCAACATTCATATACTTATTCAAATCCCTCAATTCACTGAACATTCATATACTTCTTCATAGCCCTCCATTCACTGAACATTCATATACCTGTTCAAATCTCTCCATTCACTGAAGATTCATATACTTATTCAAATCCCTACATTCACTGAACATTCATATACCTGTTCAAATCCCTCCATTCACTGAATATTCATATACCTGTTCAAATCCCTCCATTCACTGAACATTCATATACTTATTCAAATCCCTCCATTCACTGATCATTCATATACCTGTTCAAATCCCTCCATTCACTGAACATTCATATACTTATTCAAATCCCTCCATTCACTGAACATTCATATACCTGTTCAAATCCCTCCATTCACTGAACATTCATATACCTGTTCAAATCCCTCCCTTCACTGAACATTCATATACTTATTCAAAGCCCTCCATTCACTGAACATTCATATACCTGTTCAAATCTCTCCATTCACTGAACATTCATATACCTGTTCAAAACCCTCCATTCACTGAACATTCATATACCTGTTCAAATCACTCCATTCACTGAACATTCATATACTTATTCAAATCCCTCCATTCACTGAACATTCATATACTTATTCAAATCCCTCCATTCACTGAACATTCATATACCTGTTCAAATCCCTCCATTCACTGAACATTCATATACTTCTTCAAATCCCTCCATTCACTGAACATTCATATACCTGTTCAAATCCCTCCATTCACTGAATATTCATATACCTGTTCAAATCCCTCCATTCACTGAACATTCATATACTTATTCAAATCCCTCCATTCACTGATCATTCATATACCTGTTCAAATCCCTCCATTCACTGAACATTCATATACTTATTCAAATCCCTCCATTCACTGAACATTCATATACCTGTTCAAAACCCTCCATTCACTGAACATTCATATACCTGTTCAAATCCCTCCATTCACTGAACATTCATATACTTGTTCAAATCCCTCCATTCACTGAACATTCATATACCTGTTCAAATCTCTCCATTCACTGAACATTCTTATACCTGTTCAAAACCCTCCATTCACTGAACATTCATATACCTGTTCAAATCACTCCATTCACTGAACATTCATATACTTATTCAAATCCCTCCATTCACTGAACATTCATATGCTTATTCAAATCCCTCCATTCACTGAACATTCATATACCTGTTCAAATCCCTCCATTCACTGAACATTCATATACTTCTTCAAATCCCTCCATTTACTGAACATTCATATACCTGTTCAAATCCCTCCATTCACTGAACATTCATATACTTATTCAAATCTCTCCATTCACAGAACATTCATATACCTGTTCAAATCCCTCCATTCACTGAACATTCATATACTTATTCAAATCCCTCCATTCACTGAACATTCATAGACCTGTTCAAATCCCTACATTCACTGAACATTCATATACCTGTTCAAATCCCTCCATTCACTGAACATTCATATACTTATTCAAATCCCTCCATTCACTGAACATTCATATACCTGTTCAAATCTCTCCATTCACTAAACATTCATATACTTATACAAATCCCTCCATTCACTGAACATTCATATACTTATTTAAATCGCTCCATTCACTGAACATTCATATACCTGTTCAATTCCCTCCATTCACTGAACATTCATATACCTGTTCAAATCTCTCCATTCACTGAACATTCATATACCTGTTCAAAACCCTCCATTCACTGAACATTCATATACCTGATCAAATCACTCCATTCACTGAACATTCATATACTTATTCAAATCCCTCCATTCACTGAACATTCATATACTTACTCAAATCCCTCCATTCACTGAACATTCATATACCTGTTCAAATCCCTCCATTCACTGAACATTCATATACCTGTTCAAATCCCTCCATTCACTGAACATTCATATACTTATTCAAATCCCTCCATTCACTGAACATTCATATACCTGTTCAAATCCCTCCATTCACTGAACATTCATATACTTAATCAAATCCCTCCATTCACTGAACATTCATAGACCTGTTCAAATCCCTCCATTCACTGAACATTCATATACCTGTTCAAATCCCTCCATTCACTGAACATTCATATACCTGTTCAAATCCCTCCATTCACTGAACATTCATATACCTGTTCAAATCCCTCCATTCACTGAACATTCATATACCTGTTCAACTCACTCCATTCACTGAACATTCATATACTTATTCAAATCCCTCCATTCACTGAACATTCATATACTTATTCAAATCCCTCCATTCACTGAACATTCATATACCTGTTCAAATCCCTCCATTCACTGAACATTCATATACCTGTTCAACTCACTCCATTCACTGAACATTCATATACTTACTCAAATCCCTCCATTCACTGAACATTCATATACCTGTTCAAATCCCTCCATTCACTGAACATTCATATACCTGTTCAAATCCCTCCATTCACTGAACATTCATATACTTATTCAAATCCCTCCATTCACTGAACATTCATATACCTGTTCAAATCCCTCCATTCACTGAACATTCATATACTTATTCAAATCCCTCCATTCACTGAACATTCATAGACCTGTTCAAATCCCTCCATTCACTGAACATTCATATACCTGTTCAAATCCCTCCATTCACTGAACATTCATATACCTGTTCAAATCCCTCCATTCACTGAACATTCATATACATGTTCAAATCCCTCCATTCACTGAACATTCATATACCTGTTCAACTCACTCCATTCACTGAACATTCATATACTTATTCAAATACCTCCATTCACTGAACATTCATATACTTATTCAAATCCCTCCATTCGCTGACCATTCATATACCTGTTCAATTCCCTCCATTCACTGAACAGTTATATACCTGTTCAAGTCCCTCCATTCGCTGACCATTCATATACCTGTTCAAATCCCTCCATTCACTGAACATTCATATACTTCTTCAAATCCCTCCATTCACTGAACATTCATATACCTGTTCAAATCCCTCCATTCACTGAATATTCATATACCTGTTCAAATCCCTCCATTCACTGAACATTCATATACTTATTCAAATCCCTCCATTCACTGATCATTCATATACCTGTTCAAATCCCTCCATTCACTGAACATTCATATACTTATTCAAATCCCTCCATTCACTGAACATTCATATACCTGTTCAAATCCCTCCATTCACTGAACATTCATATACCTGTTCAAATCCCTCCATTCACTGAACATTCATATACTTGTTCAAATCCCTCCATTCACTGAACATTCATATACTTGTTCAAATCCCTCCATTCACTGAACATTCATATACCTGTTCAAATCTCTCCATTCACTGAACATTCTTATACCTGTTCAAAACCCTCCATTCACTGAACATTCATATACCTGTTCAAATCACTCCATTCACTGAACATTCATATACTTATTCAAATCCCTCCATTCACTGAACATTCATATACCTGTTCAAATCCCTCCATTCACTGAACATTCATATACTTCTTCAAATCCCTCCATTTACTGAACATTCATATACCTGTTCAAATCCCTCCATTCACTGAACATTCATATACTTATTCAAATCCCTCCATTCACTGAACATTCATAGACCTGTTCAAATCCCTCCATTCACTGAACATTCATATACCTGTTCAAATCCCTCCATTCACTGAACATTCATATACCTGTTCAACTCACTCCATTCACTGAACATTCATATACTTATTCAAATCCCTCCATTCACTGAACATTCATATACTTATTCAAATCCCTCCATTCGCTGACCATTCATATACCTGTTCAATTCCCTCCATTCACTGAACAGTCATATACCTGTTCAAGTCCCTCCATTCGCTGACCATTCATATACCTGTTCAAATCCCTCCATTCACTGAACATTCATATACTTCTTCAAATCCCTCCAGTCACTGAACATTCATATACCTGTTCAAATCCCTCCATTCACTGAATATTCATATACCTGTTCAAATCCCTCCATTCACTGAACATTCATATACTTATTCAAATCCCTCCATTCACTGATCATTCATATACCTGTTCAAATCCCTCCATTCACTGAACATTCATATACTTATTCAAATCCCTCCATTCACTGAACATTCATATACCTGTTCAAATCCCTCCATTCACTGAACATTCATATACCTGTTCAAATCCCTCCATTCACTGAACATTCATATACTTGTTCAAATCCCTCCATTCACTGAACATTCATATACCTGTTCAAATCTCTCCATTCACTGAACATTCTTATACCTGTTCAAAACCCTCCATTCACTGAACATTCATATACCTGTTCAAATCACTCCATTCACTGAACATTCATATACTTATTCAAATCCCTCCATTCACTGAACATTCATATACTTATTCAAATCCCTCCATTCACTGAACATTCATATACCTGTTCAAATCCCTCCATTCACTGAACATTCATATACTTCTTCAAATCCCTCCATTTACTGAACATTCATATACCTGTTCAAATCCCTCCATTCACTGAACATTCATATACTTATTCAAATCTCTCCATTCACTGAACATTCATATACCTGTTCAAATCCCTCCATTCACTGAACATTCATATACTTATTCAAATCCCTCCATTCACTGAACATTCATAGACCTGTTCAAATCCCTACATTCACTGAACATTCATATACCTGTTCAAATCCCTCCATTCACTGAACATTCATATACTTATTCAAATCCCTCCATTCACTGAACATTCATATACCTGTTCAAATCTCTCCATTCACTAAACATTCATATACTTATACAAATCCCTCCATTCACTGAACATTCATATACTTATTTAAATCGCTCCATTCACTGAACATTCATATACCTGTTCAATTCCCTCCATTCACTGAACATTCATATACCTGTTCAAATCTCTCCATTCACTGAACATTCATATACCTGTTCAAAACCCTCCATTCACTGAACATTCATATACCTGTTCAAATCACTCCATTCACTGAACATTCATATACTTATTCAAATCCCTCCATTCACTGAACATTCATATACTTACTCAAATCCCTCCATTCACTGAACATTCATATACCTGTTCAAATCCCTCCATTCACTGAACATTCATATACCTGTTCAAATCCCTCCATTCACTGAACATTCATATACCTGTTCAAATCCCTCCATTCACTGAACATTCATATACTTGTTCAAATCCCTCCATTCACTGAACAATCATATACTTATTCAAATCCCTCCATTCACTGAACATTCATATACCTGTTCAAATCCCTCCATTCACTGAACATTCATATACTTATTCAAATCCCTCCATTCACTGAACATTCATAGACCTGTTCAAATCCCTCCATTCACTGAACATTCATATACCTGTTCAAATCCCTCCATTCACTGAACATTCATATACCTGTTCAACTCACTCCATTAACTGAACATTCATATACTTATTCAAATCCCTCCATTCACTGAACATTCATATACTTATTCAAATCCCTCCATTCGCTGACCATTCATATACCTGTTCAATTCCCTCCATTCACTGAACAGTCATATACCTGTTCAAGTCCCTCCATTCGCTGACCATTCATATACCTGTTCAAATCCCTCCATTCACTGAACATTCATATACTTCTTCAAATCCCTCCAGTCACTGAACATTCATATACCTGTTCAAATCCCTCCATTCACTGAATATTCATATACCTGTTCAAATCCCTCCATTCACTGAACATTCATATACTTATTCAAATCCCTCCATTCACTGATCATTCATATACCTGTTCAAATCCCTCCATTCACTGAACATTCATATACTTATTCAAATCCCTCCATTCACTGAACATTCATATACCTGTTCAAATCCCTCCATTCACTGAACATTCATATACCTGTTCAAATCCCTCCATTCACTGAACATTCATATACTTGTTCAAATCCCTCCATTCACTGAACATTCATATACCTGTTCAAATCTCTCCATTCACTGAACATTCTTATACCTGTTCAAAACCCTCCATTCACTGAACATTCATATACCTGTTCAAATCACTCCATTCACTGAACATTCATATACTTATTCAAATCCCTCCATTCACTGAACATTCATATACTTATTCAAATCCCTCCATTCACTGAACATTCATATACCTGTTCAAATCCCTCCATTCACTGAACATTCATATACTTCTTCAAATCCCTCCATTTACTGAACATTCATATACCTGTTCAAATCCCTCCATTCACTGAACATTCATATACTTATTCAAATCTCTCCATTCACTGAACATTCATATACCTGTTCAAATCCCTCCATTCACTGAACATTCATATACTTATTCAAATCCCTCCATTCACTGAACATTCATAGACCTGTTCAAATCCCTACATTCACTGAACATTCATATACCTGTTCAAATCCCTCCATTCACTGAACATTCATATACTTATTCAAATCCCTCCATTCACTGAACATTCATATACCTGTTCAAATCTCTCCATTCACTAAACATTCATATACTTATACAAATCCCTCCATTCACTGAACATTCATATACTTATTTAAATCGCTCCATTCACTGAACATTCATATACCTGTTCAATTCCCTCCATTCACTGAACATTCATATACCTGTTCAAATCTCTCCATTCACTGAACATTCATATACCTGTTCAAAACCCTCCATTCACTGAACATTCATATACCTGTTCAAATCACTCCATTCACTGAACATTCATATACTTATTCAAATTCCTCCATTCACTGAACATTCATATACTTACTCAAATCCCTCCATTCACTGAACATTCATATACCTGTTCAAATCCCTCCATTCACTGAACATTCATATACCTGTTCAAATCCCTCCATTCACTGAACATTCATATACCTGTTCAAATCCCTCCATTCACTGAACATTCATATACTTGTTCAAATCCCTCCATTCACTGAACATTCATATACTTATTCAAATCCCTCCATTCACTGAACATTCATATACCTGTTCAAATCCCTCCATTCACTGAACATTCATATACTTATTCAAATCCCTCCATTCACTGATCATTCATATACCTGTTCAAATCCCTCCATTCACTGAACATTCATATACTTATTCAAATCCCTCCATTCACTGAACATTCATATACCTGTTCAAATCCCTCCATTCACTGAACATTCATATACCTGTTCAAATCCCTCCATTCACTGAACATTCATATACTTGTTCAAATCCCTCCATTCACTGAACATTCATATACTTATTCAAATCCCTCCATTCACTGAACATTCATATACCTGTTCAAATCCCTCCATTCACTGAACATTCATATACTTCTTCAAATCCCTCCATTTACTGAACATTCATATACCTGTTCAAATCCCTCCATTCACTGAACATTCATATACTTATTCAAATCCCTCCATTCACTGAACATTCATAGACCTGTTCAAATCCCTCCATTCACTGAACATTCATATACCTGTTCAAATCCCTCCATTCACTGAACATTCATATACCTGTTCAAATCCCTCCATTCACTGAACATTCATATACATGTTCAAATCCCTCCATTCACTGAACATTCATATACCTGTTCAACTCACTCCATTCACTGAACATTCATATACTTATTCAAATCCCTCCATTCACTGAACATTAATATACTTATTAAAATCCCTCCATTCGCTGACCATTCATATACCTGTTCAATTCCCTCCATTCACTGAACAGTCATATACCTGTTCAAGTCCCTCCATTCGCTGACCATTCATATACCTGTTCAAATCCCTCCATTCACTGAACATTCATATACTTCTTCAAATCCCTCCATTCACTGAACATTCATATACCTGTTCAAATCCCTCCATTCACTGAATATTCATATACCTGTTCAAATCCCTCCATTCACTGAACATTCATATACTTATTCAAATCCCTCCATTCACTGATCATTCATATACCTGTTCCAATCCCTCCATTCACTGAACATTCATATACTTATTCAAATCCCTCCATTCACTGAACATTCATATACCTGTTCAAATCCCTCCATTCACTGAACATTCATATACCTGTTCAAATCCCTCCATTCACTGAACATTCATATACTTGTTCAAATCCCTCCATTCACTGAACATTCATATACTTATTCAAATCCCTCCATTCACTGAACATTCATATACCTGTTCAAATCCCTCCATTCACTGAACATTCATATACTTCTTCAAATCCCTCCATTTACTGAACATTCATATACCTGTTCAAATCCCTCCATTCACTGAACATTCATATACTTATTCAAATCCCTCCATTCACTGAACATTCATAGACCTGTTCAAATCCCTCCATTCACTGAACATTCATATACTTATTCAAATCCCTCCATTCACTGAACATTCATATACCTGTTCAAATCCCTCCATTCACTGAACATTCATATACCTGTTCAAATCCCTCCATTCACTGAACATTCATATACTTGTTCAAATCCCTCCATTCACTGAACATTCATATACTTATTCAAATCCCTCCATTCACTGAACATTCATATACCTGTTCAAATCCCTCCATTCACTGAACATTCATATACTTAATCAAATCCCTCCATTCACTGAACATTCATAGACCTGTTCAAATCCCTCCATTCACTGAACATTCATATACCTGTTCAAATCCCTCCATTCACTGAACATTCATATACCTGTTCAAATCCCTCCATTCACTGAACATTCATATACCTGTTCAAATCCCTCCATTCACTGAACATTCATATACCTGTTCAACTCACTCCATTCACTGAACATTCATATACTTATTCAAATCCCTCCATTCACTGAATATTCATATACTTATTCAAATCCCTCCATTCACTGAACATTCATATACCTGTTCAAATCCCTCCATTCACTGAACATTCATATACCTGTTCAACTCACTCCATTCACTGAACATTCATATACTTACTCAAATCCCTCCATTCACTGAACATTCATATACCTGTTCAAATCCCTCCATTCACTGAACATTCATATACCTGTACAAATCCCTCCATTCACTGAACATTCATATACTTATTCAAATCCCTCCATTCACTGAACATTCATATACCTGTTCAAATCCCTCCATTCACTGAACATTCATATACTTATTCAAATCCCTCCATTCACTGAACATTCATAGACCTGTTCAAATCCCTCCATTCACTGAACATTCATATACCTGTTCAAATCCCTCCATTCACTGAACATTCATATACCTGTTCAAATCCCTCCATTCACTGAACATTCATATACATGTTCAATTCCCTCCATTCACTGAACAGTCATATACCTGTTCAAGTCCCTCCATTCGCTGACCATTCATATACCTGTTCAAATCCCTCCATTCACTGAACATTCATATACTTATTCAAATCCCTCCATTCGCTGACCATTCATATACCTGTTCAATTCCCTCCATTCACTGAACAGTCATATACCTGTTCAAGTCCCTCCATTCGCTGACCATTCATATACCTGTTCAAATCCCTCCATTCACTGAACATTCATATACTTATTCAAATCCCTCCATTCACTGAACATTCATAGACCTGTTCAAATCCCTCCATTCACTGAACATTCATATACCTGTTCAAATCCCTCCATTCACTGAACATTCATATACCTGTTCAAATCCCTCCATTCACTGAACATTCATATACCTGTTCAAATCCCTCCATTCACTGAACATTCATATACCTGTTCACCTCACTCCATTCACTGAACATTCATATACTTATTCAAATCCCTCCATTCACTGAACATTCATATACTTATTCAAATCCCTCCATTCACTGAACATTCATATACCTGTTCAAATCCCTCCATTCACTGAACATTCATATACCTGTTCAACTCACTCCATTCACTGAACATTCATATACTTACTCAAATCCCTCCATTCACTGAACATTCATATACCTGTTCAAATCCCTCCATTCACTGAACATTCATATATTTATTCAAATCCCTCCATTCACTGAACATTCATATACCTGTTCAAATCCCTCCATTCACTGAACATTCATATACTTATTCAAATCCCTCCATTCACTGAACATTCATAGACCTGTTCAAATCCCATCATTCAATGAACATTCATATACCTGTTCAAATCCCTCCATTCACTGAACATTCATATACCTGTTCAAATCCCTCCATTCACTGAACATTCATATACATGTTCAAATCCCTCCATTCACTGAACATTCATATACCTGTTCAACTCACTCCATTCACTGAACATTCATATACTTATTCAAATCCCTCCATTCACTGAACATTCATATACTTATTCAAATCCCTCCATTCGCTGACCATTCATATACCTGTTCAATTCCCTCCATTCACTGAACAGTCATATACCTGTTCAAGTCCCTCCATTCGCTGACCATTCATATACCTGTTCAAATCCCTCCATTCACTGAACATTCATATACTTCTTCAAATCCCTCCATTCACTGAACATTCATATACCTGTTCAAATCCCTCCATTCACTGAATATTCATATACCTGTTCAAATCCCTCCATTCACTGAACATTCATATACTTATTCAAATCCCTCCATTCACTGATCATTCATATACCTGTTCCAATCCCTCCATTCACTGAACATTCATATACTTATTCAAATCCCTCCATTCACTGAACATTCATATACCTGTTCAAATCCCTCCATTCACTGAACATTCATATACCTGTTCAAATCCCTCCATTCACTGAACATTCATATACTTGTTCAAATCCCTCCATTCACTGAACATTCATATACTTATTCAAATCCCTCCATTCACTGAACATTCATATACCTGTTCAAATCCCTCCATTCACTGAACATTCATATACTTCTTCAAATCCCTCCATTTACTGAACATTCATATACCTGTTCAAATCCCTCCATTCACTGAACATTCATATACTTATTCAAATCCCTCCATTCACTGAACATTCATAGACCTGTTCAAATCCCTCCATTCACTGAACATTCATATACTTATTCAAATCCCTCCATTCACTGAACATTCATATACCTGTTCAAATCCCTCCATTCACTGAACATTCATATACCTGTTCAAATCCCTCCATTCACTGAACATTCATATACTTGTTCAAATCCCTCCATTCACTGAACATTCATATACTTATTCAAATCCCTCCATTCACTGAACATTCATATACCTGTTCAAATCCCTCCATTCACTGAACATTCATATACTTAATCAAATCCCTCCATTCACTGAACATTCATAGACCTGTTCAAATCCCTCCATTCACTGAACATTCATATACCTGTTCAAATCCCTCCATTCACTGAACATTCATATACCTGTTCAAATCCCTCCATTCACTGAACATTCATATACCTGTTCAAATCCCTCCATTCACTGAACATTCATATACCTGTTCAACTCACTCCATTCACTGAACATTCATATACTTATTCAAATCCCTCCATTCACTGAATATTCATATACTTATTCAAATCCCTCCATTCACTGAACATTCATATACCTGTTCAAATCCCTCCATTCACTGAACATTCATATACCTGTTCAACTCACTCCATTCACTGAACATTCATATACTTACTCAAATCCCTCCATTCACTGAACATTCATATACCTGTTCAAATCCCTCCATTCACTGAACATTCATATACCTGTACAAATCCCTCCATTCACTGAACATTCATATACTTATTCAAATCCCTCCATTCACTGAACATTCATATACCTGTTCAAATCCCTCCATTCACTGAACATTCATATACTTATTCAAATCCCTCCATTCACTGAACATTCATAGACCTGTTCAAATCCCTCCATTCACTGAACATTCATATACCTGTTCAAATCCCTCCATTCACTGAACATTCATATACCTGTTCAAATCCCTCCATTCACTGAACATTCATATACATGTTCAAATCCCTCCATTCACTGAACATTCATATACCTGTTCAAATCCCTCCATTCACTGAACATTCATATACTTATTCAAATCTCTCCATTCACTGAACATTCATATACCTGTTCAAATCACTCCATTCACTGAACATTCATATACTTATTCAAATCCCTCCATTCACTGAACATTCATAGACCTGTTCAAATCCCTACATTCACTGAACATTCATATACCTGTTCAAATCCCTCCATTCACTGAACATTCATATACTTATTCAAATCCCTCCATTCACTGAACATTCATATACCTGTTCAAATCTCTCCATTCACTAAACATTCATATACTTATACAAATCCCTCCATTCACTGAACATTCATATACTTATTTAAATCGCTCCATTCACTGAACATTCATATACCTGTTCAATTCCCTCCATTCACTGAACATTCATATACCTGTTCAAATCTCTCCATTCACTGAACATTCATATACCTGTTCAAAACCCTCCATTCACTGAACATTCATATACCTGTTCAAATCACTCCATTCACTGAACATTCATATACTTATTCAAATCCCTCCATTCACTGAACATTCATATACTTACTCAAATCCCTCCATTCACTGAACATTCATATACCTGTTCAAATCCCTCCATTCACTGAACATTCATATACCTGTTCAAATCCCTCCATTCACTGAACATTCATATACCTGTTCAAATCCCTCCATTCACTGAACATTCATATACTTGTTCAAATCCCTCCATTCACTGAACAATCATATACTTATTCAAATCCCTCCATTCACTGAACATTCATATACCTGTTCAAATCCCTCCATTCACTGAACATTCATATACTTATTCAAATCCCTCCATTCACTGAACATTCATAGACCTGTTCAAATCCCTCCATTCACTGAACATTCATATACCTGTTCAAATCCCTCCATTCACTGAACATTCATATACCTGTTCAACTCACTCCATTCACTGAACATTCATATACTTATTCAAATCCCTCCATTCACTGAACATTCATATACTTATTCAAATCCCTCCATTCGCTGACCATTCATATACCTGTTCAATTCCCTCCATTCACTGAACAGTCATATACCTGTTCAAGTCCCTCCATTCGCTGACCATTCATATACCTGTTCAAATCCCTCCATTCACTGAACATTCATATACTTCTTCAAATCCCTCCAGTCACTGAACATTCATATACCTGTTCAAATCCCTCCATTCACTGAATATTCATATACCTGTTCAAATCCCTCCATTCACTGAACATTCATATACTTATTCAAATCCCTCCATTCACTGATCATTCATATACCTGTTCAAATCCCTCCATTCACTGAACATTCATATACTTATTCAAATCCCTCCATTCACTGAACATTCATATACCTGTTCAAATCCCTCCATTCACTGAACATTCATATACCTGTTCAAATCCCTCCATTCACTGAACATTCATATACTTGTTCAAATCCCTCCATTCACTGAACATTCATATACCTGTTCAAATCTCTCCATTCACTGAACATTCTTATACCTGTTCAAAACCCTCCATTCACTGAACATTCATATACCTGTTCAAATCACTCCATTCACTGAACATTCATATACTTATTCAAATCCCTCCATTCACTGAACATTCATATACTTATTCAAATCCCTCCATTCACTGAACATTCATATACCTGTTCAAATCCCTCCATTCACTGAACATTCATATACTTCTTCAAATCCCTCCATTTACTGAACATTCATATACCTGTTCAAATCCCTCCATTCACTGAACATTCATATACTTATTCAAATCTCTCCATTCACTGAACATTCATATACCTGTTCAAATCCCTCCATTCACTGAACATTCATATACTTATTCAAATCCCTCCATTCACTGAACATTCATAGACCTGTTCAAATCCCTACATTCACTGAACATTCATATACCTGTTCAAATCCCTCCATTCACTGAACATTCATATACTTATTCAAATCCCTCCATTCACTGAACATTCATATACCTGTTCAAATCTCTCCATTCACTAAACATTCATATACTTATACAAATCCCTCCATTCACTGAACATTCATATACTTATTTAAATCGCTCCATTCACTGAACATTCATATACCTGTTCAATTCCCTCCATTCACTGAACATTCATATACCTGTTCAAATCTCTCCATTCACTGAACATTCATATACCTGTTCAAAACCCTCCATTCACTGAACATTCATATACCTGTTCAAATCACTCCATTCACTGAACATTCATATACTTATTCAAATCCCTCCATTCACTGAACATTCATATACTTACTCAAATCCCTCCATTCACTGAACATTCATATACCTGTTCAAATCCCTCCATTCACTGAACATTCATATACCTGTTCAAATCCCTCCATTCACTGAACATTCATATACCTGTTCAAATCCCTCCATTCACTGAACATTCATATACTTGTTCAAATCCCTCCATTCACTGAACATTCATATACTTATTCAAATCCCTCCATTCACTGAACATTCATATACCTGTTCAAATCCCTCCATTCACTGAACATTCATATACTTATTCAAATCCCACCATTCACTGATCATTCATATACCTGTTCAAATCCCTCCATTCACTGAACATTCATATACTTATTCAAATCCCTCCATTCACTGAACATTCATATACCTGTTCAAATCCCTCCATTCACTGAACATTCATATACCTGTTCAAATCCCTCCATTCACTGAACATTCATATACTTGTTCAAATCCCTCCATTCACTGAACATTCATATACCTGTTCAAATCCCTCCATTCACTGAACATTCATATACCTGTTCAACTCACTCCATTCACTGAACATTCATATACTTACTCAAATCCCTCCATTCACTGAACATTCATATACCTGTTCAAATCCCTCCATTCACTGAACATTCATATACCTGTACAAATCCCTCCATTCACTGAACATTCATATACTTATTCAAATCCCTCCATTCACTGAACATTCATATACCTGTTCAAATCCCTCCATTCACTGAACATTCATATACTTATTCAAATCCCTCCATTCACTGAACATTCATAGACCTGTTCAAATCCCTCCATTCACTGAACATTCATATACCTGTTCAAATCCCTCCATTCACTGAACATTCATATACCTGTTCAAATCCCTCCATTCACTGAACATTCATATACATGTTCAAATCCCTCCATTCACTGAACATTCATATACCTGTTCAACTCACTCCATTCACTGAACATTCATATACTTATTCAAATCCCTCCATTCACTGAACATTCATATACTTATTCAAATCCCTCCATTCGCTGACCATTCATATACCTGTTCAATTCCCTCCATTCACTGAACAGTCATATACCTGTTCAAGTCCCTCCATTCGCTGACCATTCATATACCTGTTCAAATCCCTCCATTCACTGAACATTCATATACTTATTCAAATCCCTCCATTCACTGAACATTCATATACTTACTCAAATCCCTCCATTCACTGAACATTCATATACCTGTTCAAATCCCTCCATTCACTGAATATTCATATACCTGTTCAAATCCCTCCATTCACTGAACATTCATATACTTATTCAAATCCCTCCATTCACTGAACATTCATATACCTGTTCAAATCCCTCCATTCACTGAACATTCATATACTTAATCAAATCCCTCCATTCACTGAACATTCATAGACCTGTTCAAATCCCTCCATTCACTGAACATTCATATACCTGTTCAAATCCCTCCATTCACTGAACATTCATATACCTGTTCAAATCCCTCCATTCACTGAACATTCATATACCTGTTCAAATCCCTCCATTCACTGAACATTCATATACCTGTTCACCTCACTCCATTCACTGAACATTCATATACTTATTCAAATCCCTCCATTCACTGAACATTCATATACTTATTCAAATCCCTCCATTCACTGAACATTCATATACCTGTTCAAATCCCTCCATTCACTGAACATTCATATACCTGTTCAACTCACTCCATTCACTGAACATTCATATACTTACTCAAATCCCTCCATTCACTGAACATTCATATACCTGTTCAAATCCCTCCATTCACTGAACATTCATATACCTGTTCAAATCCCTCCATTCACTGAACATTCATATACTTATTCAAATCCCTCCATTCACTGAACATTCATATACCTGTTCAAATCCCTCCATTCACTGAACATTCATATACTTATTCAAATCCCTCCATTCACTGAACATTCATAGACCTGTTCAAATCCCATCATTCACTGAACATTCATAGACCTGTTCAAATCCCTCCATTCACTGAACATTCATATACCTGTTCAAATCCCTCCATTCACTGAACATTCATATACATGTTCAAATCCCTCCATTCACTGAACATTCATATACCTGTTCAACTCACTCCATTCACTGAACATTCATATACTTATTCAAATCCCTCCATTCACTGAACATTCATATACTTATTCAAATCCCTCCATTCGCTGACCATTCATATACCTGTTCAATTCCCTCCATTCACTGAACAGTCATATACCTGTTCAAGTCCCTCCATTCGCTGACCATTCATATACCTGTTCAAATCCCTCCATTCACTGAACATTCATATACTTCTTCAAATCCCTCCATTCACTGAACATTCATATACCTGTTCAAATCCCTCCATTCACTGAATATTCATATACCTGTTCAAATCCCTCCATTCACTGAACATTCATATACTTATTCAAATCCCTCCATTCACTGATCATTCATATACCTGTTCCAATCCCTCCATTCACTGAACATTCATATACTTATTCAAATCCCTCCATTCACTGAACATTCATATACCTGTTCAAATCCCTCCATTCACTGAACATTCATATACTTGTTCAAATCCCTCCATTCACTGAACATTCATATACTTATTCAAATCCCTCCATTCACTGAACATTCATATACCTGTTCAAATCCCTCCATTCACTGAACATTCATATACTTCTTCAAATCCCTCCATTTACTGAACATTCATATACCTGTTCCAATCCCTCCATTCACTGAACATTCATATACTTATTCAAATCCCTCCATTCACTGAACATTCATATACCTGTTCAAATCCCTCCATTCACTGAACATTCATATACTTGTTCAAATCCCTCCATTCACTGAACATTCATATACTTATTCAAATCCCTCCATTCACTGAACATTCATATACCTGTTCAAATCCCTCCATTCACTGAACATTCATATACTTCTTCAAATCCCTCCATTTACTGAACATTCATATACCTGTTCAAATCCCTCCATTCACTGAACATTCATATACTTATTCAAATCCCTCCATTCACTGAACATTCATAGACCTGTTCAAATCCCTCCATTCACTGAACATTCATATACTTATTCAAATCCCTCCATTCACTGAACATTCATATACCTGTTCAAATCCCTCCATTCACTGAACATTCATATACCTGTTCAAATCCCTCCATTCACTGAACATTCATATACTTGTTCAAATCCCTCCATTCACTGAACATTCATATACTTATTCAAATCCCTCCATTCACTGAACATTCATATACCTGTTCAAATCCCTCCATTCACTGAACATTCATATACTTAATCAAATCCCTCCATTCACTGAACATTCATAGACCTGTTCAAATCCCTCCATTCACTGAACATTCATATACCTGTTCAAATCCCTCCATTCACTGAACATTCATATACCTGTTCAAATCCCTCCATTCACTGAACATTCATATACCTGTTCAAATCCCTCCATTCACTGAACATTCATATACCTGTTCAACTCACTCCATTCACTGAACATTCATATACTTATTCAAATCCCTCCATTCACTGAATATTCATATACTTATTCAAATCCCTCCATTCACTGAACATTCATATACCTGTTCAAATCCCTCCATTCACTGAACATTCATATACCTGTTCAACTCACTCCATTCACTGAACATTCATATACTTACTCAAATCCCTCCATTCACTGAACATTCATATACCTGTTCAAATCCCTCCATTCACTGAACATTCATATACCTGTACAAATCCCTCCATTCACTGAACATTCATATACTTATTCAAATCCCTCCATTCACTGAACATTCATATACCTGTTCAAATCCCTCCATTCACTGAACATTCATATACTTATTCAAATCCCTCCATTCACTGAACATTCATAGACCTGTTCAAATCCCTCCATTCACTGAACATTCATATACCTGTTCAAATCCCTCCATTCACTGAACATTCATATACCTGTTCAAATCCCTCCATTCACTGAACATTCATATACATGTTCAAATCCCTCCATTCACTGAACATTCATATACCTGTTCAAATCCCTCCATTCACTGAACATTCATATACTTATTCAAATCTCTCCATTCACTGAACATTCATATACCTGTTCAAATCCCTCCATTCACTGAACATTCATATACTTATTCAAATCCCTCCATTCACTGAACATTCATAGACCTGTTCAAATCCCTACATTCACTGAACATTCATATACCTGTTCAAATCCCTCCATTCACTGAACATTCATATACTTATTCAAATCCCTCCATTCACTGAACATTCATATACCTGTTCAAATCTCTCCATTCACTAAACATTCATATACTTATACAAATCCCTCCATTCACTGAACATTCATATACTTATTTAAATCGCTCCATTCACTGAACATTCATATACCTGTTCAATTCCCTCCATTCACTGAACATTCATATACCTGTTCAAATCTCTCCATTCACTGAACATTCATATACCTGTTCAAAACCCTCCATTCACTGAACATTCATATACCTGTTCAAATCACTCCATTCACTGAACATTCATATACTTATTCAAATCCCTCCATTCACTGAACATTCATATACTTACTCAAATCCCTCCATTCACTGAACATTCATATACCTGTTCAAATCCCTCCATTCACTGAACATTCATATACCTGTTCAAATCCCTCCATTCACTGAACATTCATATACCTGTTCAAATCCCTCCATTCACTGAACATTCATATACTTGTTCAAATCCCTCCATTCACTGAACAATCATATACTTATTCAAATCCCTCCATTCACTGAACATTCATATACCTGTTCAAATCCCTCCATTCACTGAACATTCATATACTTATTCAAATCCCTCCATTCACTGAACATTCATAGACCTGTTCAAATCCCTCCATTCACTGAACATTCATATACCTGTTCAAATCCCTCCATTCACTGAACATTCATATACCTGTTCAACTCACTCCATTCACTGAACATTCATATACTTATTCAAATCCCTCCATTCACTGAACATTCATATACTTATTCAAATCCCTCCATTCGCTGACCATTCATATACCTGTTCAATTCCCTCCATTCACTGAACAGTCATATACCTGTTCAAGTCCCTCCATTCGCTGACCATTCATATACCTGTTCAAATCCCTCCATTCACTGAACATTCATATACTTCTTCAAATCCCTCCAGTCACTGAACATTCATATACTTATTCAAATCCCTCCATTCACTGATCATTCATATACCTGTTCAAATCCCTCCATTCACTGAACATTCATATACTTATTCAAATCCCTCCATTCACTGAACATTCATATACCTGTTCAAATCCCTCCATTCACTGAACATTCATATACCTGTTCAAATCCCTCCATTCACTGAACATTCATATACTTGTTCAAATCCCTCCATTCACTGAACATTCATATACCTGTTCAAATCTCTCCATTCACTGAACATTCTTATACCTGTTCAAAACCCTCCATTCACTGAACATTCATATACCTGTTCAAATCACTCCATTCACTGAACATTCATATACTTATTCAAATCCCTCCATTCACTGAACATTCATATACTTATTCAAATCCCTCCATTCACTGAACATTCATATACCTGTTCAAATCCCTCCATTCACTGAACATTCATATACTTCTTCAAATCCCTCCATTTACTGAACATTCATATACCTGTTCAAATCCCTCCATTCACTGAACATTCATATACTTATTCAAATCTCTCCATTCACTGAACATTCATATACCTGTTCAAATCCCTCCATTCACTGAACATTCATATACTTATTCAAATCCCTCCATTCACTGAACATTCATAGACCTGTTCAAATCCCTACATTCACTGAACATTCATATACCTGTTCAAATCCCTCCATTCACTGAACATTCATATACTTATTCAAATCCCTCCATTCACTGAACATTCATATACCTGTTCAAATCTCTCCATTCACTAAACATTCATATACTTATACAAATCCCTCCATTCACTGAACATTCATATACTTATTTAAATCGCTCCATTCACTGAACATTCATATACCTGTTCAATTCCCTCCATTCACTGAACATTCATATACCTGTTCAAATCTCTCCATTCACTGAACATTCATATACCTGTTCAAAACCCTCCATTCACTGAACATTCATATACCTGTTCAAATCACTCCATTCACTGAACATTCATATACTTATTCAAATCCCTCCATTCACTGAACATTCATATACTTACTCAAATCCCTCCATTCACTGAACATTCATATACCTGTTCAAATCCCTCCATTCACTGAACATTCATATACCTGTTCAAATCCCTCCATTCACTGAACATTCATATACCTGTTCAAATCCCTCCATTCACTGAACATTCATATACTTGTTCAAATCCCTCCATTCACTGAACATTCATATACTTATTCAAATCCCTCCATTCACTGAACATTCATATACCTGTTCAAATCCCTCCATTCACTGAACATTCATATACTTATTCAAATCCCTCCATTCACTGATCATTCATATACCTGTTCAAATCCCTCCATTCACTGAACATTCATATACTTATTCAAATCCCTCCATTCACTGAACATTCATATACCTGTTCAAATCCCTCCATTCACTGAACATTCATATACCTGTTCAAATCCCTCCATTCACTGAACATTCATATACTTGTTCAAATCCCTCCATTCACTGAACATTCATATACTTATTCAAATCCCTCCATTCACTGAACATTCATATACCTGTTCAAATCCCTCCATTCACTGAACATTCATATACTTCTTCAAATCCCTCCATTTACTGAACATTCATATACCTGTTCAAATCCCTCCATTCACTGAACATTCATATACTTATTCAAATCCCTCCATTCACTGAACATTCATAGACCTGTTCAAATCCCTCCATTCACTGAACATTCATATACCTGTTCAAATCCCTCCATTCACTGAACATTCATATACTTATTCAAATCCCTCCATTCACTGAACATTCATATACTTATTCAAATCCCTCCATTCACTGAACATTCATATACCTGTTCAAATCCCTCCATTCACTGAACATTCATATACCTGTTCAAATCCCTCCATTCACTGAACATTCATATACCTGTTCAAATCCCTCCATTCACTGAACATTCATATACCTGTTCAACTCACTCCATTCACTGAACATTCATATACTTATTCAAATCCCTCCATTCACTGAACATTCATATACTTATTCAAATCCCTCCATTCACTGAACATTCATATACCTGTTCAAATCCCTCCATTCACTGAACATTCATATACCTGTTCAACTCACTCCATTCACTGAACATTCATATACTTACTCAAATCCCTCCATTCACTGAACATTCATATACCTGTTCAAATCCCTCCATTCACTGAACATTCATATACCTGTTCAAATCCCTCCATTCACTGAACATTCATATACTTATTCAAATCCCTCCATTCACTGAACATTCATATACCTGTTCAAATCCCTCCATTCACTGAACATTCATATACTTATTCAAATCCCTCCATTCACTGAACATTCATAGACCTGTTCAAATCCCTCCATTCACTGAACATTCATATACCTGTTCAAATCCCTCCATTCACTGAACATTCATATACCTGTTCAAATCCCTCCATTCACTGAACATTCATATACATGTTCAAATCCCTCCATTCACTGAACATTCATATACCTGTTCAACTCACTCCATTCACTGAACATTCATATACTTATTCAAATCCCTCCATTCACTGAACATTCATATACTTATTCAAATCCCTCCATTCGCTGACCATTCATATACCTGTTCAATTCCCTCCATTCACTGAACAGTTATATACCTGTTCAAGTCCCTCCATTCGCTGACCATTCATATACCTGTTCAAATCCCTCCATTCACTGAACATTCATATACTTCTTCAAATCCCTCCATTCACTGAACATTCATATACCTGTTCAAATCCCTCCATTCACTGAATATTCATATACCTGTTCAAATCCCTCCATTCACTGAACATTCATATACTTATTCAAATCCCTCCATTCACTGATCATTCATATACCTGTTCAAATCCCTCCATTCACTGAACATTCATATACTTATTCAAATCCCTCCATTCACTGAACATTCATATACCTGTTCAAATCCCTCCATTCACTGAACATTCATATACCTGTTCAAATCCCTCCATTCACTGAACATTCATATACTTGTTCAAATCCCTCCATTCACTGAACATTCATATACTTGTTCAAATCCCTCCATTCACTGAACATTCATATACCTGTTCAAATCTCTCCATTCACTGAACATTCTTATACCTGTTCAAAACCCTCCATTCACTGAACATTCATATACCTGTTCAAATCACTCCATTCACTGAACATTCATATACTTATTCAAATCCCTCCATTCACTGAACATTCATATACCTGTTCAAATCCCTCCATTCACTGAACATTCATATACTTCTTCAAATCCCTCCATTTACTGAACATTCATATACCTGTTCAAATCCCTCCATTCACTGAACATTCATATACTTATTCAAATCCCTCCATTCACTGAACATTCATAGACCTGTTCAAATCCCTCCATTCACTGAACATTCATATACCTGTTCAAATCCCTCCATTCACTGAACATTCATATACCTGTTCAACTCACTCCATTCACTGAACATTCATATACTTATTCAAATCCCTCCATTCACTGAACATTCATATACTTATTCAAATCCCTCCATTCGCTGACCATTCATATACCTGTTCAATTCCCTCCATTCACTGAACAGTCATATACCTGTTCAAGTCCCTCCATTCGCTGACCATTCATATACCTGTTCAAATCCCTCCATTCACTGAACATTCATATACTTCTTCAAATCCCTCCAGTCACTGAACATTCATATACCTGTTCAAATCCCTCCATTCACTGAATATTCATATACCTGTTCAAATCCCTCCATTCACTGAACATTCATATACTTATTCAAATCCCTCCATTCACTGATCATTCATATACCTGTTCAAATCCCTCCATTCACTGAACATTCATATACTTATTCAAATCCCTCCATTCACTGAACATTCATATACCTGTTCAAATCCCTCCATTCACTGAACATTCATATACCTGTTCAAATCCCTCCATTCACTGAACATTCATATACTTGTTCAAATCCCTCCATTCACTGAACATTCATATACCTGTTCAAATCTCTCCATTCACTGAACATTCTTATACCTGTTCAAAACCCTCCATTCACTGAACATTCATATACCTGTTCAAATCACTCCATTCACTGAACATTCATATACTTATTCAAATCCCTCCATTCACTGAACATTCATATACTTATTCAAATCCCTCCATTCACTGAACATTCATATACCTGTTCAAATCCCTCCATTCACTGAACATTCATATACTTCTTCAAATCCCTCCATTTACTGAACATTCATATACCTGTTCAAATCCCTCCATTCACTGAACATTCATATACTTATTCAAATCTCTCCATTCACTGAACATTCATATACCTGTTCAAATCCCTCCATTCACTGAACATTCATATACTTATTCAAATCCCTCCATTCACTGAACATTCATAGACCTGTTCAAATCCCTACATTCACTGAACATTCATATACCTGTTCAAATCCCTCCATTCACTGAACATTCATATACTTATTCAAATCCCTCCATTCACTGAACATTCATATACCTGTTCAAATCTCTCCATTCACTAAACATTCATATACTTATACAAATCCCTCCATTCACTGAACATTCATATACTTATTTAAATCGCTCCATTCACTGAACATTCATATACCTGTTCAATTCCCTCCATTCACTGAACATTCATATACCTGTTCAAATCTCTCCATTCACTGAACATTCATATACCTGTTCAAAACCCTCCATTCACTGAACATTCATATACCTGTTCAAATCACTCCATTCACTGAACATTCATATACTTATTCAAATCCCTCCATTCACTGAACATTCATATACTTACTCAAATCCCTCCATTCACTGAACATTCATATACCTGTTCAAATCCCTCCATTCACTGAACATTCATATACCTGTTCAAATCCCTCCATTCACTGAACATTCATATACCTGTTCAAATCCCTCCATTCACTGAACATTCATATACTTGTTCAAATCCCTCCATTCACTGAACAATCATATACTTATTCAAATCCCTCCATTCACTGAACATTCATATACCTGTTCAAATCCCTCCATTCACTGAACATTCATATACTTATTCAAATCCCTCCATTCACTGAACATTCATAGACCTGTTCAAATCCCTCCATTCACTGAACATTCATATACCTGTTCAAATCCCTCCATTCACTGAACATTCATATACCTGTTCAACTCACTCCATTCACTGAACATTCATATACTTATTCAAATCCCTCCATTCACTGAACATTCATATACTTATTCAAATCCCTCCATTCGCTGACCATTCATATACCTGTTCAATTCCCTCCATTCACTGAACAGTCATATACCTGTTCAAGTCCCTCCATTCGCTGACCATTCATATACCTGTTCAAATCCCTCCATTCACTGAACATTCATATACTTCTTCAAATCCCTCCAGTCACTGAACATTCATATACCTGTTCAAATCCCTCCATTCACTGAATATTCATATACCTGTTCAAATCCCTCCATTCACTGAACATTCATATACTTATTCAAATCCCTCCATTCACTGATCATTCATATACCTGTTCAAATCCCTCCATTCACTGAACATTCATATACTTATTCAAATCCCTCCATTCACTGAACATTCATATACCTGTTCAAATCCCTCCATTCACTGAACATTCATATACCTGTTCAAATCCCTCCATTCACTGAACATTCATATACCTGTTCAAATCCCTCCATTCACTGAACATTCATATACTTATTCAAATCCCTCCATTCACTGAACATTCATAGACCTGTTCAAATCCCTACATTCACTGAACATTCATATACCTGTTCAAATCCCTCCATTCACTGAACATTCATATACTTATTCAAATCCCTCCATTCACTGAACATTCATATACCTGTTCAAATCTCTCCATTCACTAAACATTCATATACTTATACAAATCCCTCCATTCACTGAACATTCATATACTTATTTAAATCGCTCCATTCACTGAACATTCATATACCTGTTCAATTCCCTCCATTCACTGAACATTCATATACCTGTTCAAATCTCTCCATTCACTGAACATTCATATACCTGTTCAAAACCCTCCATTCACTGAACATTCATATACCTGTTCAAATCACTCCATTCACTGAACATTCATATACTTATTCAAATCCCTCCATTCACTGAACATTCATATACTTACTCAAATCCCTCCATTCACTGAACATTCATATACCTGTTCAAATCCCTCCATTCACTGAACATTCATATACCTGTTCAAATCCCTCCATTCACTGAACATTCATATACCTGTTCAAATCCCTCCATTCACTGAACATTCATATACTTGTTCAAATCCCTCCATTCACTGAACATTCATATACTTATTCAAATCCCTCCATTCACTGAACATTCATATACCTGTTCAAATCCCTCCATTCACTGAACATTCATATACTTATTCAAATCCCTCCATTCACTGATCATTCATATACCTGTTCAAATCCCTCCATTCACTGAACATTCATATACTTATTCAAATCCCTCCATTCACTGAACATTCATATACCTGTTCAAATCCCTCCATTCACTGAACATTCATATACCTGTTCAAATCCCTCCATTCACTGAACATTCATATACTTGTTCAAATCCCTCCATTCACTGAACATTCATATACTTATTCAAATCCCTCCATTCACTGAACATTCATATACCTGTTCAAATCCCTCCATTCACTGAACATTCATATACTTCTTCAAATCCCTCCATTTACTGAACATTCATATACCTGTTCAAATCCCTCCATTCACTGAACATTCATATACTTATTCAAATCCCTCCATTCACTGAACATTCATAGACCTGTTCAAATCCCTCCATTCACTGAACATTCATATACCTGTTCAAATCCCTCCATTCACTGAACATTCATATACTTATTCAAATCCCTCCATTCACTGAACATTCATATACTTATTCAAATCCCTCCATTCACTGAACATTCATATACCTGTTCAAATCCCTCCATTCACTGAACATTCATATACCTGTTCAAATCCCTCCATTCACTGAACATTCATATACCTGTTCAAATCCCTCCATTCACTGAACATTCATATACCTGTTCAACTCACTCCATTCACTGAACATTCATATACTTATTCAAATCCCTCCATTCACTGAACATTCATATACTTATTCAAATCCCTCCATTCACTGAACATTCATATACCTGTTCAAATCCCTCCATTCACTGAACATTCATATACCTGTTCAACTCACTCCATTCACTGAACATTCATATACTTACTCAAATCCCTCCATTCACTGAACATTCATATACCTGTTCAAATCCCTCCATTCACTGAACATTCATATACCTGTTCAAATCCCTCCATTCACTGAACATTCATATACTTATTCAAATCCCTCCATTCACTGAACATTCATATACCTGTTCAAATCCCTCCATTCACTGAACATTCATATACTTATTCAAATCCCTCCATTCACTGAACATTCATAGACCTGTTCAAATCCCTCCATTCACTGAACATTCATATACCTGTTCAAATCCCTCCATTCACTGAACATTCATATACCTGTTCAAATCCCTCCATTCACTGAACATTCATATACATGTTCAAATCCCTCCATTCACTGAACATTCATATACCTGTTCAACTCACTCCATTCACTGAACATTCATATACTTATTCAAATCCCTCCATTCACTGAACATTCATATACTTATTCAAATCCCTCCATTCGCTGACCATTCATATACCTGTTCAATTCCCTCCATTCACTGAACAGTTATATACCTGTTCAAGTCCCTCCATTCGCTGACCATTCATATACCTGTTCAAATCCCTCCATTCACTGAACATTCATATACTTCTTCAAATCCCTCCATTCACTGAACATTCATATACCTGTTCAAATCCCTCCATTCACTGAATATTCATATACCTGTTCAAATCCCTCCATTCACTGAACATTCATATACTTATTCAAATCCCTCCATTCACTGATCATTCATATAACTGTTCAAATCCCTCCATTCACTGAACATTCATATACTTATTCAAATCCCTCCATTCACTGAACATTCATATACCTGTTCAAATCCCTCCATTCACTGAACATTCATATACCTGTTCAAATCCCTCCATTCACTGAACATTCATATACTTGTTCAAATCCCTCCATTCACTGAACATTCATATACTTGTTCAAATCCCTCCATTCACTGAACATTCATATACCTGTTCAAATCTCTCCATTCACTGAACATTCTTATACCTGTTCAAAACCCTCCATTCACTGAACATTCATATACCTGTTCAAATCACTCCATTCACTGAACATTCATATACTTATTCAAATCCCTCCATTCACTGAACATTCATATACCTGTTCAAATCCCTCCATTCACTGAACATTCATATACTTCTTCAAATCCCTCCATTTACTGAACATTCATATACCTGTTCAAATCCCTCCATTCACTGAACATTCATATACTTATTCAAATCCCTCCATTCACTGAACATTCATAGACCTGTTCAAATCCCTCCATTCACTGAACATTCATATACCTGTTCAAATCCCTCCATTCACTGAACATTCATATACCTGTTCAACTCACTCCATTCACTGAACATTCATATACTTATTCAAATCCCTCCATTCACTGAACATTCATATACTTATTCAAATCCCTCCATTCGCTGACCATTCATATACCTGTTCAATTCCCTCCATTCACTGAACAGTCATACACCTGTTCAAGTCCCTCCATTCGCTGACCATTCATATACCTGTTCAAATCCCTCCATTCACTGAACATTCATATACTTCTTCAAATCCCTCCAGTCACTGAACATTCATATACCTGTTCAAATCCCTCCATTCACTGAATATTCATATACCTGTTCAAATCCCTCCATTCACTGAACATTCATATACTTATTCAAATCCCTCCATTCACTGATCATTCATATACCTGTTCAAATCCCTCCATTCACTGAACATTCATATACTTATTCAAATCCCTCCATTCACTGAACATTCATATACCTGTTCAAATCCCTCCATTCACTGAACATTCATATACCTGTTCAAATCCCTCCATTCACTGAACATTCATATACTTGTTCAAATCCCTCCATTCACTGAACATTCATATACCTGTTCAAATCTCTCCATTCACTGAACATTCTTATACCTGTTCAAAACCCTCCATTCACTGAACATTCATATACCTGTTCAAATCACTCCATTCACTGAACATTCATATACTTATTCAAATCCCTCCATTCACTGAACATTCATATACTTATTCAAATCCCTCCATTCACTGAACATTCATATACCTGTTCAAATCCCTCCATTCACTGAACATTCATATACTTCTTCAAATCCCTCCATTTACTGAACATTCATATACCTGTTCAAATCCCTCCATTCACTGAACATTCATATACTTATTCAAATCTCTCCATTCACTGAACATTCATATACCTGTTCAAATCCCTCCATTCACTGAACATTCATATACTTATTCAAATCCCTCCATTCACTGAACATTCATAGACCTGTTCAAATCCCTACATTCACTGAACATTCATATACCTGTTCAAATCCCTCCATTCACTGAACATTCATATACTTATTCAAATCCCTCCATTCACTGAACATTCATATACCTGTTCAAATCTCTCCATTCACTAAACATTCATATACTTATACAAATCCCTCCATTCACTGAACATTCATATACTTATTTAAATCGCTCCATTCACTGAACATTCATATACCTGTTCAATTCCCTCCATTCACTGAACATTCATATACCTGTTCAAATCTCTCCATTCACTGAACATTCATATACCTGTTCAAAACCCTCCATTCACTGAACATTCATATACCTGTTCAAATCACTCCATTCACTGAACATTCATATACTTATTCAAATCCCTCCATTCACTGAACATTCATATACTTACTCAAATCCCTCCATTCACTGAACATTCATATACCTGTTCAAATCCCTCCATTCACTGAACATTCATATACCTGTTCAAATCCCTCCATTCACTGAACATTCATATACCTGTTCAAATCCCTCCATTCACTGAACATTCATATACTTGTTCAAATCCCTCCATTCACTGAACAATCATATACTTATTCAAATCCCTCCATTCACTGAACATTCATATACCTGTTCAAATCCCTCCATTCACTGAACATTCATATACTTATTCAAATCCCTCCATTCACTGAACATTCATAGACCTGTTCAAATCCCTCCATTCACTGAACATTCATATACCTGTTCAAATCCCTCCATTCACTGAACATTCATATACCTGTTCAACTCACTCCATTCACTGAACATTCATATACTTATTCAAATCCCTCCATTCACTGAACATTCATATACTTATTCAAATCCCTCCATTCGCTGACCATTCATATACCTGTTCAATTCCCTCCATTCCCTGAACAGTCATATACCTGTTCAAGTCCCTCCATTCGCTGACCATTCATATACCTGTTCAAATCCCTCCATTCACTGAACATTCATATACTTCTTCAAATCCCTCCAGTCACTGAACATTCATATACCTGTTCAAATCCCTCCATTCACTGAATATTCATATACCTGTTCAAATCCCTCCATTCACTGAACATTCATATACTTATTCAAATCCCTCCATTCACTGATCATTCATATACCTGTTCAAATCCCTCCATTCACTGAACATTCATATACTTATTCAAATCCCTCCATTCACTGAACATTCATATACCTGTTCAAATCCCTCCATTCACTGAACATTCATATACCTGTTCAAATCCCTCCATTCACTGAACATTCATATACTTGTTCAAATCCCTCCATTCACTGAACATTCATATACCTGTTCAAATCTCTCCATTCACTGAACATTCTTATACCTGTTCAAAACCCTCCATTCACTGAACATTCATATACCTGTTCAAATCACTCCATTCACTGAACATTCATATACTTATTCAAATCCCTCCATTCACTGAACATTCATATACTTATTCAAATCCCTCCATTCACTGAACATTCATATACCTGTTCAAATCCCTCCATTCACTGAACATTCATATACTTCTTCAAATCCCTCCATTTACTGAACATTCATATACCTGTTCAAATCCCTCCATTCACTGAACATTCATATACTTATTCAAATCTCTCCATTCACTGAACATTCATATACCTGTTCAAATCCCTCCATTCACTGAACATTCATATACTTATTCAAATCCCTCCATTCACTGAACATTCATAGACCTGTTCAAATCCCTACATTCACTGAACATTCATATACCTGTTCAAATCCCTCCATTCACTGAACATTCATATACTTATTCAAATCCCTCCATTCACTGAACATTCATATACCTGTTCAAATCTCTCCATTCACTAAACATTCATATACTTATACAAATCCCTCCATTCACTGAACATTCATATACTTATTTAAATCGCTCCATTCACTGAACATTCATATACCTGTTCAATTCCCTCCATTCACTGAACATTCATATACCTGTTCAAATCTCTCCATTCACTGAACATTCATATACCTGTTCAAAACCCTCCATTCACTGAACATTCATATACCTGTTCAAATCACTCCATTCACTGAACATTCATATACTTATTCAAATCCCTCCATTCACTGAACATTCATATACTTACTCAAATCCCTCCATTCACTGAACATTCATATACCTGTTCAAATCCCTCCATTCACTGAACATTCATATACCTGTTCAAATCCCTCCATTCACTGAACATTCATATACCTGTTCAAATCCCTCCATTCACTGAACATTCATATACTTGTTCAAATCCCTCCATTCACTGAACATTCATATACTTATTCAAATCCCTCCATTCACTGAACATTCATATACCTGTTCAAATCCCTCCATTCACTGAACATTCATATACTTATTCAAATCCCTCCATTCACTGATCATTCATATACCTGTTCAAATCCCTCCATTCACTGAACATTCATATACTTATTCAAATCCCTCCATTCACTGAACATTCATATACCTGTTCAAATCCCTCCATTCACTGAACATTCATATACCTGTTCAAATCCCTCCATTCACTGAACATTCATATACTTGTTCAAATCCAACCATTCACTGAACATTCATATACTTATTCAAATCCCTCCATTCACTGAACATTCATATACCTGTTCAAATCCCTCCATTCACTGAACATTCATATACTTCTTCAAATCCCTCCATTTACTGAACATTCATATACCTGTTCAAATCCCTCCATTCACTGAACATTCATATACTTATTCAAATCCCTCCATTCACTGAACATTCATAGACCTGTTCAAATCCCTCCATTCACTGAACATTCATATACCTGTTCAAATCCCTCCATTCACTGAACATTCATATACCTGTTCAAATCCCTCCATTCACTGAACATTCATATACATGTTCAAATCCCTCCATTCACTGAACATTCATATACCTGTTCAACTCACTCCATTCACTGAACATTCATATACTTATTCAAATCCCTCCATTCACTGAACATTCATATACTTATTAAAATCCCTCCATTCGCTGACCATTCATATACCTGTTCAATTCCCTCCATTCACTGAACAGTCATATACCTGTTCAAGTCCCTCCATTCGCTGACCATTCATATACCTGTTCAAATCCCTCCATTCACTGAACATTCATATACTTCTTCAAATCCCTCCATTCACTGAACATTCATATACCTGTTCAAATCCCTCCATTCACTGAATATTCATATACCTGTTCAAATCCCTCCATTCACTGAACATTCATATACTTATTCAAATCCCTCCATAAACTGATCATTCATATACCTGTTCAAATCCCTCCATTCACTGAACATTCATATACTTATTCAAATCCCTCCATTCACTGAACATTCATATACCTGTTCAAATCCCTCCATTCACTGAACATTCATATACCTGTTCAAATCCCTCCATTCACTGAACATTCATATACTTGTTCAAATCCCTCCATTCACTGAACATTCATATACCTGTTCAAATCTCTCCATTCACTGAACATTCTTATACCTGTTCAAAACCCTCCATTCACTGAACATTCATATACCTGTTCAAATCCCTCCATTCACTAAACATTCATATACTTATACAAATCCCTCCATTCACTGAACATTCATATACTTATTTAAATCGCTCCATTCACTGAACATTCATATACCTGTTCAATTCCCTCCATTCACTGAACATTCATATACCTGTTCAAATCTCTCCATTCACTGAACATTCATATACCTGTTCAAAACCCTCCATTCACTGAACATTCATATACCTGTTCAAATCACTCCATTAACTGAACATTCATATACTTATTCAAATCCCTCCATTCACTGAACATTCATATACTTACTGAAATCCCTCCATTCACTGAACATTCATATACCTGTTCAAATCCCTCCATTCACTGAATATTCATATACCTGTTCAAATCCCTCCATTCACTGAACATTCATATACTTATTCAAATCCCTCCATTCACTGAACATTCATATACCTGTTCAAATCCCTCCATTCACTGAACATTCATATACTTAATCAAATCCCTCCATTCACTGAACATTCATAGACCTGTTCAAATCCCTCCATTCACTGAACATTCATATACCTGTTCAAATCCCTCCATTCACTGAACATTCATATACTTCTTCAAATCCCTCCATTTACTGAACATTCATATACCTGTTCAAATCCCTCCATTCACTGAACATTCATATACTTATTCAAATCCCTCCATTCACTGAACATTCATAGACCTGTTCAAATCCCTCCATTCACTGAACATTCATATACCTGTTCAAATCCCTCCATTCACTGAACATTCATATACCTGTTCAAATCCCTCCATTCACTGAACATTCATATACATGTTCAAATCCCTCCATTCACTGAACATTCATATACCTGTTCAACTCACTCCATTCACTGAACATTCATATACTTATTCAAATCCCTCCATTCACTGAACATTCATATACTTATTAAAATCCCTCCATTCGCTGACCATTCATATACCTGTTCAATTCCCTCCATTCACTGAACAGTCATATACCTGTTCAAGTCCCTCCATTCGCTGACCATTCATATACCTGTTCAAATCCCTCCATTCACTGAACATTCATATACTTCTTCAAATCCCTCCATTCACTGAACATTCATATACCTGTTCAAATCCCTCCATTCACTGAATATTCATATACCTGTTCAAATCCCTCCATTCACTGAACATTCATATACTTATTCAAATCCCTCCATAAACTGATCATTCATATACCTGTTCAAATCCCTCCATTCACTGAACATTCATATACTTATTCAAATCCCTCCATTCACTGAACATTCATATACCTGTTCAAATCCCTCCATTCACTGAACATTCATATACCTGTTCAAATCCCTCCATTCACTGAACATTCATATACTTGTTCAAATCCCTCCATTCACTGAACATTCATATACCTGTTCAAATCTCTCCATTCACTGAACATTCTTATACCTGTTCAAAACCCTCCATTCACTGAACATTCATATACCTGTTCAAATCCCTCCATTCACTAAACATTCATATACTTATACAAATCCCTCCATTCACTGAACATTCATATACTTATTTAAATCGCTCCATTCACTGAACATTCATATACCTGTTCAATTCCCTCCATTCACTGAACATTCATATACCTGTTCAAATCTCTCCATTCACTGAACATTCATATACCTGTTCAAAACCCTCCATTCACTGAACATTCATATACCTGTTCAAATCACTCCATTCACTGAACATTCATATACTTATTCAAATCCCTCCATTCACTGAACATTCATATACTTACTGAAATCCCTCCATTCACTGAACATTCATATACCTGTTCAAATCCCTCCATTCACTGAATATTCATATACCTGTTCAAATCCCTCCATTCACTGAACATTCATATACTTATTCAAATCCCTCCATTCACTGAACATTCATATACCTGTTCAAATCCCTCCATTCACTGAACATTCATATACTTAATCAAATCCCTCCATTCACTGAACATTCATAGACCTGTTCAAATCCCTCCATTCACTGAACATTCATATACCTGTTCAAATCCCTCCATTCACTGAACATTCATATACCTGTTCAAATCCCTCCATTCACTGAACATTCATATACCTGTTCAAATCCCTCCATTCACTGAACATTCATATACCTGTTCACCTCACTCCATTCACTGAACATTCATATACTTATTCAAATCCCTCCATTCACTGAACATTCATATACTTATTCAAATCCCTCCATTCACTGAACATTCATATACCTGTTCAAATCCCTCCATTCACTGAACATTCATATACCTGTTCAACTCACTCCATTCACTGAACATTCATATACTTACTCAAATCCCTCCATTCACTGAACATTCATATACCTGTTCAAATCCCTCCATTCACTGAACATTCATATACCTGTTCAAATCCCTCCATTCACTGAACATTCATATACTTATTCAAATCCCTCCATTCACTGAACATTCATATACCTGTTCAAATCCCTCCATTCACTGAACATTCATATACTTATTCAAATCCCTCCATTCACTGAACATTCATAGACCTGTTCAAATCCCATCATTCAATGAACATTCATATACCTGTTCAAATCCCTCCATTCACTGAACATTCATATACCTGTTCAAATCCCTCCATTCACTGAACATTCATATACATGTTCAAATCCCTCCATTCACTGAACATTCATATACCTGTTCAACTCACTCCATTCACTGAACATTCATATACTTATTCAAATCCCTCCATTCACTGAACATTCATATACTTATTCAAATCCCTCCATTCGCTGACCATTCATATACCTGTTCAATTCCCTCCATTCACTGAACAGTCATATACCTGTTCAAGTCCCTCCATTCGCTGACCATTCATATACCTGTTCAAATCCCTCCATTCACTGAACATTCATATACTTCTTCAAATCCCTCCATTCACTGAACATTCATATACCTGTTCAAATCCCTCCATTCACTGAATATTCATATACCTGTTCAAATCCCTCCATTCACTGAACATTCATATACTTATTCAAATCCGTCCATTCACTGATCATTCATATACCTGTTCCAATCCCTCCATTCACTGAACATTCATATACTTATTCAAATCCCTCCATTCACTGAACATTCATATACCTGTTCAAATCCCTCCATTCACTGAACATTCATATACCTGTTCAAATCCCTCCATTCACTGAACATTCATATACTTGTTCAAATCCCTCCATTCACTGAACATTCATATACTTATTCAAATCCCTCCATTCACTGAACATTCATATACCTGTTCAAATCCCTCCATTCACTGAACATTCATATACTTCTTCAAATCCCTCCATTTACTGAACATTCATATACCTGTTCAAATCCCTCCATTCACTGAACATTCATATACTTATTCAAATCCCTCCATTCACTGAACATTCATAGACCTGTTCAAATCCCTCCATTCACTGAACATTCATATACTTATTCAAATCCCTCCATTCACTGAACATTCATATACCTGTTCAAATCCCTCCATTCACTGAACATTCATATACCTGTTCAAATCCCTCCATTCACTGAACATTCATATACTTGTTCAAATCCCTCCATTCACTGAACATTCATATACTTATTCAAATCCCTCCATTCACTGAACATTCATATACCTGTTCAAATCCCTCCATTCACTGAACATTCATATACTTAATCAAATCCCTCCATTCACTGAACATTCATAGACCTGTTCAAATCCCTCCATTCACTGAACATTCATATACCTGTTCAAATCCCTCCATTCACTGAACATTCATATACCTGTTCAAATCCCTCCATTCACTGAACATTCATATACCTGTTCAAATCCCTCCATTCACTGAACATTCATATACCTGTTCAACTCACTCCATTCACTGAACATTCATATACTTATTCAAATCCCTCCATTCACTGAATATTCATATACTTATTCAAATCCCTCCATTCACTGAACATTCATATACCTGTTCAAATCCCTCCATTCACTGAACATTCATATACCTGTTCAACTCACTCCATTCACTGAACATTCATATACTTACTCAAATCCCTCCATTCACTGAACATTCATATACCTGTTCAAATCCCTCCATTCACTGAACATTCATATACCTGTACAAATCCCTCCATTCACTGAACATTCATATACTTATTCAAATCCATCCATTCACTGAACATTCATATACCTGTTCAAATCCCTCCATTCACTGAACATTCATATACTTATTCAAATCCCTCCATTCACTGAACATTCATAGACCTGTTCAAATCCCTCCATTCACTGAACATTCATATACATGTTCAAATCCCTCCATTCACTGAACATTCATATACCTGTTCAACTCACTCCATTCACTGAACATTCATATACTTATTCAAATCCCTCCATTCACTGAACATTCATATACTTATTAAAATCCCTCCATTCGCTGACCATTCATATACCTGTTCAATTCCCTCCATTCACTGAACAGTCATATACCTGTTCAAGTCCCTCCATTCGCTGACCATTCATATACCTGTTCAAATCCCTCCATTCACTGAACATTCATATACTTCTTCAAATCCCTCCATTCACTGAACATTCATATACCTGTTCAAATCCCTCCATTCACTGAATATTCATATACCTGTTCAAATCCCTCCATTCACTGAACATTCATATACTTATTCAAATCCCTCCATAAACTGATCATTCATATACCTGTTCAAATCCCTCCATTCACTGAACATTCATATACTTATTCAAATCCCTCCATTCACTGAACATTCATATACCTGTTCAAATCCCTCCATTCACTGAACATTCATATACCTGTTCAAATCCCTCCATTCACTGAACATTCATATACTTGTTCAAATCCCTCCATTCACTGAACATTCATATACCTGTTCAAATCTCTCCATTCACTGAACATTCTTATACCTGTTCAAAACCCTCCATTCACTGAACATTCATATACCTGTTCAAATCCCTCCATTCACTAAACATTCATATACTTATACAAATCCCTCCATTCACTGAACATTCATATACTTATTTAAATCGCTCCATTCACTGAACATTCATATACCTGTTCAATTCCCTCCATTCACTGAACATTCATATACCTGTTCAAATCTCTCCATTCACTGAACATTCATATACCTGTTCAAAACCCTCCATTCACTGAACATTCATATACCTGTTCAAATCACTCCATTCACTGAACATTCATATACTTATTCAAATCCCTCCATTCACTGAACATTCATATACTTACTGAAATCCCTCCATTCACTGAACATTCATATACCTGTTCAAATCCCTCCATTCACTGAATATTCATATACCTGTTCAAATCCCTCCATTCACTGAACATTCATATACTTATTCAAATCCCTCCATTCACTGAACATTCATATACCTGTTCAAATCCCTCCATTCACTGAACATTCATATACTTAATCAAATCCCTCCATTCACTGAACATTCATAGACCTGTTCAAATCCCTCCATTCACTGAACATTCATATACCTGTTCAAATCCCTCCATTCACTGAACATTCATATACCTGTTCAAATCCCTCCATTCACTGAACATTCATATACCTGTTCAAATCCCTCCATTCACTGAACATTCATATACCTGTTCACCTCACTCCATTCACTGAACATTCATATACTTATTCAAATCCCTCCATTCACTGAACATTCATATACTTATTCAAATCCCTCCATTCACTGAACATTCATATACCTGTTCAAATCCCTCCATTCACTGAACATTCATATACCTGTTCAACTCACTCCATTCACTGAACATTCATATACTTACTCAAATCCCTCCATTCACTGAACATTCATATACCTGTTCAAATCCCTCCATTCACTGAACATTCATATACCTGTTCAAATCCCTCCATTCACTGAACATTCATATACTTATTCAAATCCCTCCATTCACTGAACATTCATATACCTGTTCAAATCCCTCCATTCACTGAACATTCATATACTTATTCAAATCCCTCCATTCACTGAACATTCATAGACCTGTTCAAATCCCATCATTCAATGAACATTCATATACCTGTTCAAATCCCTCCATTCACTGAACATTCATATACCTGTTCAAATCCCTCCATTCACTGAACATTCATATACATGTTCAAATCCCTCCATTCACTGAACATTCATATACCTGTTCAACTCACTCCATTCACTGAACATTCATATACTTATTCAAATCCCTCCATTCACTGAACATTCATATACTTATTCAAATCCCTCCATTCGCTGACCATTCATATACCTGTTCAATTCCCTCCATTCACTGAACAGTCATATACCTGTTCAAGTCCCTCCATTCGCTGACCATTCATATACCTGTTCAAATCCCTCCATTCACTGAACATTCATATACTTCTTCAAATCCCTCCATTCACTGAACATTCATATACCTGTTCAAATCCCTCCATTCACTGAATATTCATATACCTGTTCAAATCCCTCCATTCACTGAACATTCATATACTTATTCAAATCCGTCCATTCACTGATCATTCATATACCTGTTCCAATCCCTCCATTCACTGAACATTCATATACTTATTCAAATCCCTCCATTCACTGAACATTCATATACCTGTTCAAATCCCTCCATTCACTGAACATTCATATACCTGTTCAAATCCCTCCATTCACTGAACATTCATATACTTGTTCAAATCCCTCCATTCACTGAACATTCATATACTTATTCAAATCCCTCCATTCACTGAACATTCATATACCTGTTCAAATCCCTCCATTCACTGAACATTCATATACTTCTTCAAATCCCTCCATTTACTGAACATTCATATACCTGTTCAAATCCCTCCATTCACTGAACATTCATATACTTATTCAAATCCCTCCATTCACTGAACATTCATATACTTGTTCAAATCCCTCCATTCACTGAACATTCATATACTTATTCAAATCCCTCCATTCACTGAACATTCATATACCTGTTCAAATCCCTCCATTCACTGAACATTCATATACTTAATCAAATCCCTCCATTCACTGAACATTCATAGACCTGTTCAAATCCCTCCATTCACTGAACATTCATATACCTGTTCAAATCCCTCCATTCACTGAACATTCATATACCTGTTCAAATCCCTCCATTCACTGAACATTCATATACCTGTTCAAATCCCTCCATTCACTGAACATTCATATACCTGTTCAACTCACTCCATTCACTGAACATTCATATACTTATTCAAATCCCTCCATTCACTGAATATTCATATACTTATTCAAATCCCTCCATTCACTGAACATTCATATACCTGTTCAAATCCCTCCATTCACTGAACATTCATATACCTGTTCAACTCACTCCATTCACTGAACATTCATATACTTACTCAAATCCCTCCATTCACTGAACATTCATATACCTGTTCAAATCCCTCCATTCACTGAACATTCATATACCTGTACAAATCCCTCCATTCACTGAACATTCATATACTTATTCAAATCCCTCCATTCACTGAACATTCATATACCTGTTCAAATCCCTCCATTCACTGAACATTCATATACTTATTCAAATCCCTCCATTCACTGAACATTCATAGACCTGTTCAAATCCGTCCATTCACTGAACATTCATATACCTGTTCAAATCCCTCCATTCACTGAACATTCATATACCTGTTCAAATCCCTCCATTCACTGAACATTCATATACATGTTCAAATCCCTCCATTCACTGAACATTCATATACCTGTTCAACTCACTCCATTCACTGAACATTCATATACTTATTCAAATCCCTCCATTCACTGAACATTCATATACTTATTCAAATCCCTCCATTCGCTGACCATTCATATACCTGTTCAATTCCCTCCATTCACTGAACAGTCATATACCTGTTCAAGTCCCTCCATTCGCTGACCATTCATATACCTGTTCAAATCCCTCCATTCACTGAACATTCATATACTTATTCAAATCCCTCCATTCACTGAACATTCATATACTTACTCAAACCCCTCCATTCACTGAACATTCATATACCTGTTCAAATCCCTCCATTCACTGAATATTCATATACCTGTTCAAATCCCTCCATTCACTGAACATTCATATACTTATTCAAATCCGTCCATTCACTGAACATTCATATACCTGTTCAAATCCCTCCATTCACTGAACATTCATATACTTAATCAAATCCCTCCATTCACTGAACATTCATAGACCTGTTCAAATCCCTCCATTCACTGAACATTCATATACCTGTTCAAATCCCTCCATTCACTGAACATTCATATACCTGTTCAAATCCCTCCATTCACTGAACATTCATATACCTGTTCAAATCCCTCCATTCACTGAACATTCATATACCTGTTCACCTCACTCCATTCACTGAACATTCATATACTTATTCAAATCCCTCCATTCACTGAACATTCATATACTTATTCAAATCCCTCCATTCACTGAACATTCA
Organism: Hemitrygon akajei; assembly: GCF_048418815.1. Taxonomy (NCBI): domain Eukaryota; kingdom Metazoa; phylum Chordata; class Chondrichthyes; order Myliobatiformes; family Dasyatidae; genus Hemitrygon; species Hemitrygon akajei. The sequence goes on from NC_133133.1 coordinate 85,684,840, forward strand.
TATACCTGTTCAAATCCCTCCATTCACTGAACATTCATATACCTGTTCAACTCACTCCATTCACTGAACATTCATATACTTACTCAAATCCCTCCATTCACTGAACATTCATATACCTGTTCAAATCCCTCCATTCACTGAACATTCATATACCTGTTCAAATCCCTCCATTCACTGAACATTCATATACTTATTCAAATCCCTCCATTCACTGAACATTCATATACCTGTTCAAATCCCATCATTCAATGAACATTCATATACCTGTTCAAATCCCTCCATTCACTGAACATTCATATACCTGTTCAAATCCCTCCATTCACTGAACATTCATATACATGTTCAAATCCCTCCATTCACTGAACATTCATATACCTGTTCAACTCACTCCATTCACTGAACATTCATATACTTATTCAAATCCCTCCATTCACTGAACATTCATATACTTATTCAAATCCCTCCATTCGCTGACCATTCATATACCTGTTCAATTCCCTCCATTCACTGAACAGTCATATACCTGTTCAAGTCCCTCCATTCGCTGACCATTCATATACCTGTTCAAATCCCTCCATTCACTGAACATTCATATACCTGTACAAATCCCTCCATTCACTGAACATTCATATACTTATTCAAATCCCTCCATTCACTGAACATTCATATACCTGTTCAAATCCCTCCATTCACTGAACATTCATATACTTATTCAAATCCCTCCATTCACTGAACATTCATAGACCTGTTCAAATCCCTCCATTCACTGAACATTCATATACCTGTTCAAATCCCTCCATTCACTGAACATTCATATACCTGTTCAAATCCCTCCATTCACTGAACATTCATATACATGTTCAAATCCCTCCATTCACTGAACATTCATATACCTGTTCAACTCACTCCATTCACTGAACATTCATATACTTATTCAAATCCCTCCATTCACTGAACATTCATATACTTATTCAAATCCCTCCATTCGCTGACCATTCATATACCTGTTCAATTCCCTCCATTCACTGAACAGTCATATACCTGTTCAAGTCCCTCCATTCGCTGACCATTCATATACCTGTTCAAATCCCTCCATTCACTGAACATTCATATACTTATTCAAATCCCTCCATTCACTGAACATTCATATACTTACTCAAATCCCTCCATTCACTGAACATTCATATACCTGTTCAAATCCCTCCATTCACTGAATATTCATATACCTGTTCAAATCCCTCCATTCACTGAACATTCATATACTTATTCAAATCCCTCCATTCACTGAACATTCATATACCTGTTCAAATCCCTCCATTCACTGAACATTCATATACTTAATCAAATCCCTCCATTCACTGAACATTCATAGACCTGTTCAAATCCCTCCATTCACTGAACATTCATATACCTGTTCAAATCCCTCCATTCACTGAACATTCATATACCTGTTCAAATCCCTCCATTCACTGAACATTCATATACCTGTTCAAATCCCTCCATTCACTGAACATTCATATACCTGTTCACCTCACTCCATTCACTGAACATTCATATACTTATTCAAATCCCTCCATTCACTGAACATTCATATACTTATTCAAATCCCTCCATTCACTGAACATTCATATACCTGTTCAAATCCCTCCATTCACTGAACATTCATATACCTGTTCAACTCACTCCATTCACTGAACATTCATATACTTACTCAAATCCCTCCATTCACTGAACATTCATATACCTGTTCAAATCCCTCCATTCACTGAACATTCATATACCTGTTCAAATCCCTCCATTCACTGAACATTCATATACTTATTCAAATCCCTCCATTCACTGAACATTCATATACCTGTTCAAATCCCTCCATTCACTGAACATTCATATACTTATTCAAATCCCTCCATTCACTGAACATTCATAGACCTGTTCAAATCCCATCATTCAATGAACATTCATATACCTGTTCAAATCCCTCCATTCACTGAACATTCATATACCTGTTCAAATCCCTCCATTCACTGAACATTCATATACATGTTCAAATCCCTCCATTCACTGAACATTCATATACCTGTTCAACTCACTCCATTCACTGAACATTCATATACTTATTCAAATCCCTCCATTCACTGAACATTCATATACTTATTCAAATCCCTCCATTCGCTGACCATTCATATACCTGTTCAATTCCCTCCATTCACTGAACAGTCATATACCTGTTCAAGTCCCTCCATTCGCTGACCATTCATATACCTGTTCAAATCCCTCCATTCACTGAACATTCATATACTTCTTCAAATCCCTCCATTCACTGAACATTCATATACCTGTTCAAATCCCTCCATTCACTGAATATTCATATACCTGTTCAAATCCCTCCATTCACTGAACATTCATATACTTATTCAAATCCCTCCATTCACTGAACATTCATATACCTGTTCAAATCCCTCCATTCACTGAACATTCATATACCTGTTCAACTCACTCCATTCACTGAACATTCATATACTTACTCAAATCCCTCCATTCACTGAACATTCATATACCTGTTCAAATCCCTCCATTCACTGAACATTCATATACCTGTTCAAATCCCTCCATTCACTGAACATTCATATACTTATTCAAATCCCTCCATTCACTGAACATTCATATACCTGTTCAAATCCCTCCATTCACTGAACATTCATATACTTATTCAAATCCCTCCATTCACTGAACATTCATAGACCTGTTCAAATCCCATCATTCAATGAACATTCATATACCTGTTCAAATCCCTCCATTCACTGAACATTCATATACCTGTTCAAATCCCTCCATTCACTGAACATTCATATACATGTTCAAATCCCTCCATTCACTGAACATTCATATACCTGTTCAACTCACTCCATTCACTGAACATTCATATACTTATTCAAATCCCTCCATTCACTGAACATTCATATACTTATTCAAATCCCTCCATTCGCTGACCATTCATATACCTGTTCAATTCCCTCCATTCACTGAACAGTCATATACCTGTTCAAGTCCCTCCATTCGCTGACCATTCATATACCTGTTCAAATCCCTCCATTCACTGAACATTCATATACTTCTTCAAATCCCTCCATTCACTGAACATTCATATACCTGTTCAAATCCCTCCATTCACTGAATATTCATATACCTGTTCAAATCCCTCCATTCACTGAACATTCATATACTTATTCAAATCCCTCCATTCACTGATCATTCATATACCTGTTCCAATCCCTCCATTCACTGAACATTCATATACTTATTCAAATCCCTCCATTCACTGAACATTCATATACCTGTTCAAATCCCTCCATTCACTGAACATTCATATACCTGTTCAAATCCCTCCATTCACTGAACATTCATATACTTGTTCAAATCCCTCCATTCACTGAACATTCATATACTTATTCAAATCCCTCCATTCACTGAACATTCATATACCTGTTCAAATCCCTCCATTCACTGAACATTCATATACTTATTCAAATCCCTCCATTCACTGAACATTCATATACCTGTTCAAATCCCTCCATTCACTGAACATTCATATACTTATTCAAATCCCTCCATTCACTGAACATTCATATACCTGTTCAAATCCCTCCATTCACTGAACATTCATATACCTGTTCAAATCCCTCCATTCACTGAACATTCATATACTTGTTCAAATCCCTCCATTCACTGAACATTCATATACTTATTCAAATCCCTCCATTCACTGAACATTCATATACCTGTTCAAATCCCTCCATTCACTGAACATTCATATACTTATTCAAATCCCTCCATTCACTGAACATTCAATTACCTGTTCAAATCCCTCCATTCACTGAACATTCATATACTTATTCAAATCCCTCCATTCACTGAACATTCATATACCTGTTCAAATCCCTCCATTCACTGAACATTCATATACCTGTTCAAATCCCTCCATTCACTGAACATTCATATACTTATTCAAATCCCTCCATTCACTGAACATTCATATACCTGTTCAAATCCCTCCATTCACTGAACATTCATATACTTATTCAAATCCCTCCATTCACTGAACATTCATAGACCTGTTCAAATCCCATCATTCAATGAACATTCATATACCTGTTCAAATCCCTCCATTCACTGAACATTCATATACCTGTTCAAATCCCTCCATTCACTGAACATTCATATACATGTTCAAATCCCTCCATTCACTGAACATTCATATACCTGTTCAACTCACTCCATTCACTGAACATTCATATACTTATTCAAATCCCTCCATTCACTGAACATTCATATACTTATTCAAATCCCTCCATTCGCTGACCATTCATATACCTGTTCAATTCCCTCCATTCACTGAACAGTCATATACCTGTTCAAGTCCCTCCATTCGCTGACCATTCATATACCTGTTCAAATCCCTCCATTCACTGAACATTCATATACTTCTTCAAATCCCTCCATTCACTGAACATTCATATACCTGTTCAAATCCCTCCATTCACTGAACATTCATATACCTGTTCAAATCCCTCCATTCACTGAACATTCATATACCTGTTCAAATCCCTCCATTCACTGAACATTCATATACTTGTTCAAATCCCTCCATTCACTGAACATTCATATACTTATTCAAATCCCTCCATTCACTGAACATTCATATACCTGTTCAAATCCCTCCATTCACTGAACATTCATATACTTCTTCAAATCCCTCCATTTACTGAACATTCATATACCTGTTCAAATCCCTCCATTCACTGAACATTCATATACTTATTCAAATCCCTCCATTCACTGAACATTCATAGACCTGTTCAAATCCCTCCATTCACTGAACATTCATATACTTATTCAAATCCCTCCATTCACTGAACATTCATATACCTGTTCAAATCCCTCCATTCACTGAACATTCATATACCTGTTCAAATCCCTCCATTCACTGAACATTCATATACTTGTTCAAATCCCTCCATTCACTGAACATTCATATACTTATTCAAATCCCTCCATTCACTGAACATTCATATACCTGTTCAAATCCCTCCATTCACTGAACATTCATATACTTAATCAAATCCCTCCATTCACTGAACATTCATAGACCTGTTCAAATCCCTCCATTCACTGAACATTCATATACCTGTTCAAATCCCTCCATTCACTGAACATTCATATACCTGTTCAAATCCTTCCATTCACTGAACATTCATATACCTGTTCAAATCCCACCATTCACTGAACATTCATATACCTGTTCAACTCACTCCATTCACTGAACATTCATATACTTATTCAAATCCCTCCATTCACTGAATATTCATATACATATTCAAATCCCTCCATTCACTGAACATTCATATACCTGTTCAAATCCCTCCATTCACTGAACATTCATATACCTGTTCAACTCACTCCATTCACTGAACATTCATATACTTACTCAAATCCCTCCATTCACTGAACATTCATATACCTGTTCAAATCCCTCCATTCACTGAACATTCATATACCTGTACAAATCCCTCCATTCACTGAACATTCATATACTTATTCAAATCCCTCCATTCACTGAACATTCATATACCTGTTCAAATCCCTCCATTCACTGAACATTCATATACTTATTCAAATCCCTCCATTCACTGAACATTCATAGACCTGTTCAAATCCCTCCATTCACTGAACATTCATATACCTGTTCAAATCCCTCCATTCACTGAACATTCATATACCTGTTCAAATCCCTCCATTCACTGAACATTCATATACATGTTCAAATCCCTCCATTCACTGAACATTCATATACCTGTTCAACTCACTCCATTCACTGAACATTCATATACTTATTCAAATCCCTCCATTCACTGAACATTCATATACTTATTCAAATCCCTCCATTCGCTGACCATTCATATACCTGTTCAATTCCCTCCATTCACTGAACAGTCATATACCTGTTCAAGTCCCTCCATTCGCTGACCATTCATATACCTGTTCAAATCCCTCCATTCACTGAACATTCATATACTTATTCAAATCCCTCCATTCACTGAACATTCATATACTTACTCAAATCCCTCCATTCACTGAACATTCATATACCTGTTCAAATCCCTCCATTCACTGAATATTCATATACCTGTTCAAATCCCTCCATTCACTGAACATTCATATACTTATTCAAATCCCTCCATTCACTGAACATTCATATACCTGTTCAAATCCCTCCATTCACTGAACATTCATATACTTAATCAAATCCCTCCATTCACTGAACATTCATAGACCTGTTCAAATCCCTCCATTCACTGAACATTCATATACCTGTTCAAATCCCTCCATTCACTGAACATTCATATACCTGTTCAAATCCCTCCATTCACTGAACATTCATATACCTGTTCAAATCCCTCCATTCACTGAACATTCATATACCTGTTCACCTCACTCCATTCACTGAACATTCATATACTTATTCAAATCCCTCCATTCACTGAACATTCATATACTTATTCAAATCCCTCCATTCACTGAACATTCATATACCTGTTCAAATCCCTCCATTCACTGAACATTCATATACCTGTTCAACTCACTCCATTCACTGAACATTCATATACTTACTCAAATCCCTCCATTCACTGAACATTCATATACCTGTTCAAATCCCTCCATTCACTGAACATTCATATACCTGTTCAAATCCCTCCATTCACTGAACATTCATATACTTATTCAAATCCCTCCATTCACTGAACATTCATATACCTGTTCAAATCCCTCCATTCACTGAACATTCATATACTTATTCAAATCCCTCCATTCACTGAACATTCATAGACCTGTTCAAATCCCATCATTCAATGAACATTCATATACCTGTTCAAATCCCTCCATTCACTGAACATTCATATACCTGTTCAAATCCCTCCATTCACTGAACATTCATATACATGTTCAAATCCCTCCATTCACTGAACATTCATATACCTGTTCAACTCACTCCATTCACTGAACATTCATATACTTATTCAAATCCCTCCATTCACTGAACATTCATATACTTATTCAAATCCCTCCATTCGCTGACCATTCATATACCTGTTCAATTCCCTCCATTCACTGAACAGTCATATACCTGTTCAAGTCCCTCCATTCGCTGACCATTCATATACCTGTTCAAATCCCTACATTCACTGAACATTCATATACTTCTTCAAATCCCTCCATTCACTGAACATTCATATACCTGTTCAAATCCCTCCATTCACTGAATATTCATATACCTGTTCAAATCCCTCCATTCACTGAACATTCATATACTTATTCAAATCCCTCCATTCACTGATCATTCATATACCTGTTCCAATCCCTCCATTCACTGAACATTCATATACTTATTCAAATCCCTCCATTCACTGAACATTCATATACCTGTTCAAATCCCTCCATTCACTGAACATTCATATACCTGTTCAAATCCCTCCATTCACTGAACATTCATATACTTGTTCAAATCCCTCCATTCACTGAACATTCATATACTTATTCAAATCCCTCCATTCACTGAACATTCATATACCTGTTCAAATCCCTCCATTCACTGAACATTCATATACTTCTTCAAATCCCTCCATTTACTGAACATTCATATACCTGTTCAAATCCCTCCATTCACTGAACATTCATATACTTATTCAAATCCCTCCATTCACTGAACATTCATAGACCTGTTCAAATCCCTCCATTCACTGAACATTCATATACTTATTCAAATCCCTCCATTCACTGAACATTCATATACCTGTTCAAATCCCTCCATTCACTGAACATTCATATACCTGTTCAAATCCCTCCAATCACTGAACATTCATATACTTGTTCAAATCCCTCCATTCACTGAACATTCATATACTTATTCAAATCCCTCCATTCACTGAACATTCATATACCTGTTCAAATCCCTCCATTCACTGAACATTCATATACTTAATCAAATCCCTCCATTCACTGAACATTCATAGACCTGTTCAAATCCCTCCATTCACTGAACATTCATATACCTGTTCAAATCCCTCCATTCACTGAACATTCATATACCTGTTCAAATCCCTCCATTCACTGAACATTCATATACCTGTTCAAATCCCTCCATTCACTGAACATTCATATACCTGTTCAACTCACTCCATTCACTGAACATTCATATACTTATTCAAATCCCTCCATTCACTGAATATTCATATACTTATTCAAATCCCTCCATTCACTGAACATTCATATACCTGTTCAAATCCCTCCATTCACTGAACATTCATATACCTGTTCAACTCACTCCATTCACTGAACATTCATATACTTACTCAAATCCCTCCATTCACTGAACATTCATATACCTGTTCAAATCCCTCCATTCACTGAACATTCATATACCTGTACAAATCCCTCCATTCACTGAACATTCATATACTTATTCAAATCCCTCCATTCACTGAACATTCATATACCTGTTCAAATCCCTCCATTCACTGAACATTCATATACTTATTCAAATCCCTCCATTCACTGAACATTCATAGACCTGTTCAAATCCCTCCATTCACTGAACATTCATATACCTGTTCAAATCCCTCCATTCACTGAACATTCATATACCTGTTCAAATCCCTCCATTCACTGAACATTCATATACATGTTCAAATCCCTCCATTCACTGAACATTCATATACCTGTTCAAATCCCTCCATTCACTGAACATTCATATACTTATTCAAATCTCTCCATTCACTGAACATTCATATACCTGTTCAAATCCCTCCATTCACTGAACATTCATATACTTATTCAAATCCCTCCATTCACTGAACATTCATAGACCTGTTCAAATCCCTACATTCACTGAACATTCATATACCTGTTCAAATCCCTCCATTCACTGAACATTCATATACTTATTCAAATCCCTCCATTCACTGAACATTCATATACCTGTTCAAATCTCTCCATTCACTAAACATTCATATACTTATACAAATCCCTCCATTCACTGAACATTCATATACTTATTTAAATCGCTCCATTCACTGAACATTCATATACCTGTTCAATTCCCTCCATTCACTGAACATTCATATACCTGTTCAAATCTCTCCATTCACTGAACATTCATATACCTGTTCAAAACCCTCCATTCACTGAACATTCATATACCTGTTCAAATCACTCCATTCACTGAACATTCATATACTTATTCAAATCCCTCCATTCACTGAACATTCATATACTTACTCAAATCCCTCCATTCACTGAACATTCATATACCTGTTCAAATCCCTCCATTCACTGAACATTCATATACCTGTTCAAATCCCTCCATTCACTGAACATTCATATACCTGTTCAAATCCCTCCATTCACTGAACATTCATATACTTGTTCAAATCCCTCCATTCACTGAACAATCATATACTTATTCAAATCCCTCCATTCACTGAACATTCATATACCTGTTCAAATCCCTCCATTCACTGAACATTCATATACTTATTCAAATCCCTCCATTCACTGAACATTCATAGACCTGTTCAAATCCCTCCATTCACTGAACATTCATATACCTGTTCAAATCCCTCCATTCACTGAACATTCATATACCTGTTCAACTCACTCCATTCACTGAACATTCATATACTTATTCAAATCCCTCCATTCACTGAACATTCATATACTTATTCAAATCCCTCCATTCGCTGACCATTCATATACCTGTTCAATTCCCTCCATTCACTGAACAGTCATATACCTGTTCAAGTCCCTCCATTCGCTGACCATTCATATACCTGTTCAAATCCCTCCATTCACTGAACATTCATATACTTCTTCAAATCCCTCCAGTCACTGAACATTCATATACCTGTTCAAATCCCTCCATTCACTGAATATTCATATACCTGTTCAAATCCCTCCATTCACTGAACATTCATATACTTATTCAAATCCCTCCATTCACTGATCATTCATATACCTGTTCAAATCCCTCCATTCACTGAACATTCATATACTTATTCAAATCCCTCCATTCACTGAACATTCATATACCTGTTCAAATCCCTCCATTCACTGAACATTCATATACCTGTTCAAATCCCTCCATTCACTGAACATTCATATACTTGTTCAAATCCCTCCATTCACTGAACATTCATATACCTGTTCAAATCTCTCCATTCACTGAACATTCTTATACCTGTTCAAAACCCTCCATTCACTGAACATTCATATACCTGTTCAAATCACTCCATTCACTGAACATTCATATACTTATTCAAATCCCTCCATTCACTGAACATTCATATACTTATTCAAATCCCTCCATTCACTGAACATTCATATACCTGTTCAAATCCCTCCATTCACTGAACATTCATATACTTCTTCAAATCCCTCCATTTACTGAACATTCATATACCTGTTCAAATCCCTCCATTCACTGAACATTCATATACTTATTCAAATCTCTCCATTCACTGAACATTCATATACCTGTTCAAATCCCTCCATTCACTGAACATTCATATACTTATTCAAATCCCTCCATTCACTGAACATTCATAGACCTGTTCAAATCCCTACATTCACTGAACATTCATATACCTGTTCAAATCCCTCCATTCACTGAACATTCATATACTTATTCAAATCCCTCCATTCACTGAACATTCATATACCTGTTCAAATCTCTCCATTCACTAAACATTCATATACTTATACAAATCCCTCCATTCACTGAACATTCATATACTTATTTAAATCGCTCCATTCACTGAACATTCATATACCTGTTCAATTCCCTCCATTCACTGAACATTCATATACCTGTTCAAATCTCTCCATTCACTGAACATTCATATACCTGTTCAAAACCCTCCATTCACTGAACATTCATATACCTGTTCAAATCACTCCATTCACTGAACATTCATATACTTATTCAAATCCCTCCATTCACTGAACATTCATATACTTACTCAAATCCCTCCATTCACTGAACATTCATATACCTGTTCAAATCCCTCCATTCACTGAACATTCATATACCTGTTCAAATCCCTCCATTCACTGAACATTCATATACCTGTTCAAATCCCTCCATTCACTGAACATTCATATACTTGTTCAAATCCCTCCATTCACTGAACATTCATATACTTATTCAAATCCCTCCATTCACTGAACATTCATATACCTGTTCAAATCCCTCCATTCACTGAACATTCATATACTTATTCAAATCCCTCCATTCACTGATCATTCATATACCTGTTCAAATCCCTCCATTCACTGAACATTCATATACTTATTCAAATCCCTCCATTCACTGAACATTCATATACCTGTTCAAATCCCTCCATTCACTGAACATTCATATACCTGTTCAAATCCCTCCATTCACTGAACATTCATATACTTGTTCAAATCCCTCCATTCACTGAACATTCATATACTTATTCAAATCCCTCCATTCACTGAACATTCATATACCTGTTCAAATCCCTCCATTCACTGAACATTCATATACTTCTTCAAATCCCTCCATTTACTGAACATTCATATACCTGTTCAAATCCCTCCATTCACTGAACATTCATATACTTATTCAAATCCCTCCATTCACTGAACATTCATAGACCTGTTCAAATCCCTCCATTCACTGAACATTCATATACCTGTTCAAATCCCTCCATTCACTGAACATTCATATACTTATTCAAATCCCTCCATTCACTGAACATTCATATACTTATTCAAATCCCTCCATTCACTGAACATTCATATACCTGTTCAAATCCCTCCATTCACTGAACATTCATATACCTGTTCAAATCCCTCCATTCACTGAACATTCATATACCTGTTCAAATCCCTCCATTCACAGAACATTCATATACCTGTTCAACTCACTCCATTCACTGAACATTCATATACTTATTCAAATCCCTCCATTCACTGAACATTCATATACTTATTCAAATCCCTCCATTCACTGAACATTCATATACCTGTTCAAATCCCTCCATTCACTGAACATTCATATACCTGTTCAACTCACTCCATTCACTGAACATTCATATACTTACTCAAATCCCTCCATTCACTGAACATTCATATACCTGTTCAAATCCCTCCATTCACTGAACATTCATATACCTGTTCAAATCCCTCCATTCACTGAACATTCATATACTTATTCAAATCCCTCCATTCACTGAACATTCATATACCTGTTCAAATCCCTCCATTCACTGAACATTCATATACTTATTCAAATCCCTCCATTCACTGAACATTCATAGACCTGTTCAAATCCCTCCATTCACTGAACATTCATATACCTGTTCAAATCCCTCCATTCACTGAACATTCATATACCTGTTCAAATCCCTCCATTCACTGAACATTCATATACATGTTCAAATCCCTCCATTCACTGAACATTCATATACCTGTTCAACTCACTCCATTCACTGAACATTCATATACTTATTCAAATCCCTCCATTCACTGAACATTCATATACTTATTCAAATCCCTCCATTCGCTGACCATTCATATACCTGTTCAATTCCCTCCATTCACTGAACAGTTATATACCTGTTCAAGTCCCTCCATTCGCTGACCATTCATATACCTGTTCAAATCCCTCCATTCACTGAACATTCATATACTTCTTCAAATCCCTCCATTCACTGAACATTCATATACCTGTTCAAATCCCTCCATTCACTGAATATTCATATACCTGTTCAAATCCCTCCATTCACTGAACATTCATATACTTATTCAAATCCCTCCATTCACTGATCATTCATATACCTGTTCAAATCCCTCCATTCACTGAACATTCATATACTTATTCAAATCCCTCCATTCACTGAACATTCATATACCTGTTCAAATCCCTCCATTCACTGAACATTCATATACCTGTTCAAATCCCTCCATTCACTGAACATTCATATACTTGTTCAAATCCCTCCATTCACTGAACATTCATATACTTGTTCAAATCCCTCCATTCACTGAACATTCATATACCTGTTCAAATCTCTCCATTCACTGAACATTCTTATACCTGTTCAAAACCCTCCATTCACTGAACATTCATATACCTGTTCAAATCACTCCATTCACTGAACATTCATATACTTATTCAAATCCCTCCATTCACTGAACATTCATATACCTGTTCAAATCCCTCCATTCACTGAACATTCATATACTTCTTCAAATCCCTCCATTTACTGAACATTCATATACCTGTTCAAATCCCTCCATTCACTGAACATTCATATACTTATTCAAATCCCTCCATTCACTGAACATTCATAGACCTGTTCAAATCCCTCCATTCACTGAACATTCATATACCTGTTCAAATCCCTCCATTCACTGAACATTCATATACCTGTTCAACTCACTCCATTCACTGAACATTCATATACTTATTCAAATCCCTCCATTCACTGAACATTCATATACTTATTCAAATCCCTCCATTCGCTGACCATTCATATACCTGTTCAATTCCCTCCATTCACTGAACAGTCATATACCTGTTCAAGTCCCTCCATTCGCTGACCATTCATATACCTGTTCAAATCCCTCCATTCACTGAACATTCATATACTTCTTCAAATCCCTCCAGTCACTGAACATCCATATACCTGTTCAAATCCCTCCATTCACTGAATATTCATATACCTGTTCAAATCCCTCCATTCACTGAACATTCATATACTTATTCAAATCCCTCCATTCACTGATCATTCATATACCTGTTCAAATCCCTCCATTCACTGAACATTCATATACTTATTCAAATCCCTCCATTCACTGAACATTCATATACCTGTTCAAATCCCTCCATTCACTGAACATTCATATACCTGTTCAAATCCCTCCATTCACTGAACATTCATATACTTGTTCAAATCCCTCCATTCACTGAACATTCATATACCTGTTCAAATCTCTCCATTCACTGAACATTCTTATACCTGTTCAAATCACTCCATTCACTGAACATTCATATACTTATTCAAATCCCTCCATTCACTGAACATTCATATACTTATTCAAATCCCTCCATTCACTGAACATTCATATACCTGTTCAAATCCCTCCATTCACTGAACATTCATATACTTCTTCAAATCCCTCCATTTACTGAACATTCATATACCTGTTCAAATCCCTCCATTCACTGAACATTCATATACTTATTCAAATCTCTCCATTCACTGAACATTCATATACCTGTTCAAATCCCTCCATTCACTGAACATTCATATACTTATTCAAATCCCTCCATTCACTGAACATTCATAGACCTGTTCAAATCCCTACATTCACTGAACATTCATATACTTATTCAAATCCCTCCATTCACTGAACATTCATATACCTGTTCAAATCTCTCCATTCACTAAACATTCATATACTTATACAAATCCCTCCATTCACTGAACATTCATATACTTATTTAAATCGCTCCATTCACTGAACATTCATATACCTGTTCAATTCCCTCCATTCACTGAACATTCATATATCTGTTCAAATCTCTCCATTCACTGAACATTCATATACCTGTTCAAAACCCTCCATTCACTGAACATTCATATACCTGTTCAAATCACTCCATTCACTGAACATTCATATACTTATTCAAATCCCTCCATTCACTGAACATTCATATACTTACTCAAATCCCTCCATTCACTGAACATTCATATACCTGTTCAAATCCCTCCATTCACTGAACATTCATATACCTGTTCAAATCCCTCCATTCACTGAACATTCATATACCTGTTCAAATCCCTCCATTCACTGAACATTCATATACTTGTTCAAATCCCTCCATTCACTGAACAATCATATACTTATTCAAATCCCTCCATTCACTGAACATTCATATACCTGTTCAAATCCCTCCATTCACTGAACATTCATATACTTATTCAAATCCCTCCATTCACTGAACATTCATAGACCTGTTCAAATCCCTCCATTCACTGAACATTCATATACCTGTTCAAATCCCTCCATTCACTGAACATTCATATACCTGTTCAACTCACTCCATTCACTGAACATTCATATACTTATTCAAATCCCTCCATTCACTGAACATTCATATACTTATTCAAATCCCTCCATTCGCTGACCATTCATATACCTGTTCAATTCCCTCCATTCACTGAACAGTCATATACCTGTTCAAGTCCCTCCATTCGCTGACCATTCATATACCTGTTCAAATCCCTCCATTCACTGAACATTCATATACTTCTTCAAATCCCTCCAGTCACTGAACATTCATATACCTGTTCAAATCCCTCCATTCACTGAATATTCATATACCTGTTCAAATCCCTCCATTCACTGAACATTCATATACTTATTCAAATCCCTCCATTCACTGATCATTCATATACCTGTTCAAATCCCTCCATTCACTGAACATTCATATACTTATTCAAATCCCTCCATTCAATGAACATTCATATACCTGTTCAAATCCCTCCATTCACTGAACATTCATATACCTGTTCAAATCCCTCCATTCACTGAACATTCATATACTTGTTCAAATCCCTCCATTCACTGAACATTCATATACCTGTTCAAATCTCTCCATTCACTGAACATTCTTATACCTGTTCAAAACCCTCCATTCACTGAACATTCATATACCTGTTCAAATCACTCCATTCACTGAACATTCATATACTTATTCAAATCCCTCCATTCACTGAACATTCATATACTTATTCAAATCCCTCCATTCACTGAACATTCATATACCTGTTCAAATCCCTCCATTCACTGAACATTCATATACTTCTTCAAATCCCTCCATTTACTGAACATTCATATACCTGTTCAAATCCCTCCATTCACTGAACATTCATATACTTATTCAAATCTCTCCATTCACTGAACATTCATATACCTGTTCAAATCCCTCCATTCACTGAACATTCATATACTTATTCAAATCCCTCCATTCACTGAACATTCATAGACCTGTTCAAATCCCTACATTCACTGAACATTCATATACCTGTTCAAATCCCTCCATTCACTGAACATTCATATACTTATTCAAATCCCTCCATTCACTGAACATTCATATACCTGTTCAAATCTCTCCATTCACTAAACATTCATATACTTATACAAATCCCTCCATTCACTGAACATTCATATACTTATTTAAATCGCTCCATTCACTGAACATTCATATACCTGTTCAATTCCCTCCATTCACTGAACATTCATATACCTGTTCAAATCTCTCCATTCACTGAACATTCATATACCTGTTCAAAACCCTCCATTCACTGAACATTCATATACCTGTTCAAATCACTCCATTCACTGAACATTCATATACTTATTCAAATCCCTCCATTCACTGAACATTCATATACTTACTCAAATCCCTCCATTCACTGAACATTCATATACCTGTTCAAATCCCTCCATTCACTGAACATTCATATACCTGTTCAAATCCCTCCATTCACTGAACATTCATATACCTGTTCAAATCCCTCCATTCACTGAACATTCATATACTTGTTCAAATCCCTCCATTCACTGAACATTCATATACTTATTCAAATCCCTCCATTCACTGAACATTCATATACCTGTTCAAATCCCTCCATTCACTGAACATTCATATACTTATTCAAATCCCTCCATTCACTGATCATTCATATACCTGTTCAAATCCCTCCATTCACTGAACATTCATATACTTATTCAAATCCCTCCATTCACTGAACATTCATATACCTGTTCAAATCCCTCCATTCACTGAACATTCATATACCTGTTCAAATCCCTCCATTCACTGAACATTCATATACTTGTTCAAATCCCTCCATTCACTGAACATTCATATACTTATTCAAATCCCTCCATTCACTGAACATTCATATACCTGTTCAAATCCCTCCATTCACTGAACATTCATATACTTCTTCAAATCCCTCCATTTACTGAACATTCATATACCTGTTCAAATCCCTCCATTCACTGAACATTCATATACTTATTCAAATCCCTCCATTCACTGAACATTCATAGACCTGTTCAAATCCCTCCATTCACTGAACATTCATATACCTGTTCAAATCCCTCCATTCACTGAACATTCATATACCTGTTCAAATCCCTCCATTCACTGAACATTCATATACATGTTCAAATCCCTCCATTCACTGAACATTCATATACCTGTTCAACTCACTCCATTCACTGAACATTCATATACTTATTCAAAACCCTCCATTCACTGAACATTCATATACTTATTAAAATCCCTCCATTCGCTGACCATTCATATACCTGTTCAATTCCCTCCATTCACTGAACAGTCATATACCTGTTCAAGTCCCTCCATTCGCTGACCATTCATATACCTGTTCAAATCCCTCCATTCACTGAACATTCATATACTTCTTCAAATCCCTCCATTCACTGAACATTCATATACCTGTTCAAATCCCTCCATTCACTGAATATTCATATACCTGTTCAAATCCCTCCATTCACTGAACATTCATATACTTATTCAAATCCCTCCATAAACTGATCATTCATATACCTGTTCAAATCCCTCCATTCACTGAACATTCATATACTTATTCAAATCCCTCCATTCACTGAACATTCATATACCTGTTCAAATCCCTCCATTCACTGAACATTCATATACCTGTTCAAATCCCTCCATTCACTGAACATTCATATACTTGTTCAAATCCCTCCATTCACTGAACATTCATATACCTGTTCAAATCTCTCCATTCACTGAACATTCTTATACCTGTTCAAAACCCTCCATTCACTGAACATTCATATACCTGTTCAAATCCCTCCATTCACTAAACATTCATATACTTATACAAATCCCTCCATTCACTGAACATTCATATACTTATTTAAATCGCTCCATTCACTGAACATTCATATACCTGTTCAATTCCCTCCATTCACTGAACATTCATATACCTGTTCAAATCTCTCCATTCACTGAACATTCATATACCTGTTCAAAACCCTCCATTCACTGAACATTCATATACCTGTTCAAATCACTCCATTCACTGAACATTCATATACTTATTCAAATCCCTCCATTCACTGAACATTCATATACTTACTGAAATCCCTCCATTCACTGAACATTCATATACCTGTTCAAATCCCTCCATTCACTGAATATTCATATACCTGTTCAAATCCCTCCATTCACTGAACATTCATATACTTATTCAAATCCCTCCATTCACTGAACATTCATATACCTGTTCAAATCCCTCCATTCACTGAACATTCATATACTTAATCAAATCCCTCCATTCACTGAACATTCATAGACCTGTTCAAATCCCTCCATTCACTGAACATTCATATACCTGTTCAAATCCCTCCATTCACTGAACATTCATATACCTGTTCAAATCCCTCCATTCACTGAACATTCATATACCTGTTCACCTCACTCCATTCACTGAACATTCTTATACCTGTTCAAATCACTCCATTCACTGAACATTCATATACTTATTCAAATCCCTCCATTCACTGAACATTCATATACCTGTTCAAATCCCTCCATTCACTGAACATTCATATACTTCTTCAAATCCCTCCATTTACTGAACATTCATATACCTGTTCAAATCCCTCCATTCACTGAACATTCATATACTTATTCAAATCCCTCCATTCACTGAACATTCATAGACCTGTTCAAATCCCTCCATTCACTGAACATTCATATACCTGTTCAAATCCCTCCATTCACTGAACATTCATATACCTGTTCAACTCACTCCATTCACTGAACATTCATATACTTATTCAAATCCCTCCATTCACTGAACATTCATATACTTATTCAAATCCCTCCATTCGCTGACCATTCATATACCTGTTCAATTCCCTCCATTCACTGAACAGTCATATACCTGTTCAAGTCCCTCCATTCGCTGACCATTCATATACCTGTTCAAATCCCTCCATTCACTGAACATTCATATACTTCTTCAAATCCCTCCAGTCACTGAACATCCATATACCTGTTCAAATCCCTCCATTCACTGAATATTCATATACCTGTTCAAATCCCTCCATTCACTGAACATTCATATACTTATTCAAATCCCTCCATTCACTGATCATTCATATACCTGTTCAAATCCCTCCATTCACTGAACATTCATATACTTATTCAAATCCCTCCATTCACTGAACATTCATATACCTGTTCAAATCCCTCCATTCACTGAACATTCATATACCTGTTCAAATCCCTCCATTCACTGAACATTCATATACTTGTTCAAATCCCTCCATTCACTGAACATTCATATACCTGTTCAAATCTCTCCATTCACTGAACATTCTTATACCTGTTCAAAACCCTCCATTCACTGAACATTCATATACCTGTTCAAATCACTCCATTCACTGAACATTCATATACTTATTCAAATCCCTCCATTCACTGAACATTCATATACTTATTCAAATCCCTCCATTCACTGAACATTCATATACCTGTTCAAATCCCTCCATTCACTGAACATTCATATACTTCTTCAAATCCCTCCATTTACTGAACATTCATATACCTGTTCAAATCCCTCCATTCACTGAACATTCATATACTTATTCAAATCTCTCCATTCACTGAACATTCATATACCTGTTCAAATCCCTCCATTCACTGAACATTCATATACTTATTCAAATCCCTCCATTCACTGAACATTCATAGACCTGTTCAAATCCCTACATTCACTGAACATTCATATACTTATTCAAATCCCTCCATTCACTGAACATTCATATACCTGTTCAAATCTCTCCATTCACTAAACATTCATATACTTATACAAATCCCTCCATTCACTGAACATTCATATACTTATTTAAATCGCTCCATTCACTGAACATTCATATACCTGTTCAATTCCCTCCATTCACTGAACATTCATATATCTGTTCAAATCTCTCCATTCACTGAACATTCATATACCTGTTCAAAACCCTCCATTCACTGAACATTCATATACCTGTTCAAATCACTCCATTCACTGAACATTCATATACTTATTCAAATCCCTCCATTCACTGAACATTCATATACTTACTCAAATCCCTCCATTCACTGAACATTCATATACCTGTTCAAATCCCTCCATTCACTGAACATTCATATACCTGTTCAAATCCCTCCATTCACTGAACATTCATATACCTGTTCAAATCCCTCCATTCACTGAACATTCATATACTTGTTCAAATCCCTCCATTCACTGAACAATCATATACTTATTCAAATCCCTCCATTCACTGAACATTCATATACCTGTTCAAATCCCTCCATTCACTGAACATTCATATACTTATTCAAATCCCTCCATTCACTGAACATTCATAGACCTGTTCAAATCCCTCCATTCACTGAACATTCATATACCTGTTCAAATCCCTCCATTCACTGAACATTCATATACCTGTTCAACTCACTCCATTCACTGAACATTCATATACTTATTCAAATCCCTCCATTCACTGAACATTCATATACTTATTCAAATCCCTCCATTCGCTGACCATTCATATACCTGTTCAATTCCCTCCATTCACTGAACAGTCATATACCTGTTCAAGTCCCTCCATTCGCTGACCATTCATATACCTGTTCAAATCCCTCCATTCACTGAACATTCATATACTTCTTCAAATCCCTCCAGTCACTGAACATTCATATACCTGTTCAAATCCCTCCATTCACTGAATATTCATATACCTGTTCAAATCCCTCCATTCACTGAACATTCATATACTTATTCAAATCCCTCCATTCACTGATCATTCATATACCTGTTCAAATCCCTCCATTCACTGAACATTCATATACTTATTCAAATCCCTCCATTCAATGAACATTCATATACCTGTTCAAATCCCTCCATTCACTGAACATTCATATACCTGTTCAAATCCCTCCATTCACTGAACATTCATATACTTGTTCAAATCCCTCCATTCACTGAACATTCATATACCTGTTCAAATCTCTCCATTCACTGAACATTCTTATACCTGTTCAAAACCCTCCATTCACTGAACATTCATATACCTGTTCAAATCACTCCATTCACTGAACATTCATATACTTATTCAAATCCCTCCATTCACTGAACATTCATATACTTATTCAAATCCCTCCATTCACTGAACATTCATATACCTGTTCAAATCCCTCCATTCACTGAACATTCATATACTTCTTCAAATCCCTCCATTTACTGAACATTCATATACCTGTTCAAATCCCTCCATTCACTGAACATTCATATACTTATTCAAATCTCTCCATTCACTGAACATTCATATACCTGTTCAAATCCCTCCATTCACTGAACATTCATATACTTATTCAAATCCCTCCATTCACTGAACATTCATAGACCTGTTCAAATCCCTACATTCACTGAACATTCATATACCTGTTCAAATCCCTCCATTCACTGAACATTCATATACTTATTCAAATCCCTCCATTCACTGAACATTCATATACCTGTTCAAATCTCTCCATTCACTAAACATTCATATACTTATACAAATCCCTCCATTCACTGAACATTCATATACTTATTTAAATCGCTCCATTCACTGAACATTCATATACCTGTTCAATTCCCTCCATTCACTGAACATTCATATACCTGTTCAAATCTCTCCATTCACTGAACATTCATATACCTGTTCAAAACCCTCCATTCACTGAACATTCATATACCTGTTCAAATCACTCCATTCACTGAACATTCATATACTTATTCAAATCCCTCCATTCACTGAACATTCATATACTTACTCAAATCCCTCCATTCACTGAACATTCATATACCTGTTCAAATCCCTCCATTCACTGAACATTCATATACCTGTTCAAATCCCTCCATTCACTGAACATTCATATACCTGTTCAAATCCCTCCATTCACTGAACATTCATATACTTGTTCAAATCCCTCCATTCACTGAACATTCATATACTTATTCAAATCCCTCCATTCACTGAACATTCATATACCTGTTCAAATCCCTCCATTCACTGAACATTCATATACTTATTCAAATCCCTCCATTCACTGATCATTCATATACCTGTTCAAATCCCTCCATTCACTGAACATTCATATACTTATTCAAATCCCTCCATTCACTGAACATTCATATACCTGTTCAAATCCCTCCATTCACTGAACATTCATATACCTGTTCAAATCCCTCCATTCACTGAACATTCATATACTTGTTCAAATCCCTCCATTCACTGAACATTCATATACTTATTCAAATCCCTCCATTCACTGAACATTCATATACCTGTTCAAATCCCTCCATTCACTGAACATTCATATACTTATTCAAATCCCTCCATTCACTGAACATTCATAGACCTGTTCAAATCCCTCCATTCACTGAACATTCATATACCTGTTCAAATCCCTCCATTCACTGAACATTCATATACCTGTTCAAATCCCTCCATTCACTGAACATTCATATACATGTTCAAATCCCTCCATTCACTGAACATTCATATACCTGTTCAACTCACTCCATTCACTGAACATTCATATACTTATTCAAATCCCTCCATTCACTGAACATTCATATACTTATTAAAATCCCTCCATTCGCTGACCATTCATATACCTGTTCAATTCCCTCCATTCACTGAACAGTCATATACCTGTTCAAGTCCCTCCATTCGCTGACCATTCATATACCTGTTCAAATCCCTCCATTCACTGAACATTCATATACTTCTTCAAATCCCTCCATTCACTGAACATTCATATACCTGTTCAAATCCCTCCATTCACTGAATATTCATATACCTGTTCAAATCCCTCCATTCACTGAACATTCATATACTTATTCAAATCCCTCCATAAACTGATCATTCATATACCTGTTCAAATCCCTCCATTCACTGAACATTCATATACTTATTCAAATCCCTCCATTCACTGAACATTCATATACCTGTTCAAATCCCTCCATTCACTGAACATTCATATACCTGTTCAAATCCCTCCATTCACTGAACATTCATATACTTGTTCAAATCCCTCCATTCACTGAACATTCATATACCTGTTCAAATCTCTCCATTCACTGAACATTCTTATACCTGTTCAAAACCCTCCATTCACTGAACATTCATATACCTGTTCAAATCCCTCCATTCACTAAACATTCATATACTTATACAAATCCCTCCATTCACTGAACATTCATATACTTATTTAAATCGCTCCATTCACTGAACATTCATATACCTGTTCAATTCCCTCCATTCACTGAACATTCATATACCTGTTCAAATCTCTCCATTCACTGAACATTCATATACCTGTTCAAAACCCTCCATTCACTGAACATTCATATACCTGTTCAAATCACTCCATTCACTGAACATTCATATACTTATTCAAATCCCTCCATTCACTGAACATTCATATACTTACTGAAATCCCTCCATTCACTGAACATTCATATACCTGTTCAAATCCCTCCATTCACTGAATATTCATATACCTGTTCAAATCCCTCCATTCACTGAACATTCATATACTTATTCAAATCCCTCCATTCACTGAACATTCATATACCTGTTCAAATCCCTCCATTCACTGAACATTCATATACTTAATCAAATCCCTCCATTCACTGAACATTCATAGACCTGTTCAAATCCCTCCATTCACTGAACATTCATATACCTGTTCAAATCCCTCCATTCACTGAACATTCATATACCTGTTCAAATCCCTCCATTCACTGAACATTCATATACCTGTTCACCTCACTCCATTCACTGAACATTCTTATACCTGTTCAAATCACTCCATTCACTGAACATTCATATACTTATTCAAATCCCTCCATTCACTGAACATTCATATACCTGTTCAAATCCCTCCATTCACTGAACATTCATATACTTCTTCAAATCCCTCCATTTACTGAACATTCATATACCTGTTCAAATCCCTCCATTCACTGAACATTCATATACTTATTCAAATCCCTCCATTCACTGAACATTCATAGACCTGTTCAAATCCCTCCATTCACTGAACATTCATATACCTGTTCAAATCCCTCCATTCACTGAACATTCATATACCTGTTCAACTCACTCCATTCACTGAACATTCATATACTTATTCAAATCCCTCCATTCACTGAACATTCATATACTTATTCAAATCCCTCCATTCGCTGACCATTCATATACCTGTTCAATTCCCTCCATTCACTGAACAGTCATATACCTGTTCAAGTCCCTCCATTCGCTGACCATTCATATACCTGTTCAAATCCCTCCATTCACTGAACATTCATATACTTCTTCAAATCCCTCCAGTCACTGAACATCCATATACCTGTTCAAATCCCTCCATTCACTGAATATTCATATACCTGTTCAAATCCCTCCATTCACTGAACATTCATATACTTATTCAAATCCCTCCATTCACTGATCATTCATATACCTGTTCAAATCCCTCCATTCACTGAACATTCATATACTTATTCAAATCCCTCCATTCACTGAACATTCATATACCTGTTCAAATCCCTCCATTCACTGAACATTCATATACCTGTTCAAATCCCTCCATTCACTGAACATTCATATACTTGTTCAAATCCCTCCATTCACTGAACATTCATATACCTGTTCAAATCTCTCCATTCACTGAACATTCTTATACCTGTTCAAAACCCTCCATTCACTGAACATTCATATACCTGTTCAAATCACTCCATTCACTGAACATTCATATACTTATTCAAATCCCTCCATTCACTGAACATTCATATACTTATTCAAATCCCTCCATTCACTGAACATTCATATACCTGTTCAAATCCCTCCATTCACTGAACATTCATATACTTCTTCAAATCCCTCCATTTACTGAACATTCATATACCTGTTCAAATCCCTCCATTCACTGAACATTCATATACTTATTCAAATCTCTCCATTCACTGAACATTCATATACCTGTTCAAATCCCTCCATTCACTGAACATTCATATACTTATTCAAATCCCTCCATTCACTGAACATTCATAGACCTGTTCAAATCCCTACATTCACTGAACATTCATATACTTATTCAAATCCCTCCATTCACTGAACATTCATATACCTGTTCAAATCTCTCCATTCACTAAACATTCATATACTTATACAAATCCCTCCATTCACTGAACATTCATATACTTATTTAAATCGCTCCATTCACTGAACATTCATATACCTGTTCAATTCCCTCCATTCACTGAACATTCATATATCTGTTCAAATCTCTCCATTCACTGAACATTCATATACCTGTTCAAAACCCTCCATTCACTGAACATTCATATACCTGTTCAAATCACTCCATTCACTGAACATTCATATACTTATTCAAATCCCTCCATTCACTGAACATTCATATACTTACTCAAATCCCTCCATTCACTGAACATTCATATACCTGTTCAAATCCCTCCATTCACTGAACATTCATATACCTGTTCAAATCCCTCCATTCACTGAACATTCATATACCTGTTCAAATCCCTCCATTCACTGAACATTCATATACTTGTTCAAATCCCTCCATTCACTGAACAATCATATACTTATTCAAATCCCTCCATTCACTGAACATTCATATACCTGTTCAAATCCCTCCATTCACTGAACATTCATATACTTATTCAAATCCCTCCATTCACTGAACATTCATAGACCTGTTCAAATCCCTCCATTCACTGAACATTCATATACCTGTTCAAATCCCTCCATTCACTGAACATTCATATACCTGTTCAACTCACTCCATTCACTGAACATTCATATACTTATTCAAATCCCTCCATTCACTGAACATTCATATACTTATTCAAATCCCTCCATTCGCTGACCATTCATATACCTGTTCAATTCCCTCCATTCACTGAACAGTCATATACCTGTTCAAGTCCCTCCATTCGCTGACCATTCATATACCTGTTCAAATCCCTCCATTCACTGAACATTCATATACTTCTTCAAATCCCTCCAGTCACTGAACATTCATATACCTGTTCAAATCCCTCCATTCACTGAATATTCATATACCTGTTCAAATCCCTCCATTCACTGAACATTCATATACTTATTCAAATCCCTCCATTCACTGATCATTCATATACCTGTTCAAATCCCTCCATTCACTGAACATTCATATACTTATTCAAATCCCTCCATTCAATGAACATTCATATACCTGTTCAAATCCCTCCATTCACTGAACATTCATATACCTGTTCAAATCCCTCCATTCACTGAACATTCATATACTTGTTCAAATCCCTCCATTCACTGAACATTCATATACCTGTTCAAATCTCTCCATTCACTGAACATTCTTATACCTGTTCAAAACCCTCCATTCACTGAACATTCATATACCTGTTCAAATCACTCCATTCACTGAACATTCATATACTTATTCAAATCCCTCCATTCACTGAACATTCATATACTTATTCAAATCCCTCCATTCACTGAACATTCATATACCTGTTCAAATCCCTCCATTCACTGAACATTCATATACTTCTTCAAATCCCTCCATTTACTGAACATTCATATACCTGTTCAAATCCCTCCATTCACTGAACATTCATATACTTATTCAAATCTCTCCATTCACTGAACATTCATATACCTGTTCAAATCCCTCCATTCACTGAACATTCATATACTTATTCAAATCCCTCCATTCACTGAACATTCATAGACCTGTTCAAATCCCTACATTCACTGAACATTCATATACCTGTTCAAATCCCTCCATTCACTGAACATTCATATACTTATTCAAATCCCTCCATTCACTGAACATTCATATACCTGTTCAAATCTCTCCATTCACTAAACATTCATATACTTATACAAATCCCTCCATTCACTGAACATTCATATACTTATTTAAATCGCTCCATTCACTGAACATTCATATACCTGTTCAATTCCCTCCATTCACTGAACATTCATATACCTGTTCAAATCTCTCCATTCACTGAACATTCATATACCTGTTCAAAACCCTCCATTCACTGAACATTCATATACCTGTTCAAATCACTCCATTCACTGAACATTCATATACTTATTCAAATCCCTCCATTCACTGAACATTCATATACTTACTCAAATCCCTCCATTCACTGAACATTCATATACCTGTTCAAATCCCTCCATTCACTGAACATTCATATACCTGTTCAAATCCCTCCATTCACTGAACATTCATATACCTGTTCAAATCCCTCCATTCACTGAACATTCATATACTTGTTCAAATCCCTCCATTCACTGAACATTCATATACTTATTCAAATCCCTCCATTCACTGAACATTCATATACCTGTTCAAATCCCTCCATTCACTGAACATTCATATACTTATTCAAATCCCTCCATTCACTGATCATTCATATACCTGTTCAAATCCCTCCATTCACTGAACATTCATATACTTATTCAAATCCCTCCATTCACTGAACATTCATATACCTGTTCAAATCCCTCCATTCACTGAACATTCATATACCTGTTCAAATCCCTCCATTCACTGAACATTCATATACTTGTTCAAATCCCTCCATTCACTGAACATTCATATACTTATTCAAATCCCTCCATTCACTGAACATTCATATACCTGTTCAAATCCCTCCATTCACTGAACATTCATATACTTCTTCAAATCCCTCCATTTACTGAACATTCATATACCTGTTCAAATCCCTCCATTCACTGAACATTCATATACTTATTCAAATCCCTCCATTCACTGAACATTCATAGACCTGTTCAAATCCCTCCATTCACTGAACATTCATATACCTGTTCAAATCCCTCCATTCACTGAACATTCATATACCTGTTCAAATCCCTCCATTCACTGAACATTCATATACATGTTCAAATCCCTCCATTCACTGAACATTCATATACCTGTTCAACTCACTCCATTCACTGAACATTCATATACTTATTCAAATCCCTCCATTCACTGAACATTCATATACTTATTAAAATCCCTCCATTCGCTGACCATTCATATACCTGTTCAATTCCCTCCATTCACTGAACAGTCATATACCTGTTCAAGTCCCTCCATTCGCTGACCATTCATATACCTGTTCAAATCCCTCCATTCACTGAACATTCATATACTTCTTCAAATCCCTCCATTCACTGAACATTCATATACCTGTTCAAATCCCTCCATTCACTGAATATTCATATACCTGTTCAAATCCCTCCATTCACTGAACATTCATATACTTATTCAAATCCCTCCATAAACTGATCATTCATATACCTGTTCAAATCCCTCCATTCACTGAACATTCATATACTTATTCAAATCCCTCCATTCACTGAACATTCATATACCTGTTCAAATCCCTCCATTCACTGAACATTCATATACCTGTTCAAATCCCTCCATTCACTGAACATTCATATACTTGTTCAAATCCCTCCATTCACTGAACATTCATATACCTGTTCAAATCTCTCCATTCACTGAACATTCTTATACCTGTTCAAAACCCTCCATTCACTGAACATTCATATACCTGTTCAAATCCCTCCATTCACTAAACATTCATATACTTATACAAATCCCTCCATTCACTGAACATTCATATACTTATTTAAATCGCTCCATTCACTGAACATTCATATACCTGTTCAATTCCCTCCATTCACTGAACATTCATATACCTGTTCAAATCTCTCCATTCACTGAACATTCATATACCTGTTCAAAACCCTCCATTCACTGAACATTCATATACCTGTTCAAATCACTCCATTCACTGAACATTCATATACTTATTCAAATCCCTCCATTCACTGAACATTCATATACTTACTGAAATCCCTCCATTCACTGAACATTCATATACCTGTTCAAATCCCTCCATTCACTGAATATTCATATACCTGTTCAAATCCCTCCATTCACTGAACATTCATATACTTATTCAAATCCCTCCATTCACTGAACATTCATATACCTGTTCAAATCCCTCCATTCACTGAACATTCATATACTTAATCAAATCCCTCCATTCACTGAACATTCATAGACCTGTTCAAATCCCTCCATTCACTGAACATTCATATACCTGTTCAAATCCCTCCATTCACTGAACATTCATATACCTGTTCAAATCCCTCCATTCACTGAACATTCATATACCTGTTCAAATCCCTCCATTCACTGAACATTCATATACCTGTTCACCTCACTCCATTCACTGAACATTCATATACTTATTCAAATCCCTCCATTCACTGAACATTCATATACTTATTCAAATCCCTCCATTCACTGAACATTCATATACCTGTTCAAATCCCTCCATTCACTGAACATTCATATACCTGTTCAACTCACTCCATTCACTGAACATTCATATACTTACTCAAATCCCTCCATTCACTGAACATTCATATACCTGTTCAAATCCCTCCATTCACTGAACATTCATATACCTGTTCAAATCCCTCCATTCACTGAACATTCATATACTTATTCAAATCCCTCCATTCACTGAACATTCATATACCTGTTCAAATCCCTCCATTCACTGAACATTCATATACTTATTCAAATCCCTCCATTCACTGAACATTCATAGACCTGTTCAAATCCCATCATTCAATGAACATTCATATACCTGTTCAAATCCCTCCATTCACTGAACATTCATATACCTGTTCAAATCCCTCCATTCACTGAACATTCATATACATGTTCAAATCCCTCCATTCACTGAACATTCATATACCTGTTCAAATCTCTCCATTCACTGAACATTCTTATACCTGTTCAAAACCCTCCATTCACTGAACATTCATATACCTGTTCAAATCACTCCATTCACTGAACATTCATATACTTATTCAAATCCCTCCATTCACTGAACATTCATATACTTATTCAAATCCCTCCATTCACTGAACATTCATATACCTGTTCAAATCCCTCCATTCACTGAACATTCATATACTTCTTCAAATCCCTCCATTTACTGAACATTCATATACCTGTTCAAATCCCTCCATTCACTGAACATTCATATACTTATTCAAATCTCTCCATTCACTGAACATTCATATACCTGTTCAAATCCCTCCATTCACTGAACATTCATATACTTATTCAAATCCCTCCATTCACTGAACATTCATAGACCTGTTCAAATCCCTACATTCACTGAACATTCATATACTTATTCAAATCCCTCCATTCACTGAACATTCATATACCTGTTCAAATCTCTCCATTCACTAAACATTCATATACTTATACAAATCCCTCCATTCACTGAACATTCATATACTTATTTAAATCGCTCCATTCACTGAACATTCATATACCTGTTCAATTCCCTCCATTCACTGAACATTCATATATCTGTTCAAATCTCTCCATTCACTGAACATTCATATACCTGTTCAAAACCCTCCATTCACTGAACATTCATATACCTGTTCAAATCACTCCATTCACTGAACATTCATATACTTATTCAAATCCCTCCATTCACTGAACATTCATATACTTACTCAAATCCCTCCATTCACTGAACATTCATATACCTGTTCAAATCCCTCCATTCACTGAACATTCATATACCTGTTCAAATCCCTCCATTCACTGAACATTCATATACCTGTTCAAATCCCTCCATTCACTGAACATTCATATACTTGTTCAAATCCCTCCATTCACTGAACAATCATATACTTATTCAAATCCCTCCATTCACTGAACATTCATATACCTGTTCAAATCCCTCCATTCACTGAACATTCATATACTTATTCAAATCCCTCCATTCACTGAACATTCATAGACCTGTTCAAATCCCTCCATTCACTGAACATTCATATACCTGTTCAAATCCCTCCATTCACTGAACATTCATATACCTGTTCAACTCACTCCATTCACTGAACATTCATATACTTATTCAAATCCCTCCATTCACTGAACATTCATATACTTATTCAAATCCCTCCATTCGCTGACCATTCATATACCTGTTCAATTCCCTCCATTCACTGAACAGTCATATACCTGTTCAAGTCCCTCCATTCGCTGACCATTCATATACCTGTTCAAATCCCTCCATTCACTGAACATTCATATACTTCTTCAAATCCCTCCAGTCACTGAACATTCATATACCTGTTCAAATCCCTCCATTCACTGAATATTCATATACCTGTTCAAATCCCTCCATTCACTGAACATTCATATACTTATTCAAATCCCTCCATTCACTGATCATTCATATACCTGTTCAAATCCCTCCATTCACTGAACATTCATATACTTATTCAAATCCCTCCATTCAATGAACATTCATATACCTGTTCAAATCCCTCCATTCACTGAACATTCATATACCTGTTCAAATCCCTCCATTCACTGAACATTCATATACTTGTTCAAATCCCTCCATTCACTGAACATTCATATACCTGTTCAAATCTCTCCATTCACTGAACATTCTTATACCTGTTCAAAACCCTCCATTCACTGAACATTCATATACCTGTTCAAATCACTCCATTCACTGAACATTCATATACTTATTCAAATCCCTCCATTCACTGAACATTCATATACTTATTCAAATCCCTCCATTCACTGAACATTCATATACCTGTTCAAATCCCTCCATTCACTGAACATTCATATACTTCTTCAAATCCCTCCATTTACTGAACATTCATATACCTGTTCAAATCCCTCCATTCACTGAACATTCATATACTTATTCAAATCTCTCCATTCACTGAACATTCATATACCTGTTCAAATCCCTCCATTCACTGAACATTCATATACTTATTCAAATCCCTCCATTCACTGAACATTCATAGACCTGTTCAAATCCCTACATTCACTGAACATTCATATACCTGTTCAAATCCCTCCATTCACTGAACATTCATATACTTATTCAAATCCCTCCATTCACTGAACATTCATATACCTGTTCAAATCTCTCCATTCACTAAACATTCATATACTTATACAAATCCCTCCATTCACTGAACATTCATATACTTATTTAAATCGCTCCATTCACTGAACATTCATATACCTGTTCAATTCCCTCCATTCACTGAACATTCATATACCTGTTCAAATCTCTCCATTCACTGAACATTCATATACCTGTTCAAAACCCTCCATTCACTGAACATTCATATACCTGTTCAAATCACTCCATTCACTGAACATTCATATACTTATTCAAATCCCTCCATTCACTGAACATTCATATACTTACTCAAATCCCTCCATTCACTGAACATTCATATACCTGTTCAAATCCCTCCATTCACTGAACATTCATATACCTGTTCAAATCCCTCCATTCACTGAACATTCATATACCTGTTCAAATCCCTCCATTCACTGAACATTCATATACTTGTTCAAATCCCTCCATTCACTGAACATTCATATACTTATTCAAATCCCTCCATTCACTGAACATTCATATACCTGTTCAAATCCCTCCATTCACTGAACATTCATATACTTATTCAAATCCCTCCATTCACTGATCATTCATATACCTGTTCAAATCCCTCCATTCACTGAACATTCATATACTTATTCAAATCCCTCCATTCACTGAACATTCATATACCTGTTCAAATCCCTCCATTCACTGAACATTCATATACCTGTTCAAATCCCTCCATTCACTGAACATTCATATACTTGTTCAAATCCCTCCATTCACTGAACATTCATATACTTATTCAAATCCCTCCATTCACTGAACATTCATATACCTGTTCAAATCCCTCCATTCACTGAACATTCATATACTTCTTCAAATCCCTCCATTTACTGAACATTCATATACCTGTTCAAATCCCTCCATTCACTGAACATTCATATACTTATTCAAATCCCTCCATTCACTGAACATTCATAGACCTGTTCAAATCCCTCCATTCACTGAACATTCATATACCTGTTCAAATCCCTCCATTCACTGAACATTCATATACCTGTTCAAATCCCTCCATTCACTGAACATTCATATACATGTTCAAATCCCTCCATTCACTGAACATTCATATACCTGTTCAACTCACTCCATTCACTGAACATTCATATACTTATTCAAATCCCTCCATTCACTGAACATTCATATACTTATTAAAATCCCTCCATTCGCTGACCATTCATATACCTGTTCAATTCCCTCCATTCACTGAACAGTCATATACCTGTTCAAGTCCCTCCATTCGCTGACCATTCATATACCTGTTCAAATCCCTCCATTCACTGAACATTCATATACTTCTTCAAATCCCTCCATTCACTGAACATTCATATACCTGTTCAAATCCCTCCATTCACTGAATATTCATATACCTGTTCAAATCCCTCCATTCACTGAACATTCATATACTTATTCAAATCCCTCCATAAACTGATCATTCATATACCTGTTCAAATCCCTCCATTCACTGAACATTCATATACTTATTCAAATCCCTCCATTCACTGAACATTCATATACCTGTTCAAATCCCTCCATTCACTGAACATTCATATACCTGTTCAAATCCCTCCATTCACTGAACATTCATATACTTGTTCAAATCCCTCCATTCACTGAACATTCATATACCTGTTCAAATCTCTCCATTCACTGAACATTCTTATACCTGTTCAAAACCCTCCATTCACTGAACATTCATATACCTGTTCAAATCCCTCCATTCACTAAACATTCATATACTTATACAAATCCCTCCATTCACTGAACATTCATATACTTATTTAAATCGCTCCATTCACTGAACATTCATATACCTGTTCAATTCCCTCCATTCACTGAACATTCATATACCTGTTCAAATCTCTCCATTCACTGAACATTCATATACCTGTTCAAAACCCTCCATTCACTGAACATTCATATACCTGTTCAAATCACTCCATTCACTGAACATTCATATACTTATTCAAATCCCTCCATTCACTGAACATTCATATACTTACTGAAATCCCTCCATTCACTGAACATTCATATACCTGTTCAAATCCCTCCATTCACTGAATATTCATATACCTGTTCAAATCCCTCCATTCACTGAACATTCATATACTTATTCAAATCCCTCCATTCACTGAACATTCATATACCTGTTCAAATCCCTCCATTCACTGAACATTCATATACTTAATCAAATCCCTCCATTCACTGAACATTCATAGACCTGTTCAAATCCCTCCATTCACTGAACATTCATATACCTGTTCAAATCCCTCCATTCACTGAACATTCATATACCTGTTCAAATCCCTCCATTCACTGAACATTCATATACCTGTTCAAATCCCTCCATTCACTGAACATTCATATACCTGTTCACCTCACTCCATTCACTGAACATTCATATACTTATTCAAATCCCTCCATTCACTGAACATTCATATACTTATTCAAATCCCTCCATTCACTGAACATTCATATACCTGTTCAAATCCCTCCATTCACTGAACATTCATATACCTGTTCAACTCACTCCATTCACTGAACATTCATATACTTACTCAAATCCCTCCATTCACTGAACATTCATATACCTGTTCAAATCCCTCCATTCACTGAACATTCATATACCTGTTCAAATCCCTCCATTCACTGAACATTCATATACTTATTCAAATCCCTCCATTCACTGAACATTCATATACCTGTTCAAATCCCTCCATTCACTGAACATTCATATACTTATTCAAATCCCTCCATTCACTGAACATTCATAGACCTGTTCAAATCCCATCATTCAATGAACATTCATATACCTGTTCAAATCCCTCCATTCACTGAACATTCATATACCTGTTCAAATCCCTCCATTCACTGAACATTCATATACATGTTCAAATCCCTCCATTCACTGAACATTCATATACCTGTTCAACTCACTCCATTCACTGAACATTCATATACTTATTCAAATCCCTCCATTCACTGAACATTCATATACTTATTCAAATCCCTCCATTCGCTGACCATTCATATACCTGTTCAATTCCCTCCATTCACTGAACAGTCATATACCTTTTCAAGTCCCTCCATTCGCTGACCATTCATATACCTGTTCAAATCCCTCCATTCACTGAACATTCATATACTTCTTCAAATCCCTCCATTCACTGAACATTCATATACCTGTTCAAATCCCTCCATTCACTGAATATTCATATACCTGTTCAAATCCCTCCATTCACTGAACATTCATATACTTATTCAAATCCCTCCATTCACTGATCATTCATATACCTGTTCCAATCCCTCCATTCACTGAACATTCATATACTTATTCAAATCCCTCCATTCACTGAACATTCATATACCTGTTCAAATCCCTCCATTCACTGAACATTCATATACCTGTTCAAATCCCTCCATTCACTGAACATTCATATACTTGTTCAAATCCCTCCATTCACTGAACATTCATATACTTATTCAAATCCCTCCATTCACTGAACATTCATATACCTGTTCAAATCCCTCCATTCACTGAACATTCATATACTTCTTCAAATCCCTCCATTTACTGAACATTCATATACCTGTTCAAATCCCTCCATTCACTGAACATTCATATACTTATTCAAATCCCTCCATTCACTGAACATTCATAGACCTGTTCAAATCCCTCCATTCACTGAACATTCATATACTTATTCAAATCCCTCCATTCACTGAACATTCATATACCTGTTCAAATCCCTCCATTCACTGAACATTCATATACCTGTTCAAATCCCTCCATTCACTGAACATTCATATACTTGTTCAAATCCCTCCATTCACTGAA
The DNA here is from genome assembly GCF_048418815.1 of Hemitrygon akajei. Classification (NCBI taxonomy): domain Eukaryota; kingdom Metazoa; phylum Chordata; class Chondrichthyes; order Myliobatiformes; family Dasyatidae; genus Hemitrygon; species Hemitrygon akajei. The sequence goes on from NC_133133.1 coordinate 85,721,020, forward strand.
CATTCATATACTTATTCAAATCCCTCCATTCACTGAACATTCATATACCTGTTCAAATCCCTCCATTCACTGAACATTCATATACTTAATCAAATCCCTCCATTCACTGAACATTCATAGACCTGTTCAAATCCCTCCATTCACTGAACATTCATATACCTGTTCAAATCCCTCCATTCACTGAACATTCATATACCTGTTCAAATCCCTCCATTCACTGAACATTCATATACCTGTTCAAATCCCTCCATTCACTGAACATTCATATACCTGTTCAACTCACTCCATTCACTGAACATTCATATACTTACTCAAATCCCTCCATTCACTGAACATTCATATACCTGTTCAAATCCCTCCATTCACTGAACATTCATATACCTGTACAAATCCCTCCATTCACTGAACATTCATATACTTATTCAAATCCCTCCATTCACTGAACATTCATATACCTGTTCAAATCCCTCCATTCACTGAACATTCATATACCTTTTCAAATCCCTCCATTCACTGAACATTCATATACTTATTCAAATCCCTCCATTCACTGAACATTCATATACCTGTTCAAATCCCTCCATTCACTGAACATTCATATACTTATTCAAATCCCTCCATTCACTGAACATTCATAGACCTGTTCAAATCCCATCATTCAATGAACATTCATATACCTGTTCAAATCCCTCCATTCACTGAACATTCATATACCTGTTCAAATCCCTCCATTCACTGAACATTCATATACATGTTCAAATCCCTCCATTCACTGAACATTCATATACCTGTTCAACTCACTCCATTCACTGAACATTCATATACTTATTCAAATCCCTCCATTCACTGAACATTCATATACTTATTCAAATCCCTCCATTCGCTGACCATTCATATACCTGTTCAATTCCCTCCATTCACTGAACAGTCATATACCTTTTCAAGTCCCTCCATTCGCTGACCATTCATATACCTGTTCAAATCCCTCCATTCACTGAACATTCATATACTTCTTCAAATCCCTCCATTCACTGAACATTCATATACCTGTTCAAATCCCTCCATTCACTGAATATTCATATACCTGTTCAAATCCCTCCATTCACTGAACATTCATATACTTATTCAAATCCCTCCATTCACTGATCATTCATATACCTGTTCCAATCCCTCCATTCACTGAACATTCATATACTTATTCAAATCCCTCCATTCACTGAACATTCATATACCTGTTCAAATCCCTCCATTCACTGAACATTCATATACCTGTTCAAATCCCTCCATTCACTAAACATTCATATACTTGTTCAAATCCCTCCATTCACTGAACATTCATATACTTATTCAAATCCCTCCATTCACTGAACATTCATATACCTGTTCAAATCCCTCCATTCACTGAACATTCATATACTTCTTCAAATCCCTCCATTTACTGAACATTCATATACCTGTTCAAATCCCTCCATTCACTGAACATTCATATACTTATTCAAATCCCTCCATTCACTGAACATTCATAGACCTGTTCAAATCCCTCCATTCACTGAACATTCATATACTTATTCAAATCCCTCCATTCACTGAACATTCATATACCTGTTCAAATCCCTCCATTCACTGAACATTCATATACCTGTTCAAATCCCTCCATTCACTGAACATTCATATACTTGTTCAAATCCCTCCATTCACTGAACATTCATATACTTATTCAAATCCCTCCATTCACTGAACATTCATATACCTGTTCAAATCCCTCCATTCACTGAACATTCATATACTTAATCAAATCCCTCCATTCACTGAACATTCATAGACCTGTTCAAATCCCTCCATTCACTGAACATTCATATACCTGTTCAAATCCCTCCATTCACTGAACATTCATATACCTGTTCAAATCCCTCCATTCACTGAACATTCATATACCTGTTCAAATCCCTCCATTCACTGAACATTCATATACCTGTTCAACTCACTCCATTCACTGAACATTCATATACTTACTCAAATCCCTCCATTCACTGAACATTCATATACCTGTTCAAATCCCTCCATTCACTGAACATTCATATACCTGTACAAATCCCTCCATTCACTGAACATTCATATACTTATTCAAATCCCTCCATTCACTGAACATTCATATACCTGTTCAAATCCCTCCATTCACTGAACATTCATATACTTATTCAAATCCCTCCATTCACTGAACATTCATAGACCTGTTCAAATCCCTCCATTCACTGAACATTCATATACCTGTTCAAATCCCTCCATTCACTGAACATTCATATACCTGTTCAAATCCCTCCATTCACTGAACATTCATATACATGTTCAAATCCCTCCATTCACTGAACATTCATATACCTGTTCAACTCACTCCATTCACTGAACATTCATATACTTATTCAAATCCCTCCATTCACTGAACATTCATATACTTATTCAAATCCCTCCATTCGCTGACCATTCATATACCTGTTCAATTCCCTCCATTCACTGAACAGTCATATACCTGTTCAAGTCCCTCCATTCGCTGACCATTCATATACCTGTTCAAATCCCTCCATTCACTGAACATTCATATACTTATTCAAATCCCTCCATTCACTGAACATTCATATACTTACTCAAATCCCTCCATTCACTGAACATTCATATACCTGTTCAAATCCCTCCATTCACTGAATATTCATATACCTGTTCAAATCCCTCCATTCACTGAACATTCCTATACTTATTCAAATCCCTCCATTCACTGAACATTCATATACCTGTTCAAATCCCTCCATTCACTGAACATTCATATACTTAATCAAATCCCTCCATTCACTGAACATTCATAGACCTGTTCAAATCCCTCCATTCACTGAACATTCATATACCTGTTCAAATCCCTCCATTCACTGAACATTCATATACCTGTTCAAATCCCTCCATTCACTGAACATTCATATACCTGTTCAAATCCCTCCATTCACTGAACATTCATATACCTGTTCACCTCACTCCATTCACTGAACATTCATATACTTATTCAAATCCCTCCATTCACTGAACATTCATATACTTATTCAAATCCCTCCATTCACTGAACATTCATATACCTGTTCAAATCCCTCCATTCACTGAACATTCATATACCTGTTCAACTCACTCCATTCACTGAACATTCATATACTTACTCAAATCCCTCCATTCACTGAACATTCATATACCTGTTCAAATCCCTCCATTCACTGAACATTCATATACCTGTTCAAATCCCTCCATTCACTGAACATTCATATACTTATTCAAATCCCTCCATTCACTGAACATTCATATACCTGTTCAAATCCCTCCATTCACTGAACATTCATATACTTATTCAAATCCCTCCATTCACTGAACATTCATATACCTGTTCAAATCCCTCCATTCACTGAACATTCATATACCTGTTCAAATCCCTCCATTCACTGAACATTCATATACATGTTCAAATCCCTCCATTCACTGAACATTCATATACCTGTTCAACTCACTCCATTCACTGATCATTCATATACCTGTTCCAATCCCTCCATTCACTGAACATTCATATACTTATTCAAATCCCTCCATTCACTGAACATTCATATACCTGTTCAAATCCCTCCATTCACTGAACATTCATATACCTGTTCAAATCCCTCCATTCACTGAACATTCATATACTTGTTCAAATCCCTCCATTCACTGAACATTCATATACTTATTCAAATCCCTCCATTCACTGAACATTCATATACCTGTTCAAATCCCTCCATTCACTGAACATTCATATACTTCTTCAAATCCCTCCATTTACTGAACATTCATATACCTGTTCCAATCCCTCCATTCACTGAACATTCATATACTTATTCAAATCCCTCCATTCACTGAACATTCATAGACCTGTTCAAATCCCTCCATTCACTGAACATTCATATACTTATTCAAATCCCTCCATTCACTGAACATTCATATACCTGTTCAAATCCCTCCATTCACTGAACATTCATATACCTGTTCAAATCCCTCCATTCACTGAACATTCATATACTTGTTCAAATCCCTCCATTCACTGAACATTCATATACTTATTCAAATCCCTCCATTCACTGAACATTCATATACCTGTTCAAATCCCTCCATTCACTGAACATTCATATACTTAATCAAATCCCTCCATTCACTGAACATTCATAGACCTGTTCAAATCCCTCCATTCACTGAACATTCATATACCTGTTCAAATCCCTCCATTCACTGAACATTCATATACCTGTTCAAATCCCTCCATTCACTGAACATTCATATACCTGTTCAAATCCCTCCATTCACTGAACATTCATATACCTGTTCAACTCACTCCATTCACTGAACATTCATATACTTATTCAAATCCCTCCATTCACTGAATATTCATATACTTATTCAAATCCCTCCATTCACTGAACATTCATATACCTGTTCAAATCCCTCCATTCACTGAACATTCATATACCTGTTCAACTCACTCCATTCACTGAACATTCATATACTTACTCAAATCCCTCCATTCACTGAACATTCATATACCTGTTCAAATCCCTCCATTCACTGAACATTCATATACCTGTACAAATCCCTCCATTCACTGAACATTCATATACTTATTCAAATCCCTCCATTCACTGAACATTCATATACCTGTTCAAATCCCTCCATTCACTGAACATTCATATACTTATTCAAATCCCTCCATTCACTGAACATTCATAGACCTGTTCAAATCCCTCCATTCACTGAACATTCATATACCTGTTCAAATCCCTCCATTCACTGAACATTCATATACCTGTTCAAATCCCTCCATTCACTGAACATTCATATACATGTTCAAATCCCTCCATTCACTGAACATTCATATACCTGTTCAACTCACTCCATTCACTGAACATTCATATACTTATTCAAATCCCTCCATTCACTGAACATTCATATACTTATTCAAATCCCTCCATTCGCTGACCATTCATATACCTGTTCAATTCCCTCCATTCACTGAACAGTCATATACCTGTTCAAGTCCCTCCATTCGCTGACCATTCATATACCTGTTCAAATCCCTCCATTCACTGAACATTCATATACTTCTTCAAATCCCTCCATTCACTGAACATTCATATACCTGTTCAAATCCCTCCATTCACTGAATATTCATATACCTGTTCAAATCCCTCCATTCACTGAACATTCATATACTTATTCAAATCCCTCCATTCACTGAACATTCATAGACCTGTTCAAATCCCTCCATTCACTGAACATTCATATACTTATTCAAATCCCTCCATTCACTGAACATTCATATACCTGTTCAAATCCCTCCATTCACTGAACATTCATATACCTGTTCAAATCCCTCCATTCACTGAACATTCATATACTTGTTCAAATCCCTCCATTCACTGAACATTCATATACTTATTCAAATCCCTCCATTCACTGAACATTCATATACCTGTTCAAATCCCTCCATTCACTGAACATTCATATACTTAATCAAATCCCTCCATTCACTGAACATTCATAGACCTGTTCAAATCCCTCCATTCACTGAACATTCATATACCTGTTCAAATCCCTCCATTCACTGAACATTCATATACCTGTTCAAATCCCTCCATTCACTGAACATTCATATACCTGTTCAAATCCCTCCATTCACTGAACATTCATATACCTGTTCAACTCACTCCATTCACTGAACATTCATATACTTATTCAAATCCCTCCATTCACTGAACATTCATATGCTTATTCAAATCCCTCCATTCACTGAACATTCATATACCTGTTCAAATCCCTCCATTCACTGAACATTCATATACCTGTTCAACTCACTCCATTCACTGAACATTCATATACTTACTCAAATCCCTCCATTCACTGAACATTCATATACCTGTTCAAATCCCTCCATTCACTGAACATTCATATACCTGTTCAAATCCCTCCATTCACTGAACATTCATATACTTATTCAAATCCCTCCATTCACTGAACATTCATATACCTGTTCAAATCCCTCCATTCACTGAACATTCATATACTTATTCAAATCCCTCCATTCACTGAACATTCATAGACCTGTTCAAATCCCTCCATTCACTGAACATTCATATACCTGTTCAAATCCCTCCATTCACTGAACATTCATATACCTGTTCAAATCCCTCCATTCACTGAACATTCATATACATGTTCAAATCCCTCCATTCACTGAACATTCATATACCTGTTCAACTCACTCCATTCACTGAACATTCATATACTTATTCAAATCCCTCCATTCACTGAACATTCATATACTTATTCAAATCCCTCCATTCGCTGACCATTCATATACCTGTTCAATTCCCTCCATTCACTGAACAGTCATATACCTGTTCAAGTCCCTCCATTCGCTGACCATTCATATACCTGTTCAAATCCCTCCATTCACTGAACATTCATATACTTCTTCAAATCCCTCCATTCACTGAACATTCATATACCTGTTCAAATCCCTCCATTCACTGAATATTCATATACCTGTTCAAATCCCTCCATTCACTGAACATTCATATACTTATTCAAATCCCTCCATTCACTGATCATTCATATACCTGTTCAAATCCCTCCATTCACTGAACATTCATATACTTATTCAAATCCCTCCATTCACTGAACATTCATATACCTGTTCAAATCCCTCCATTCACTGAACATTCATATACCTGTTCAAATCCCTCCATTCACTGAACATTCATATACTTGTTCAAATCCCTCCATTCACTGAACATTCATATACTTATTCAAATCCCGCCATTCACTGAACATTCATATACCTGTTCAAATCCCTCCATTCACTGAACATTCATATACTTCTTCAAATCCCTCCATTTACTGAACATTCATATACCTGTTCAAATCCCTCCATTCACTGAACATTCATATACTTATTCAAATCCCTCCATTCACTGAACATTCATAGACCTGTTCAAATCCCTCCATTCACTGAACATTCATATACTTATTCAAATCCCTCCATTCACTGAACATTCATATACCTGTTCAAATCCCTCCATTCACTGAACATTCATATACCTGTTCAAATCCCTCCATTCACTGAACATTCATATACTTGTTCAAATCCCTCCATTCACTGAACATTCATATACTTATTCAAATCCCTCCATTCACTGAACATTCATATACCTGTTCAAATCCCTCCATTCACTGAACATTCATATACTTGTTCAAATCCCTCCATTCACTGAACATTCATATACTTATTCAAATCCCTCCATTCACTGAACATTCATATACCTGTTCAAATCCCTCCATTCACTGAACATTCATATACTTATTCAAATCCCTCCATTCACTGATCATTCATATACCTGTTCAAATCCCTCCATTCACTGAACATTCATATACCTGTTCAAATCCCTCCATTCACTGAACATTCATATACCTGTTCAAATCCCTCCATTCACTGAACATTCATATACTTGTTCAAATCCCTCCATTCACTGAACATTCATATACCTGTTCAAATCCCTCCATTCACTGAACATTCATATACTTAATCAAATCCCTCCATTCACTGAACATTCATAGACCTGTTCAAATCCCTCCATTCACTGAACATTCATATACCTGTTCAAATCCCTCCATTCACTGAACATTCATATACCTGTTCAAATCCCTCCATTCACTGAACATTCATATACCTGTTCAAATCCCTCCATTCACTGAACATTCATATACCTGTTCAACTCACTCCATTCACTGAACATTCATATACTTATTCAAATCCCTCCATTCACTGAACATTCATATACTTATTCAAATCCCTCCATTCACTGAACATTCATATACCTGTTCAAATCCCTCCATTCACTGAACATTCATATACATGTTCAACTCACTCCATTCACTGAACATTCATATACTTTCTCAAATCCCTCCATTCACTGAACATTCATATACCTGTTCAAATCCCTCCATTCACTGAACATTCATATACCTGTTCAAATCCCTCCATTCACTGAACATTCATATACTTATTCAAATCCCTCCATTCACTGAACATTCATATACCTGTTCAAATCCCTCCATTCACTGAACATTCATATACCTGTTCAAATCACTCCATTCACTGAACATTCATATACTTATTCAAATCCCTCCATTCACTGAACATTCATATACTTATTCAAATCCCTCCATTCGCTGACCATTCATATACCTGTTCAATTCCCTCCATTCACTGAACAGTCATATACCTGTTCAAGTCCCTCCATTCGCTGACCATTCATATACCTGTTCAAATCCCTCCATTCACTGAACATTCATATACTTCTTCAAATCCCTCCATTCACTGAACATTCATATACCTGTTCAAATCCCTCCATTCACTGAATATTCATATACCTGTTCAAATCCCTCCATTCACTGAACATTCATATACTTATTCAAATCCCTCCATTCACTGATCATTCATATACCTGTTCAAATCCCTCCATTCACTGAACATTCATATACTTATTCAAATCCCTCCATTCACTGAACATTCATATACCTGTTCAAATCCCTCCATTCACTGAACATTCATATACCTGTTCAAATCCCTCCATTCACTGAACATTCATATACTTGTTCAAATCCCTCCATTCACTGAACATTCATATACTTATTCAAATCCCTCCATTCACTGAACATTCATATACCTGTTCAAATCCCTCCATTCACTGAACATTCATATACTTCTTCAAATCCCTCCATTTACTGAACATTCATATACCTGTTCAAATCCCTCCATTCACTGAACATTCATATACTTATTCAAATCCCTCCATTCACTGAACATTCATAGACCTGTTCAAATCCCTCCATTCACTGAACATTTATATACTTATTCAAATCCCTCCATTCACTGAACATTCATATACCTGTTCAAATCCCTCCATTCACTGAACATTCATATACCTGTTCAAATCCCTCCATTCACTGAACATTCATATACTTGTTCAAATCCCTCCATTCACTGAACATTCATATACTTATTCAAATCCCTCCATTCACTGAACATTCATATACCTGTTCAAATCCCTCCATTCACTGAACATTCATATACTTATTCAAATCCCTCCATTCACTGATCATTCATATACCTGTTCAAATCCCTCCATTCACTGAACATTCATATACTTATTCAAATCCCTCCATTCACTGAACATTCATATACCTGTTCAAATCCCTCCATTCACTGAACATTCATATACATGTTCAACTCACTCCATTCACTGAACATTCATATACTTACTCAAATCCCTCCATTCACTGAACATTCATATACCTGTTCAAATCCCTCCATTCACTGAACATTCATATACCTGTTCAAATCCCTCCATTCACTGAACATTCATATACTTATTCAAATCCCTCCATTCACTGAACATTCATATACCTGTTCAAATCCCTCCATTCACTGAACATTCATATACTTATTCAAATCCCTCCATTCACTGAACATTCATAGACCTGTTCAAATCCCTCCATTCACTGAACATTCATATACCTGTTCAAATCCCTCCATTCACTGAACATACATATACCTGTTCAAATCCCTCCATTCACTGAACATTCATATACATGTTCAAATCCCTCCATTCACTGAACATTCATATACCTGTTCAAATCACTCCATTCACTGAACATTCATATACTTATTCAAATCCCTCCATTCACTGAACATTCATATACTTATTCAAATCCCTCCATTCGCTGACCATTCATATACCTCTTCAATTCCCTCCATTCACTGAACAGTCATATACCTGTTCAAGTCCCTCCATTCGCTGACCATTCATATACCTGTTCAAATCCCTCCATTCACTGAACATTCATATACTTCTTCAAATCCCTCCATTCACTGAACATTCATATACCTGTTCAAATCCCTCCATTCACTGAATATTCATATACCTGTTCAAATCCCTCCATTCACTGAACATTCATATACTTATTCAAATCCCTCCATTCACTGATCATTCATATACCTGTTCAAATCCCTCCATTCACTGAACATTCATATACTTATTCAAATCCCTCCATTCACTGAACATTCATAGACCTGTTCAAATCCCTCCATTCACTGAACATTAATATACCTGTTCAAATCCCTCCATTCACTGAACATTCATATACCTGTTCAAATCCCTCCATTCACTGAACATTCATATACATGTTCAAATCCCTCCATTCACTGAACATTCATATACCTGTTCAACTCACTCCATTCACTGAACATTCATATACTTATTCAAATCCCTCCATTCACTGAACATTCATATACTTATTCAAATCCCTCCATTCGCTGACCATTCATATACCTGTTCAATTCCCTCCATTCACTGAACAGTCATATACCTGTTCAAGTCCCTCCATTCGCTGACCATTCATATACCTGTTCAAATCCCTCCATTCACTGAACATTCATATACTTCTTCAAATCCCTCCATTCACTGAACATTCATATACCTGTTCAAATCCCTCCATTCACTGAATATTCATATACCTGTTCAAATCCCTCCATTCACTGAACATTCATATACTTATTCAAATCCCTCCATTCACTGAACATTCATAGACCTGTTCAAATCCCTCCATTCACTGAACATTCATATACTTATTCAAATCCCTCCATTCACTGAACATTCATATACCTGTTCAAATCCCTCCATTCACTGAACATTCATATACCTGTTCAAATCCCTCCATTCACTGAACATTCATATACTTGTTCAAATCCCTCCATTCACTGAACATTCATATACTTATTCAAATCCCTCCATTCACTGAACATTCATATACCTGTTCAAATCCCTCCATTCACTGAACATTCATATACTTAATCAAATCCCTCCATTCACTGAACATTCATAGACCTGTTCAAATCCCTCCATTCACTGAACATTCATATACCTGTTCAAATCCCTCCATTCACTGAACATTCATATACCTGTTCAAATCCCTCCATTCACTGAACATTCATATACCTGTTCAAATCCCTCCATTCACTGAACATTCATATACCTGTTCAACTCACTCCATTCACTGAACATTCATATACTTATTCAAATCCCTCCATTCACTGAACATTCATATGCTTATTCAAATCCCTCCATTCACTGAACATTCATATACCTGTTCAAATCCCTCCATTCACTGAACATTCATATACCTGTTCAACTCACTCCATTCACTGAACATTCATATACTTACTCAAATCCCTCCATTCACTGAACATTCATATACCTGTTCAAATCCCTCCATTCACTGAACATTCATATACCTGTTCAAATCCCTCCATTCACTGAACATTCATATACTTATTCAAATCCCTCCATTCACTGAACATTCATATACCTGTTCAAATCCCTCCATTCACTGAACATTCATATACTTATTCAAATCCCTCCATTCACTGAACATTCATAGACCTGTTCAAATCCCTCCATTCACTGAACATTCATATACCTGTTCAAATCCCTCCATTCACTGAACATTCATATACCTGTTCAAATCCCTCCATTCACTGAACATTCATATACATGTTCAAATCCCTCCATTCACTGAACATTCATATACCTGTTCAACTCACTCCATTCACTGAACATTCATATACTTATTCAAATCCCTCCATTCACTGAACATTCATATACTTATTCAAATCCCTCCATTCGCTGACCATTCATATACCTGTTCAATTCCCTCCATTCACTGAACAGTCATATACCTGTTCAAGTCCCTCCATTCGCTGACCATTCATATACCTGTTCAAATCCCTCCATTCACTGAACATTCATATACTTCTTCAAATCCCTCCATTCACTGAACATTCATATACCTGTTCAAATCCCTCCATTCACTGAATATTCATATACCTGTTCAAATCCCTCCATTCACTGAACATTCATATACTTATTCAAATCCCTCCATTCACTGATCATTCATATACCTGTTCAAATCCCTCCATTCACTGAACATTCATATACTTATTCAAATCCCTCCATTCACTGAACATTCATATACCTGTTCAAATCCCTCCATTCACTGAACATTCATATACCTGTTCAAATCCCTCCATTCACTGAACATTCATATACTTGTTCAAATCCCTCCATTCACTGAACATTCATATACTTATTCAAATCCCGCCATTCACTGAACATTCATATACCTGTTCAAATCCCTCCATTCACTGAACATTCATATACTTCTTCAAATCCCTCCATTTACTGAACATTCATATACCTGTTCAAATCCCTCCATTCACTGAACATTCATATACTTATTCAAATCCCTCCATTCACTGAACATTCATAGACCTGTTCAAATCCCTCCATTCACTGAACATTCATATACTTATTCAAATCCCTCCATTCACTGAACATTCATATACCTGTTCAAATCCCTCCATTCACTGAACATTCATATACCTGTTCAAATCCCTCCATTCACTGAACATTCATATACTTGTTCAAATCCCTCCATTCACTGAACATTCATATACTTATTCAAATCCCTCCATTCACTGAACATTCATATACCTGTTCAAATCCCTCCATTCACTGAACATTCATATACTTGTTCAAATCCCTCCATTCACTGAACATTCATATACTTATTCAAATCCCTCCATTCACTGAACATTCATATACCTGTTCAAATCCCTCCATTCACTGAACATTCATATACTTATTCAAATCCCTCCATTCACTGATCATTCATATACCTGTTCAAATCCCTCCATTCACTGAACATTCATATACCTGTTCAAATCCCTCCATTCACTGAACATTCATATACCTGTTCAAATCCCTCCATTCACTGAACATTCATATACTTGTTCAAATCCCTCCATTCACTGAACATTCATATACCTGTTCAAATCCCTCCATTCACTGAACATTCATATACTTAATCAAATCCCTCCATTCACTGAACATTCATAGACCTGTTCAAATCCCTCCATTCACTGAACATTCATATACCTGTTCAAATCCCTCCATTCACTGAACATTCATATACCTGTTCAAATCCCTCCATTCACTGAACATTCATATACCTGTTCAAATCCCTCCATTCACTGAACATTCATATACCTGTTCAACTCACTCCATTCACTGAACATTCATATACTTATTCAAATCCCTCCATTCACTGAACATTCATATACTTATTCAAATCCCTCCATTCACTGAACATTCATATACCTGTTCAAATCCCTCCATTCACTGAACATTCATATACATGTTCAACTCACTCCATTCACTGAACATTCATATACTTTCTCAAATCCCTCCATTCACTGAACATTCATATACCTGTTCAAATCCCTCCATTCACTGAACATTCATATACCTGTTCAAATCCCTCCATTCACTGAACATTCATATACTTATTCAAATCCCTCCATTCACTGAACATTCATATACCTGTTCAAATCCCTCCATTCACTGAACATTCATATACCTGTTCAAATCACTCCATTCACTGAACATTCATATACTTATTCAAATCCCTCCATTCACTGAACATTCATATACTTATTCAAATCCCTCCATTCGCTGACCATTCATATACCTGTTCAATTCCCTCCATTCACTGAACAGTCATATACCTGTTCAAGTCCCTCCATTCGCTGACCATTCATATACCTGTTCAAATCCCTCCATTCACTGAACATTCATATACTTCTTCAAATCCCTCCATTCACTGAACATTCATATACCTGTTCAAATCCCTCCATTCACTGAATATTCATATACCTGTTCAAATCCCTCCATTCACTGAACATTCATATACTTATTCAAATCCCTCCATTCACTGATCATTCATATACCTGTTCAAATCCCTCCATTCACTGAACATTCATATACTTATTCAAATCCCTCCATTCACTGAACATTCATATACCTGTTCAAATCCCTCCATTCACTGAACATTCATATACCTGTTCAAATCCCTCCATTCACTGAACATTCATATACTTGTTCAAATCCCTCCATTCACTGAACATTCATATACTTATTCAAATCCCTCCATTCACTGAACATTCATATACCTGTTCAAATCCCTCCATTCACTGAACATTCATATACTTCTTCAAATCCCTCCATTTACTGAACATTCATATACCTGTTCAAATCCCTCCATTCACTGAACATTCATATACTTATTCAAATCCCTCCATTCACTGAACATTCATAGACCTGTTCAAATCCCTCCATTCACTGAACATTTATATACTTATTCAAATCCCTCCATTCACTGAACATTCATATACCTGTTCAAATCCCTCCATTCACTGAACATTCATATACCTGTTCAAATCCCTCCATTCACTGAACATTCATATACTTGTTCAAATCCCTCCATTCACTGAACATTCATATACTTATTCAAATCCCTCCATTCACTGAACATTCATATACCTGTTCAAATCCCTCCATTCACTGAACATTCATATACTTATTCAAATCCCTCCATTCACTGATCATTCATATACCTGTTCAAATCCCTCCATTCACTGAACATTCATATACTTATTCAAATCCCTCCATTCACTGAACATTCATATACCTGTTCAAATCCCTCCATTCACTGAACATTCATATACATGTTCAACTCACTCCATTCACTGAACATTCATATACTTACTCAAATCCCTCCATTCACTGAACATTCATATACCTGTTCAAATCCCTCCATTCACTGAACATTCATATACCTGTTCAAATCCCTCCATTCACTGAACATTCATATACTTATTCAAATCCCTCCATTCACTGAACATTCATATACCTGTTCAAATCCCTCCATTCACTGAACATTCATATACTTATTCAAATCCCTCCATTCACTGAACATTCATAGACCTGTTCAAATCCCTCCATTCACTGAACATTCATATACCTGTTCAAATCCCTCCATTCACTGAACATACATATACCTGTTCAAATCCCTCCATTCACTGAACATTCATATACATGTTCAAATCCCTCCATTCACTGAACATTCATATACCTGTTCAAATCACTCCATTCACTGAACATTCATATACTTATTCAAATCCCTCCATTCACTGAACATTCATATACTTATTCAAATCCCTCCATTCGCTGACCATTCATATACCTCTTCAATTCCCTCCATTCACTGAACAGTCATATACCTGTTCAAGTCCCTCCATTCGCTGACCATTCATATACCTGTTCAAATCCCTCCATTCACTGAACATTCATATACTTCTTCAAATCCCTCCATTCACTGAACATTCATATACCTGTTCAAATCCCTCCATTCACTGAATATTCATATACCTGTTCAAATCCCTCCATTCACTGAACATTCATATACTTATTCAAATCCCTCCATTCACTGATCATTCATATACCTGTTCAAATCCCTCCATTCACTGAACATTCATATACTTATTCAAATCCCTCCATTCACTGAACATTCATATACCAGTTCAAATCCCTCCATTCACTGAACATTCATATACCTGTTCAAATCCCTCCATTCACTGAACATTCATATACTTGTTCAAATCCCTCCATTCACTGAACATTCATATACTTATTCAAATCCCTCCATTCACTGAACATTCATATACCTGTTCAAATCCCTCCATTCACTGAACATTCATATACTTCTTCAAATCCCTCCATTTACTGAACATTCATATACCTGTTCAAATCCCTCCATTCACTGAACATTCATATACTTATTCAAATCCCTCCATTCACTGAACATTCATAGACCTGTTCAAATCCCTCCATTCACTGAACATTCATATACTTATTCAAATCCCTCCATTCACTGAACATTCATATACCTGTTCAAATCCCTCCATTCACTGAACATTCATATACCTGTTCAAATCCCTCCATTCACTGAACATTCATATACTTGTTCAAATCCCTCCATTCACTGAACATTCATATACTTATTCAAATCCCTCCATTCACTGAACATTCATATACCTGTTCAAATCCCTCCATTCACTGAACATTCATATACTTATTCAAATCCCTCCATTCACTGATCATTCATATACCTGTTCAAATCCCTCCATTCACTGAACATTCATATACTTATTCAAATCCCTCCATTCACTGAACATTCATATACCTGTTCAAATCCCTCCATTCACTGAACATTCATATACCTGTTCAAATCCCTCCATTCACTGAACATTCATATACTTGTTCAAATCCCTCCATTCACTGAACATTCATATACTTATTCAAATCCCTCCATTCACTGAACATTCATATACCTGTTCAAATCCCTCCATTCACTGAACATTCATATACTTCTTCAAATCCCTCCATTTACTGAACATTCATATACCTGTTCAAATCCCTCCATTCACTGAACATTCATATACTTATTCAAATCCCTCCATTCACTGAACATTCATAGACCTGTTCAAATCCCTCCATTCACTGAACATTCATATACCTGTTCAAATCCCTCCATTCACTGAACATTCATATACCTGTTCAAATCCCTCCATTCACTGAACATTCATATACATGTTCAAATCCCTCCATTCACTGAACATTCATATACCTGTTCAACTCACTCCATTCACTGAACATTCATATACTTATTCAAATCCCTCCATTCACTGAACATTCATATACTTATTCAAATCCCTCCATTCGCTGACCATTCATATACCTGTTCAATTCCCTCCATTCACTGAACAGTCATATACCTGTTCAAGTCCCTCCATTCGCTGACCATTCATATACCTCTTCAAATCCCTCCATTCACTGAACATTCATATACTTCTTCAAATCCCTCCATTCACTGAACATTCATATACCTGTTCAAATCCCTCCATTCACTGAATATTCATATACCTGTTCAAATCCCTCCATTCACTGAACATTCATATACTTATTCAAATCCCTCCATTCACTGATCATTCATATACCTGTTCAAATCCCTCCATTCACTGAACATTCATATACTTATTCAAATCCCTCCATTCACTGAACATTCATATACCTGTTCAAATCCCTCCATTCACTGAACATTCATATACCTGTTCAAATCCCTCCATTCACTGAACATTCATATACTTGTTCAAATCCCTCCATTCACTGAACATTCATATACCTGTTCAAATCTCTCCATTCACTGAACATTCTTATACCTGTTCAAAACCCTCCATTCACTGAACATTCATATACCTGTTCAAATCACTCCATTCACTGAACATTCATATACTTATTCAAATCCCTCCATTCACTGAACATTCATATACTTATTCAAATCCCTCCATTCACTGAACATTCATATACCTGTTCAAATCCCTCCATTCACTGAACATTCATATACTTCTTCAAATCCCTCCATTTACTGAACATTCATATACCTGTTCAAATCCCTCCATTCACTGAACATTCATATACTTATTCAAATCTCTCCATTCACTGAACATTCATATACCTGTTCAAATCCCTCCATTCACTGAACATTCATATACTTATTCAAATCCCTCCATTCACTGAACATTCATATACCTGTTCAAATCTCTCCATTCACTAAACATTCATATACTTATACAAATCCCTCCATTCACTGAACATTCATATACTTATTTAAATCGCTCCATTCACTGAACATTCATATACCTGTTCAATTCCCTCCATTCACTGAACATTCATATACCTGTTCAAATCTCTCCATTCACTGAACATTCATATACCTGTTCAAAACCCTCCATTCACTGAACATTCATATACCTGTTCAAATCACTCCATTCACTGAACATTCATATACTTATTCAAATCCCTCCATTCACTGAACATTCATATACTTACTCAAATCCCTCCATTCACTGAACATTCATATACCTGTTCAAATCCCTCCATTCACTGAACATTCATATACCTGTTCAAATCCCTCCATTCACTGAACATTCATATACTTATTCAAATCCCTCCATTCACTGAACATTCATATACCTGTTCAAATCCCTCCATTCACTGAACATTCATATACTTAATCAAATCCCTCCATTCACTGAACATTCATAGACCTGTTCAAATCCCTCCATTCACTGAACATTCATATACCTGTTCAAATCCCTCCATTCACTGAACATTCATATACCTGTTCAAATCCCTCCATTCACTGAACATTCATATACCTGTTCAAATCCCTCCATTCACTGAACATTCATATACCTGTTCAACTCACTGCATTCACTGAACATTCATATACTTATTCAAATCCCTCCATTCACTGAACATTCATATACTTATTCAAATCCCTCCATTCACTGAACATTCATATACCTGTTCAAATCCCTCCATTCACTGAACATTCATATACCTGTTCAACTCACTCCATTCACTGAACATTCATATACCTGTTCAAATCCCTCCATTCACTGAACATTCATATACCTGTTCAAATCCCTCCATTCACTGAACATTCATATACCTGTTCAAATCCCACCATTCACTGAACATTCATAGACCTGTTCAAATCCCTCCATTCACTGAACATTCATATACCTGTTCAAATCCCTCCATTCACTGAACATTCATATACCTGTTCAAATCCCTCCATTCACTGAACATTCATATACATGTTCAAATCCCTCCATTCACTGAACATTCATATACCTGTTCAACTCACTCCATTCACTGAACATTCATATACTTATTCAAATCCCTCCATTCACTGAACATTCATATACTTATTCAAATCCCTCCATTCGCTGACCATTCATATACCTGTTCAATTCCCTCCATTCACTGAACAGTCATATACCTGTTCAAGTCCCTCCATTCACTGAACATTCATATACTTATTCAAATCCCTCCATTCACGGAACATTCATATAATTATTCAAATCACTCCATTCACGGAACATTCATATACCTGTTCAATTCCCTCCATTCACTGAACATTCATATACCTGTTCAAATCCCTCCATTCACTCAACATTCATATACTTATTCAAATCCCTCAATTCACTGAACATTCATATACTACTTCATAGCCCTCCATTCACTGAACATTCATATACCTGTTCAAATCTCTCCATTCACTGAAGATTCATATACTTATTCAAATCCCTCCATTCACTGAACATTCATATACCTGTTCAAATCCCTCCATTCACTGAATATTCATATACCTGTTCAAATCCCTCCATTCACTGAACATTCATATACTTATTCAAATCCCTCCATTCACTGATCATTCATATACCTGTTCAAATCCCTCCATTCACTGAACATTCATATACTTATTCAAATCCCTCCATTCACTGAACATTCATATACCTGTTCAAATCCCTCCATTCACTGAACATTCATATACCTGTTCAAATCCCTCCATTCACTGAACATTCATATACTTATTCAAATCCCTCCATTCACTGAACATTCATATACCTGTTCAAATCTCTCCATTCACTGAACATTCATATACCTGTTCAAAACCCTCCATTCACTCAACATTCATATACCTGTTCAAATCACTCCATTCACTGAACATTCATATACTTATTCAAATCCCTCCATTCACTGAACATTCATATACTTATTCAAATCCCTCCATTCACTGAACATTCATATACCTGTTCAAATCCCTCCATTCACTGAACATTCATATACTTCTTCAAATCCCTCCATTCACTGAACATTCATATACCTGTTCAAATCCCTCCATTCACTGAACATT
This sequence comes from Hemitrygon akajei, assembly GCF_048418815.1. Classification (NCBI taxonomy): domain Eukaryota; kingdom Metazoa; phylum Chordata; class Chondrichthyes; order Myliobatiformes; family Dasyatidae; genus Hemitrygon; species Hemitrygon akajei. The sequence continues at coordinate 85,740,856 of NC_133133.1, forward strand.
CATATACCTGTTCAAATCCCTCCATTCACTGAACATTCATATACTTATTCAGATCTCTCCATTCACTGAACATTCATATACCTGTTCAAATCCCTCCATTCACTGAACATTCATATACCTGTTCAACTCACTGCATTCACTGAACATTCATATACTTATTCAAATCCCTCCATTCACTGAACATTCATATACTTATTCAAATCCCTCCATTCACTGAACATTCATAGACCTGTTCAAATCCCTCCATTCACTGAACATTCATATACTTATTCAAATCCCTCCATTCACTGAACATTCATATACCTGTTCAAATCCCTCCATTCACTGAACATTCATATACCTGTTCAAATCCCTCCATTCACTGAACATTCATATACTTGTTCAAATCCCTCCATTCACTGAACATTCATATACTTATTCAAATCCCTCCATTCACTGAACATTCATATACCTGTTCAAATCCCTCCATTCACTGAACATTCATATACTTATTCAAATCCCTCCATTCACTGATCATTCATATACCTGTTCAAATCCCTCCATTCACTGAACATTCATATACTTATTCAAATCCCTCCATTCACTGAACATTCATATACCTGTTCAAAACCCTCCATTCACTGAACATTCATATACCTGTTCAAATCCCTCCATTCACTGAACATTCATATACTTGTTCAAATCCCTCCATTCACTGAACATTCATATACTTATTCAAATCCCTCCATTCACTGAACATTCATATACCTGTTCAAATCCCTCCATTCACTGAACATTCATATACTTCTTCAAATCCCTCCATTTACTGAACATTCATATACCTGTTCAAATCCCTCCATTCACTGAACATTCATATACTTATTCAAATCCCTCCATTCACTGAACATTCATAGACCTGTTCAAATCCCTCCATTCACTGAACATTCATATACCTGTTCAAATCCCTCCATTCACTGAACATTCATATACCTGTTCAAATCCCTCCATTCACTGAACATTCATATACATGTTCAAATCCCTCCATTCACTGAACATTCATATACCTGTTCAACTCACTCCATTCACTGAACATTCATATACTTATTCAAATCCCTCCATTCACTGAACATTCATATACTTATTCAAATCCCTCCATTCGCTGACCATTCATATACCTGTTCAATTCCCTCCATTCACTGAACAGTCATATACCTGTTCAAGTCCCTCCATTCGCTGACCATTCATATACCTCTTCAAATCCCTCCATTCACTGAACATTCATATACTTCTTCAAATCCCTCCATTCACTGAACATTCATATACCTGTTCAAATCCCTCCATTCACTGAATATTCATATACCTGTTCAAATCCCTCCATTCACTGAACATTCATATACTTATTCAAATCCCTCCATTCACTGATCATTCATATACCTGTTCAAATCCCTCCATTCACTGAACATTCATATACTTATTCAAATCCCTCCATTCACTGAACATTCATATACCTGTTCAAATCCCTCCATTCACTGAACATTCATATACCTGTTCAAATCCCTCCATTCACTGAACATTCATATACTTGTTCAAATCCCTCCATTCACTGAACATTCATATACCTGTTCAAATCTCTCCATTCACTGAACATTCTTATACCTGTTCAAAACCCTCCATTCACTGAACATTCATATACCTGTTCAAATCACTCCATTCACTGAACATTCATATACTTATTCAAATCCCTCCATTCACTGAACATTCATATACTTATTCAAATCCCTCCATTCACTGAACATTCATATACCTGTTCAAATCCCTCCATTCACTGAACATTCATATACTTCTTCAAATCCCTCCATTTACTGAACATTCATATACCTGTTCAAATCCCTCCATTCACTGAACATTCATATACTTATTCAAATCTCTCCATTCACTGAACATTCATATACCTGTTCAAATCCCTCCATTCACTGAACATTCATATACTTATTCAAATCCCTCCATTCACTGAACATTCATATACCTGTTCAAATCTCTCCATTCACTAAACATTCATATACTTATACAAATCCCTCCATTCACTGAACATTCATATACTTATTTAAATCGCTCCATTCACTGAACATTCATATACCTGTTCAATTCCCTCCATTCACTGAACATTCATATACCTGTTCAAATCTCTCCATTCACTGAACATTCATATACCTGTTCAAAACCCTCCATTCACTGAACATACATATACCTGTTCAAATCACTCCATTCACTGAACATTCATATACTTATTCAAATCCCTCCATTCACTGAACATTCATATACTTACTCAAATCCCTCCATTCACTGAACATTCATATACCTGTTCAAATCCCTCCATTCACTGAACATTCATATACCTGTTCAAATCCCTCCATTCACTGAACATTCATATACTTATTCAAATCCCTCCATTCACTGAACATTCATATACCTGTTCAAATCCCTCCATTCACTGAACATTCATATACTTAATCAAATCCCTCCATTCACTGAACATTCATATACCTGTTCAAATCACTCCATTCACTGAACATTCATATACCTGTTCAAATCCCTCCATTCACTGAACATTCATATACATGTTCAAATCCCTCCATTCACTGAACATTCATATACCTGTTCAACTCACTCCATTCACTGAACATTCATATACTTATTCAAATCCCTCCATTCACTGAACATTCATATACTTATTCAAATCCCTCCATTCGCTGACCATTCATATACCTGTTCAATTCCCTCCATTCACTGAACAGTCATATACCTGTTCAAGTCCCTCCATTCACTGAACATTCATATACTTATTCAAATCCCTCCATTCACGGAACATTCATATAATTATTCAAATCCCTCCATTCACGGAACATTCATATACCTGTTCAATTCCCTCCATTCACTGAACATTCATATACCTGTTCAAATCCCTCCATTCACTCAACATTCATATACTTATTCAAATCCCTCAATTCACTGAACATTCATATACTACTTCATAGCCCTCCATTCACTGAACATTCATATACCTGTTCAAATCTCTCCATTCACTGAAGATTCATATACTTATTCAAATCCCTCCATTCACTGAACATTCATATACCTGTTCAAATCCCTCCATTCACTGAATATTCATATACCTGTTCAAATCCCTCCATTCACTGAACATTCATATACTTATTCAAATCCCTCCATTCACTGATCATTCATATACCTGTTCAAATCCCTCCATTCACTGAACATTCATATACTTATTCAAATCCCTCCATTCACTGAACATTCATATACCTGTTCAAATCCCTCCATTCACTGAACATTCATATACCTGTTCAAATCCCTCCATTCACTGAACATTCATATACTTATTCAAATCCCTCCATTCACTGAACATTCATATACCTGTTCAAATCTCTCCATTCACTGAACATTCATATACCTGTTCAAAACCCTCCATTCACTCAACATTCATATACCTGTTCAAATCACTCCATTCACTGAACATTCATATACTTATTCAAATCCCTCCATTCACTGAACATTCATATACTTATTCAAATCCCTCCATTCACTGAACATTCATATACCTGTTCAAATCCCTCCATTCACTGAACATTCATATACTTCTTCAAATCCCTCCATTCACTGAACATTCATATACCTGTTCAAATCCCTCCATTCACTGAACATTCATATACCTGTTCAAATCCCTCCATTCACTGAACATTCATATACTTATTCAGATCTCTCCATTCACTGAACATTCATATACCTGTTCAAATCCCTCCATTCACTGAACATTCATATACCTGTTCAACTCACTGCATTCACTGAACATTCATATACTTATTCAAATCCCTCCATTCACTGAACATTCATATACTTATTCAAATCCCTCCATTCACTGAACATTCATATACCTGTTCAAATCCCTCCATTCACTGAACATTCATATACCTGTTCAACTCACTCCATTCACTGAACATTCATATACCTGTTCAAATCCCTCCATTCACTGAACATTCATATACCTGTTCAAATCCCTCCATTCACTGAACATTCATATACCTGTTCAAATCCCACCATTCACTGAACATTCATAGACCTGTTCAAATCCCTCCATTCACTGAACATTCATATACCTGTTCAAATCCCTCCATTCACTGAACATTCATATACCTGTTCAAATCCCTCCATTCACTGAACATTCATATACATGTTCAAATCCCTCCATTCACTGAACATTCATATACCTGTTCAACTCACTCCATTCACTGAACATTCATATACTTATTCAAATCCCTCCATTCACTGAACATTCATATACTTATTCAAATCCCTCCATTCGCTGACCATTCATATACCTGTTCAATTCCCTCCATTCACTGAACAGTCATATACCTGTTCAAGTCCCTCCATTCACTGAACATTCATATACTTATTCAAATCCCTCCATTCACGGAACATTCATATAATTATTCAAATCCCTCCATTCACGGAACATTCATATACCTGTTCAATTCCCTCCATTCACTGAACATTCATATACCTGTTCAAATCCCTCCATTCACTCAACATTCATATACTTATTCAAATCCCTCAATTCACTGAACATTCATATACTACTTCATAGCCCTCCATTCACTGAACATTCATATACCTGTTCAAATCTCTCCATTCACTGAAGATTCATATACTTATTCAAATCCCTCCATTCACTGAACATTCATATACCTGTTCAAATCCCTCCATTCACTGAATATTCATATACCTGTTCAAATCCCTCCATTCACTGAACATTCATATACTTATTCAAATCCCTCCATTCACTGATCATTCATATACCTGTTCAAATCCCTCCATTCACTGAACATTCATATACTTATTCAAATCCCTCCATTCACTGAACATTCATATACCTGTTCAAATCCCTCCATTCACTGAACATTCATATACCTGTTCAAATCCCTCCATTCACTGAACATTCATATACTTATTCAAATCCCTCCATTCACTGAACATTCATATACCTGTTCAAATCTCTCCATTCACTGAACATTCATATACCTGTTCAAAACCCTCCATTCACTCAACATTCATATACCTGTTCAAATCACTCCATTCACTGAACATTCATATACTTATTCAAATCCCTCCATTCACTGAACATTCATATACTTATTCAAATCCCTCCATTCACTGAACATTCATATACCTGTTCAAATCCCTCCATTCACTGAACATTCATATACTTCTTCAAATCCCTCCATTCACTGAACATTCATATACCTGTTCAAATCCCTCCATTCACTGAACATTCATATACCTGTTCAAATCCCTCCATTCACTGAACATTCATATACTTATTCAGATCTCTCCATTCACTGAACATTCATATACCTGTTCAAATCCCTCCATTCACTGAACATTCATATACTTATTCAAATCCCTCCATTCACTGAACATTCATAGACCTGTTCAAATCCCTCCATTCACTGAACATTCAATTACCTGTTCAAATCCCTCCATTCACTAAATATTCATATACTTATACAAATCCCTCCATTCACTGAACATTCATATACTTATTTAAATCGCTCCATTCACTGAACATTCATATACCTGTTCAATTCCCTCCATTCACTGAACATTCATATACCTGTTCAAATCTCTCCATTCACTGAACATTCATATACCTGTTCAAAACCCTCCATTCACTGAACATTCATATACCTGTTCAAATCACTCCATTCACTGAACATTCATATACTTATTCAAATCCCTCCATTCACTGAACATTCATATACCTATTCAAATCCCTCCATTCGCTGTCCATTCATATACCTGTTCAAATCCCTCCATTCACTGAATATTCATATACCTGTTCAAATCCCTCCATTCAATGAACATTCATATACTTATTCAAATCCCTCCATTCACTGATCATTCATATACCTGTTCAAATCCCTACATTCACTGAACATTCATATACTTATTCAAACCCCTCCATTCACTGAACATTCATATACCTGTTCAAATCCCTCCATTCACTGAAAATTCATATACCTGTTCAAATCCCTCCATTCACTGAACATTCATATACTTGTTCAAATCCCTCCATTCACTGAACATTCATATACTTATTCAAATCCCTCCATTCACTGAACATTCATATACCTGTTCAAATCCCTCCATTCACTGAACATTCATATACTTCTTCAAATCCCTCCATTCACTGAACATTCATATACCTGTTCAAATCCCTCCATTCACTGAACATTCATATACCTGTTCAAATCCCTCCATTCACTGAACATTCATATACCTGTTCAAATCCCTCCATTCACTGAACATTCATATACCTGTTCAAATCCCTCCATTCACTGAACATTCATATACCTGTTCAACTCACTCCATTCACTGAACATTCATATACTTATTCAAATCCCTCCATTCACTGAACATTCATATACTTATTCAAATCCCTCCATTCGCTGACCATTCATATACCTGTTCAATTCCCTCCATTCACTGAACAGTCATATACCTGTTCAAGTCCCTCCATTCACTGAACATTCATATACTTATTCAAATCCCTCCATTCACGGAACATTCATATAATTATTCAAATCCCTCCATTCACGGAACATTCATATACCTGTTCAATTCCCTCCATTCACTGAACATTCATATACCTGTTCAAATCCCTCCATTCACTCAACATTCATATACTTATTCAAATCCCTCAATTCACTGAACATTCATATACTACTTCATAGCCCTCCATTCACTGAACATTCATATACCTGTTCAAATCTCTCCATTCACTGAAGATTCATATACCTATTCAAATCTCTCCATTCACTGAACATTCATATACCTGTTCAAATCCCTCCATTCACTGAACATTCATATACTTATTCAAATCCCTCCATTCACTGAACATTCATAGACCTGTTCAAATCCCTACATTCACTGAACATTCAATTACCTGTTCAAATCCCTCCATTCACTAAACATTCATATACTCATACAAATCCCTCCATTCACTGAACATTCATATACTTATTTAAATCGCTCCATTCACTGAACATTCATATACCTGTTCAATTCCCTCCATTCACTGAACATTCATATACCTGTTCAAATCTCTCCATTCACTGAAGATTCATATACTTATTCAAATCCCTCCATTCACTGAACATTCATATACCTGTTCAAATCCCTCCATTCACTGAATATTCATATACCTGTTCAAATCCCTCCATTCACTGAACATTCATATACTTATTCAAATCCCTCCATTCACTGATCATTCATATACCTGTTCAAATCCCTCCATTCACTGAACATTCATATACTTATTCAAATCCCTCCATTCACTGAACATTCATATACCTGTTCAAATCCCTCCATTCACTGAACATTCATATACCTGTTCAAATACCTCCATTCACTGAACATTCATATACTTATTCAAATCCCTCCATTCACTGAACAATCATATACCTGTTCAAATCTCTCCATTCACTGAACATTCATATACCTGTTCAAAACCCTCCATTCACTGAACATTCATATACCTGTTCAAATCACTCCATTCACTGAACATTCATATACTTATTCAAATCCCTCCATTCACTGAACATTCATATACTTATTCAAATCCCTCCATTCACTGAACATTCATATACCTGTTCAAATCCCTCCATTCACTGAACATTCATATACTTGTTCAAATCCCTCCATTCACTGAACATTCATATACCTGTTCAAATCCCTCCATTCACTGAACATTCATATACTTAATCAAATCCCTCCATTCACTGATCATTCATATACCTGTTCAAATCCCTCCATTCACTGAACATTCATATACTTATTCAAATCCCTCCATTCACTGAACATTCATATACCTGTTCAAATCCCTCCATTCACTGAACATTCATATACCTGTTCAAATCCCTCCATTCACTGAACATTCATATACTTATTCAAATCCCTCCATTCACTGAACATTCATATACCTGTTCAAATCTCTCCATTCACTGAACATTCATATACCTGTTCAAAACCCTCCATTCACTCAACATTCATATACCTGTTCAAATCACTCCATTCACTGAACATTCATATACTTATTCAAATCCCTCCATTCACTGAACATTCATATACTTATTCAAATCCCTCCATTCACTGAACATTCATATACCTGTTCAAATCCCTCCATTCACTGAACATTCATATACTTCTTCAAATCCCTCCATTCGCTGAACATTCATATACCTGTTCAAATCCCTCCATTCACTGAACATTCATATACCTGTTCAAATCCCTCCATTCACTGAACATTCATATACTTATTCAGATCTCTCCATTCACTGAACATTCATATACCTGTTCAAATCCCTCCATTCACTGAACATTCATATACCTGTTCAACTCACTGCATTCACTGAACATTCATATACTTATTCAAATCCCTCCATTCACTGAACATTCATATACTTATTCAAATCCCTCCATTCACTGAACATTCATATACCTGTTCAAATCCCTCCATTCACTGAACATTCATATACCTGTTCAACTCACTCCATTCACTGAACATTCATATACCTGTTCAAATCCCTCCATTCACTGAACATTCATATACCTGTTCAAATCCCTCCATTCACTGAACATTCATATACCTGTTCAAATCCCACCATTCACTGAACATTCATAGACCTGTTCAAATCCCTCCATTCACTGAACATTCATATACCTGTTCAAATCCCTCCATTCACTGAACATTCATATACCTGTTCAAATCCCTCCATTCACTGAACATTCATATACATGTTCAAATCCCTCCATTCACTGAACATTCATATACCTGTTCAACTCACTCCATTCACTGAACATTCATATACTTATTCAAATCCCTCCATTCACTGAACATTCATATACTTATTCAAATCCCTCCATTCGCTGACCATTCATATACCTGTTCAATTCCCTCCATTCACTGAACAGTCATATACCTGTTCAAGTCCCTCCATTCACTGAACATTCATATACTTATTCAAATCCCTCCATTCACGGAACATTCATATAATTATTCAAATCCCTCCATTCACGGAACATTCATATACCTGTTCAATTCCCTCCATTCACTGAACATTCATATACCTGTTCAAATCCCTCCATTCACTCAACATTCATATACTTATTCAAATCCCTCAATTCACTGAACATTCATATACTACTTCATAGCCCTCCATTCACTGAACATTCATATACCTGTTCAAATCTCTCCATTCACTGAAGATTCATATACTTATTCAAATCCCTCCATTCACTGAACATTCATATACCTGTTCAAATCCCTCCATTCACTGAATATTCATATACCTGTTCAAATCCCTCCATTCACTGAACATTCATATACTTATTCAAATCCCTCCATTCACTGATCATTCATATACCTGTTCAAATCCCTCCATTCACTGAACATTCATATACTTATTCAAATCCCTCCATTCACTGAACATTCATATACCTGTTCAAATCCCTCCATTCACTGAACATTCATATACCTGTTCAAATCCCTCCATTCACTGAACATTCATATACTTATTCAAATCCCTCCATTCACTGAACATTCATATACCTGTTCAAATCTCTCCATTCACTGAACATTCATATACCTGTTCAAAACCCTCCATTCACTCAACATTCATATACCTGTTCAAATCACTCCATTCACTGAACATTCATATACTTATTCAAATCCCTCCATTCACTGAACATTCATATACTTATTCAAATCCCTCCATTCACTGAACATTCATATACCTGTTCAAATCCCTCCATTCACTGAACATTCATATACTTCTTCAAATCCCTCCATTCACTGAACATTCATATACCTGTTCAAATCCCTCCATTCACTGAACATTCATATACCTGTTCAAATCCCTCCATTCACTGAACATTCATATACTTATTCAGATCTCTCCATTCACTGAACATTCATATACCTGTTCAAATCCCTCCATTCACTGAACATTCATATACTTATTCAAATCCCTCCATTCACTGAACATTCATAGACCTGTTCAAATCCCTCCATTCACTGAACATTCAATTACCTGTTCAAATCCCTCCATTCACTAAATATTCATATACTTATACAAATCCCTCCATTCACTGAACATTCATATACTTATTTAAATCGCTCCATTCACTGAACATTCATATACCTGTTCAATTCCCTCCATTCACTGAACATTCATATACCTGTTCAAATCTCTCCATTCACTGAACATTCATATACCTGTTCAAAACCCTCCATTCACTGAACATTCATATACCTGTTCAAATCACTCCATTCACTGAACATTCATATACTTATTCAAATCCCTCCATTCACTGAACATTCATATACCTATTCAAATCCCTCCATTCGCTGTCCATTCATATACCTGTTCAAATCCCTCCATTCACTGAATATTCATATACCTGTTCAAATCCCTCCATTCAATGAACATTCATATACTTATTCAAATCCCTCCATTCACTGATCATTCATATACCTGTTCAAATCCCTACATTCACTGAACATTCATATACTTATTCAAACCCCTCCATTCACTGAACATTCATATACCTGTTCAAATCCCTCCATTCACTGAAAATTCATATACCTGTTCAAATCCCTCCATTCACTGAACATTCATATACTTGTTCAAATCCCTCCATTCACTGAACATTCATATACTTATTCAAATCCCTCCATTCACTGAACATTCATATACCTGTTCAAATCCCTCCATTCACTGAACATTCATATACTTCTTCAAATCCCTCCATTCACTGAACATTCATATACCTGTTCAAATCCCTCCATTCACTGAACATTCATATACCTGTTCAAATCCCTCCATTCACTGAACATTCATATACCTGTTCAAATCCCTCCATTCACTGAACATTCATATACCTGTTCAAATCCCTCCATTCACTGAACATTCATATACCTGTTCAACTCACTCCATTCACTGAACATTCATATACTTATTCAAATCCCTCCATTCACTGAACATTCATATACTTATTCAAATCCCTCCATTCGCTGACCATTCATATACCTGTTCAATTCCCTCCATTCACTGAACAGTCATATACCTGTTCAAGTCCCTCCATTCACTGAACATTCATATACTTATTCAAATCCCTCCATTCACGGAACATTCATATAATTATTCAAATCCCTCCATTCACGGAACATTCATATACCTGTTCAATTCCCTCCATTCACTGAACATTCATATACCTGTTCAAATCCCTCCATTCACTCAACATTCATATACTTATTCAAATCCCTCAATTCACTGAACATTCATATACTACTTCATAGCCCTCCATTCACTGAACATTCATATACCTGTTCAAATCTCTCCATTCACTGAAGATTCATATACCTATTCAAATCTCTCCATTCACTGAACATTCATATACCTGTTCAAATCCCTCCATTCACTGAACATTCATATACTTATTCAAATCCCTCCATTCACTGAACATTCATAGACCTGTTCAAATCCCTACATTCACTGAACATTCAATTACCTGTTCAAATCCCTCCATTCACTAAACATTCATATACTCATACAAATCCCTCCATTCACTGAACATTCATATACTTATTTAAATCGCTCCATTCACTGAACATTCATATACCTGTTCAATTCCCTCCATTCACTGAACATTCATATACCTGTTCAAATCTCTCCATTCACTGAAGATTCATATACTTATTCAAATCCCTCCATTCACTGAACATTCATATACCTGTTCAAATCCCTCCATTCACTGAATATTCATATACCTGTTCAAATCCCTCCATTCACTGAACATTCATATACTTATTCAAATCCCTCCATTCACTGATCATTCATATACCTGTTCAAATCCCTCCATTCACTGAACATTCATATACTTATTCAAATCCCTCCATTCACTGAACATTCATATACCTGTTCAAATCCCTCCATTCACTGAACATTCATATACCTGTTCAAATACCTCCATTCACTGAACATTCATATACTTATTCAAATCCCTCCATTCACTGAACAATCATATACCTGTTCAAATCTCTCCATTCACTGAACATTCATATACCTGTTCAAAACCCTCCATTCACTGAACATTCATATACCTGTTCAAATCACTCCATTCACTGAACATTCATATACTTATTCAAATCCCTCCATTCACTGAACATTCATATACTTATTCAAATCCCTCCATTCACTGAACATTCATATACCTGTTCAAATCCCTCCATTCACTGAACATTCATATACTTGTTCAAATCCCTCCATTCACTGAACATTCATATACCTGTTCAAATCCCTCCATTCACTGAACATTCATATACTTAATCAAATCCCTCCATTCACTGAACATTCATAGACCTGTTCAAATCCCTCCATTCACTGAACATTCATATACCTGTTCAAATCCCTCCATTCACTGAACTTTCATATACCTGTTCAAATCCCTCCATTCACTGAACATTCATATACCTGTTCAACTCACTCCATTCACTGAACATTCATATACTTACTCAAATCCCTCCATTCACTGAACATTCATATACCTGTTCAAATCCCTCCATTCACTGAACATTCATATACCTGTTCAAATCCCTCCATTCACTGAACATTCATATACTTATTCAAATCCCTCCATTCACTGAACATTCATATACCTGTTCAAATCCCTCCATTCACTGAACATTCATATACTTATTCAAATCCCTCCATTCACTGAACATTCATAGACCTGTTCAAATCCCTCCATTCACTGAACATTCATATACCTGTTCAAATCCCTCCATTCACTGAACATTCATATACCTGTTCAAATCCCTCCATTCACTGAACATTCATATACCTGTTCAAATCCCTCCATTCACTGAACATTCATATACTTATTCAAATCCCTCCATTCACTGAACATTCATAGACCTGTTCAAATCCCTCCATTCACTGAACATTCATATACCTGTTCAAATCCCTCCATTCACTGAACATTCATATACCTGTTCAAATCCCTCCATTCACTGAACATTCAAATACATGTTCAAATCCCTCCATTCACTGAACATTCATATACCTGTTCAAATCACTCCATTCACTGAACATTCATATACTTATTCAAATCCCTCCATTCACTGAACATTCATATACTTATTCAAATCCCTCCATTCGCTGACCATTCATATACCTGTTCAATTCCCTCCATTCACTGAACAGTCATATACCTGTTCAAGTCCCTCCATTCGCTGACCATTCATAAACCTGTTCAAATCCCTCCATTCACTGAACATTCATATACTTCTTCAAATCCCTCCATTCACTGAACATTCATATACCTGTTCAAATCCCTCCATTCACTGAATATTCATATACCTGTTCAAATCCCTCCATTCACTGAACATTCATATACTTATTCAAATCCCTCCATTCACTGAACATTCATATACCTGTTCAAATCCCTCCATTCACTGATCATTCATATACCTGTTCAAATCCCTCCATTCACTGAACATTCATATACTTATTCAAATCCCTCCATTCACTGAACATTCATATACCTGTTCAAATCCCTCCATTCACTGAACATTCATATACCTGTTCAAATTCCTCCATTCACTGAACATTCATATACTTGTTCAAATCCCTCCATTCACTGAACATTCATATACTTATTCAAATCCCTCCATTCACTGAACATTCATATACCTGTTCAAATCCCTCCATTCACTGAACATTCATATACTTCTTCAAATCCCTCCATTTACTGAACATTCATATACCTGTTCAAATCCCTCCATTCACTGAACATTCATATACTTATTCAAATCCCTCCATTCACTGAACATTCATAGACCTGTTCAAATCCCTCCATTCACTGAACATTCATATACTTATTCAAATCCCTCCATTCACTGAACATTCATATACCTGTTCAAATCCCTCCATTCACTGAACATTCATATACCTGTTCAAATCCCTCCATTCACTGAACATTCATATACTTGTTCAAATCCCTCCATTCACTGAACATTCATATACTTATTCAAATCCCTCCATTCACTGAACATTCATATACCTGTTCAAATCCCTCCATTCACTGAACATTCATATACTTATTCAAATCCCTCCATTCACTGATCATTCATATACCTGTTCAAATCCCTCCATTCACTGAACATTCATATACTTATTCAAATCCCTCCATTCACTGAACATTCATATACCTGTTCAAATCCCTCCATTCACTGAACATTCATATACTTATTCAAATCCCTCCATTCACTGAACATTCATATACCTGTTCAAATCCCTCCATTCACTGAACATTCATATACTTCTTCAAATCCCTCCATTTACTGAACATTCATATACCTGTTCAAATCCCTCCATTCACTGAACATTCATATACTTATTCAAATCCCTCCATTCACTGAACATTCATAGACCTGTTCAAATCCCTCCATTCACTGAACATTCATATACCTGTTCAAATCCCTCCATTCACTGAACATTCATATACCTGTTCAAATCCCTCCATTCACTGAACATTCATATACATGTTCAAATCCCTCCATTCACTGAACATTCATATACCTGTTCAACTCACTCCATTCACTGAACATTCATATACTTATTCAAATCCCTCCATTCACTGAACATTCATATACTTATTCAAATCCCTCCATTCGCTGACCATTCATATACCTGTTCAATTCCCTCCATTCACTGAACAGTCATATAACTGTTCAAGTCCCTCCATTCGCTGACCATTCATATACCTGTTCAAATCCCTCCATTCACTGAACATTCATATACTTCTTCAAATCCCTCCATTCACTGAACATTCATATACCTGTTCAAATCCCTCCATTCACTGAATATTCATATACCTGTTCAAATCCCTCCATTCACTGAACATTCATATACTTATTCAAATCCCTCCATTCACTGATCATTCATATACCTGTTCAAATCCCTCCATTCACTGAACATTCATATACTTATTCAAATCCCTCCATTCACTGAACATTCATATACCTGTTCAAATCCCTCCATTCACTGAACATTCATATACCTGTTCAAATCCCTCCATTCACTGAACATTCATATACTTGTTCAAATCCCTCCATTCACTGAACATTCATATACCTGTTCAAATCTCTCCATTCACTGAACATTCTTATACCTGTTCAAAACCCTCCATTCACTGAACATTCATATACCTGTTCAAATCACTCCATTCACTGAACATTCATATACTTATTCAAATCCCTCCATTCACTGAACATTCATATACTTATTCAAATCCCTCCATTCACTGAACATTCATATACCTGTTCAAATCCCTCCATTCACTGAACATTCATATACTTCTTCAAATCCCTCCATTTACTGAACATTCATATACCTGTTCAAATCCCTCCATTCACTGAACATTCATATACTTATTCAAATCTCTCCATTCACTGAACATTCATATACCTGTTCAAATCCCTCCATTCACTGAACATTCATATACTTATTCAAATCCCTCCATTCACTGAACATTCATAGACCTGTTCAAATCCCTACATTCAGTGAACATTCATATACCTGTTCAAATCCCTCCATTCACTGAACATTCATATACTTATTCAAATCCCTCCATTCACTGAACATTCATATACCTGTTCAAATCTCTCCATTCACTAAACATTCATATACTTATACAAATCCCTCCATTCACTGAACATTCATATACTTATTTAAATCGCTCCATTCACTGAACATTCATATACCTGTTCAATTCCCTCCATTCACTGAACATTCATATACCTGTTCAAATCGCTCCATTCACTGAACATTCATATACCTGTTCAAAACCCGCCATTCACTGAACATTCATATACCTGTTCAAATCACTCCATTCACTGAACATTCATATACTTATTCAAATCCCTCCATTCACTGAACATTCATATACTTACTCAAATCCCTCCATTCACTGAACATTCATATACCTGTTCAAATCCCTCCATTCACTGAACATTCATATACCTGTTCAAATCCCTCCATTCACTGAACATTCATATACTTATTCAAATCCCTCCATTCACTGAACATTCATATACCTGTTCAAATCCCTCCATTCACTGAACATTCATATACTTAATCAAATCCCTCCATTCACTGAACATTCATAGACCTGTTCAAATCCCTCCATTCACTGAACATTCATATACCTGTTCAAATCCCTCCATTCACTGAACATTCATATACCTGTTCAAATCCCTCCATTCACTGAACATTCATATACCTGTTCAAATCCCTCCATTCACTGAACATTCATATACCTGTTCAACTCACTCCATTCACTGAACATTCATATACTTATTCAAATCCCTCCATTCACTGAACATTCATATACTTATTCAAATCCCTCCATTCACTGAACATTCATATACCTGTTCAAATCCCTCCATTCACTGAACATTCATATACCTGTTCAACTCACTCCATTCACTGAACATTCATATACTTACTCAAATCCCTCCATTCACTGAACATTCATATACCTGTTCAAATCCCTCCATTCACTGAACATTCATATACCTGTTCAAATCCCTCCATTCACTGAACATTCATATACTTATTCAAATCCCTCCATTCACTGAACATTCATATACCTGTTCAAATCCCTCCATTCACTGAACATTCATATACTTATTCAAATCCCTCCATTCACTGAACATTCATAGACCTGTTCAAATCCCTCCATTCACTGAACATTCATATACCTGTTCAAATCCCTCCATTCACTGAACATTCATATACCTGTTCAAATCCCTCCATTCACTGAACATTCATATACATGTTCAAATCCCTCCATTCACTGAACATTCATATACCTGTTCAACTCACTCCATTCACTGAACATTCATATACTTATTCAAATCCCTCCATTCACTAAACATTCATATACTTATACAAATCCCTCCATTCACTGAACATTCATATACTTATTTAAATCGCTCCATTCACTGAACATTCATATACCTGTTCAATTCCCTCCATTCACTGAACATTCATATACCTGTTCAAATCTCTCCATTCACTGAACATTCATATACCTGTTCAAAACCCTCCATTCACTGAACATTCATATACCTGTTCAAATCACTCCATTCACTGAACATTCATATACTTACTCAAATCCCTCCATTCACTGAACATTCATATACCTGTTCAAATCCCTGCATTCACTGAACATTCATATACCTGTTCAAATCCCTCCATTCACTGAACATTCATATACTTATTCAAATCCCTCCATTCACTGAACATTCATATACCTGTTCAAATCCCTCCATTCACTGAACATTCATATACTTATTCAAATCCCTACTTTCACTGAACATTCATAGACCTGTTCAAATCCCTCCATTCACTGAACATTCATATACCTGTTCAAATCCCTCCATTCACTGAACATTCATATACCTGTTCAAATCCCTCCATTCACTGAACATTCATATACCTGTTCAAATCCCTCCATTCACTGAACATTCATATACCTGTTCAACTCAATCCATTCACTGAACATTCATATACTTATTCAAATCCCTCCATTCACTGAACATTCATATACTTATTCAAATCCCTCCATTCGCTGACCATTCATATACCTGTTCAATTCCCTCCATTCACTGAACAGTCATATACCTGTTCAAGTCCCTCCATTCACTGAACATTCATATACTTATTCAAATCCCTCCATTCACGGAACATTCATATAATTATTCAAATCCCTCCATTCACGGAACATTCATATACCTGTTCAATTCCCTCCATTCACTGAACATTCATATACCTGTTCAAATCCCTCCATTCACTCAACATTCATATACTTATTCAAATCCCTCAATTCACTGAACATTCATATACTACTTCATAGCCCTCCATTCACTGAACATTCATATACCTGTTCAAATCTCTCCATTCACTGAAGATTCATATACTTATTCAAATCTCTCCATTCACTGAACATTCATATACCTGTTCAAATCCCTCCATTCACTGAACATTCATATACTTATTCAAATCCCTCCATTCACTGAACATTCATAGACCTGTTCAAATCCCTACATTCACTGAACATTCAATTACCTGTTCAAATCCCTCCATTCACTAAACATTCATATACTCATACAAATCCCTCCATTCACTGAACATTCATATACTTATTTAAATCCCTCCATTCACTGAACATTCATATACCTGTTCAAATCCCTCCATTCACTGAACATTCATATACTTATTCAAATCCCTCCATTCACTGAACATTCATATACCTGTTCAAATCCCTCCATTCACTGAACATTCATATACTTATTCAAATCCCTCCATTCACTGAACATTCATAGACCTGTTCAAATCCCTCCATTCACTGAACATTCATATACCTGTTCAAATCCCTCCATTCACTGAACATTCATATACCTGTTCAAATCCCTCCATTCACTGAACATTCATATACATGTTCAAATCCCTCCATTCACTGAACATTCATATACCTGTTCAACTCACTCCATTCACTGAACATTCATATACTTATTCAAATCCCTCCATTCACTAAACATTCATATACTTATACAAATCCCTCCATTCACTGAACATTCATATACTTATTTAAATCGCTCCATTCACTGAACATTCATATACCTGTTCAATTCCCTCCATTCACTGAACATTCATATACCTGTTCAAATCTCTCCATTCACTGAACATTCATATACCTGTTCAAAACCCTCCATTCACTGAACATTCATATACCTGTTCAAATCACTCCATTCACTGAACATTCATATACTTACTCAAATCCCTCCATTCACTGAACATTCATATACCTGTTCAAATCCCTGCATTCACTGAACATTCATATACCTGTTCAAATCCCTCCATTCACTGAACATTCATATACTTATTCAAATCCCTCCATTCACTGAACATTCATATACCTGTTCAAATCCCTCCATTCACTGAACATTCATATACTTATTCAAATCCCTACTTTCACTGAACATTCATAGACCTGTTCAAATCCCTCCATTCACTGAACATTCATATACCTGTTCAAATCCCTCCATTCACTGAACATTCATATACCTGTTCAAATCCCTCCATTCACTGAACATTCATATACCTGTTCAAATCCCTCCATTCACTGAACATTCATATACCTGTTCAACTCACTCCATTCACTGAACATTCATATACTTATTCAAATCCCTCCATTCACTGAACATTCATATACTTATTCAAATCCCTCCATTCGCTGACCATTCATATACCTGTTCAATTCCCTCCATTCACTGAACAGTCATATACCTGTTCAAGTCCCTCCATTCACTGAACATTCATATACTTATTCAAATCCCTCCATTCACGGAACATTCATATAATTATTCAAATCCCTCCATTCACGGAACATTCATATACCTGTTCAATTCCCTCCATTCACTGAACATTCATATACCTGTTCAAATCCCTCCATTCACTCAACATTCATATACTTATTCAAATCCCTCAATTCACTGAACATTCATATACTACTTCATAGCCCTCCATTCACTGAACATTCATATACCTGTTCAAATCTCTCCATTCACTGAAGATTCATATACTTATTCAAATCTCTCCATTCACTGAACATTCATATACCTGTTCAAATCCCTCCATTCACTGAACATTCATATACTTATTCAAATCCCTCCATTCACTGAACATTCATAGACCTGTTCAAATCCCTACATTCACTGAACATTCAATTACCTGTTCAAATCCCTCCATTCACTAAACATTCATATACTCATACAAATCCCTCCATTCACTGAACATTCATATACTTATTTAAATCGCTCCATTCACTGAACATTCATATACCTGTTCAATTCCCTCCATTCACTGAACATTCATATACCTGTTCAAATCTCTCCATTCACTGAAGATTCATATACTTATTCAAATCCCTCCATTCACTGAACATTCATATACCTGTTCAAATCCCTCCATTCACTGAATATTCATATACTTATTCAAATCCCTCCATTCACTGAACATTCATATACCTGTTCAAATCCCTCCATTCACTGAACATTCATATACCTGTTCAAATCCCTCCATTCACTGAACATTCATATACTTGTTCAAATCCCTCCATTCACTGAACATTCATATACTTATTCAAATCCCTCCATTCACTGAACATTCATATACCTGTTCAAATCCCTCCATTCACTGAACATTCATATACTTATTCAAATCCCTCCATTCACTGATCATTCATATACCTGTTCAAATCCCTCCATTCACTGAACATTCATATACTTCTTCAAATCCCTCCATTTACTGAACATTCATATACCTGTTCAAAACCCTCCATTCACTGAACATTCATATACTTATTCAAATCCCTCCATTCACTGAACATTCATATACTTATTCAAATCCCTCCATTCACTGAACATTCATATACCTGTTCAACTCACTCCATTCACTGAACATTCATATACTTATTCAAATCCCTCCATTCACTGAACATTCATATACTTATTCAAATCCCTCCATTCACTGAACATTCATATACCTGTTCAAATCCCTCCATTCACTGAACATTCATATACCTGTTCAACTCACTCCATTCACTGAACATTCATATACTTACTCAAATCCCTCCATTCACTGAACATTCATATACCTGTTCAAATCCCTCCATTCACTGAACATTCATATACCTGTTCAAATCCCTCCATTCACTGAACATTCATATACTTATTCAAATCCCTCCATTCACTGAACATTCATATACCTGTTCAAATCCCTCCATTCACTGAACATTCATATACTTATTCAAATCCCTCCATTCACTGAACATTCATAGACCTGTTCAAATCCCTCCATTCACTGAACATTCATATACCTGTTCAAATCCCTCCATTCACTGAACATTCATATACCTGTTCAAATCCCTCCATTCACTGAACATTCATATACCTGTTCAAATCCCTCCATTCACTGAACATTCATATACTTTTTCAAATCCCTCCATTCACTGAACATTCATAGACCTGTTCAAATCCCTCCATTCACTGAACATTCATATACCTGTTCAAATCCCTCCATTCACTGAACATTCATATACCTGTTCAAATCCCTCCATTCACTGAACATTCATATACATGTTCAAATCCCTCCATTCACTGAACATTCATATACCTGTTCAAATCACTCCATTCACTGAACATTCATATACTTATTCAAATCCCTCCATTCACTGAACATTCATATACTTATTCAAATCCCTCCATTCGCTGACCATTCATATACCTGTTCAATTCCCTCCATTCACTGACCATTCATATACCTGTTCAAATCCCTCCATTCACTGAACATTCATATACTTCTTCAAATCCCTCCATTCACTGAACATTCATATACCTGTTCAAATCCCTCCATTCACTGAATATTCATATACCTGTTCAAATCCCTCCATTCACTGAACATTCATATACTTATTCAAATCCCTCCATTCACTGATCATTCATATACCTGTTCAAATCCCTCCATTCACTGAACATTCATATACTTATTCAAATCCCTCCATTCACTGAACATTCATATACCTGTTCAAATCCCTCCATTCACTGAACATTCATATACCTGTTCAAATCCCTCCATTCACTGAACATTCATATACTTGTTCAAATCCCTCCATTCACTGAACATTCATATACTTATTCAAATCCCTCCATTCACTGAACATTCATATACCTGTTCAAATCCCTCCATTCACTGAACATTCATATACTTCTTCAAATCCCTCCATTTACTGAACATTCATATACCTGTTCAAATCCCTCCATTCACTGAACATTCATATACTTATTCAAATCCCTCCATTCACTGAACATTCATAGACCTGTTCAAATCCCTCCATTCACTGAACATTCATATACTTATTCAAATCCCTCCATTCACTGAACATTCATATACCTGTTCAAATCCCTCCATTCACTGAACATTCATATACCTGTTCAAATCCCTCCATTCACTGAACATTCATATACTTGTTCAAATCCCTCCATTCACTGAACATTCATATACTTATTCAAATCCCTCCATTCACTGAACATTCATATACCTGTTCAAATCCCTCCATTCACTGAACATTCATATACTTATTCAAATCCCTCCATTCACTGATCATTCATATACCTGTTCAAATCCCTCCATTCACTGAACATTCATATACTTATTCAAATCCCTCCATTCACTGAACATTCATATACCTGTTCAAATCCCTCCATTCACTGAACATTCATATACCTGTTCAAATCCCTCCATTCACTGAACATTCATATACTTGTTCAAATCCCTCCATTCACTGAACATTCATATACTTATTCAAATCCCTCCATTCACTGAACATTCATATACCTGTTCAAATCCCTCCATTCACTGAACATTCATATACTTCTTCAAATCCCTCCATTTACTGAACATTCATATACCTGTTCAAATCCCTCCATTCACTGAACATTCATATACTTCTTCAAATCCCTCCATTCACTGAACATTCATATACCTGTTCAAATCCCTCCATTCACTGAATATTCATATACCTGTTCAAATCCCTCCATTCACTGAACATTCATATACTTATTCAAATCCCTCCATTCACTGATCTTTCATATACCTGTTCAAATCCCTCCATTCACTGAACATTCATATACTTATTCAAATCCCTCCATTCACTGAACATTCATATACCTGTTCAAATCCCTCCATTCACTGAACATTCATATACCTGTTCAAATCCCTCCATTCACTGAACATTCATATACTTGTTCAAATCCCTCCATTCACTGAACATTCATATACCTGTTCAAATCTCTCCATTCACTGAACATTCTTATACCTGTTCAAAACCCTCCATTCACTGAACATTCATATACCTGTTCAAATCACTCCATTCACTGAACATTCATATACTTATTCAAATCCCTCCATTCACTGAACATTCATATACTTATTCAAATCCCTCCATTCACTGAACATTCATATACCTGTTCAAATCCCTCCATTCACTGAACATTCATATACTTCTTCAAATCCCTCCATTTACTGAACATTCATATACCTGTTCAAAACCCTCCATTCACTGAACATTCATATACTTATTCAAATCTCTCCATTCACTGAACATTCATATACCTGTTCAAATCCCTCCATTCACTGAACATTCATATACTTATTCAAATCCCTCCATTCACTGAACATTCATAGAGCTGTTCAAATCCCTACATTCAGTGAACATTCATATACCTGTTCAAATCCCTCCATTCACTGAACATTCATATACTTATTCAAATCCCTCCATTCACTGAACATTCATATACCTGTTCAAATCTCTCCATTCACTAAACATTCATATACTTATACAAATCCCTCCATTCACTGAACATTCATATACTTATTTAAATCGCTCCATTCACTGAACATTCATATACCTGTTCAATTCCCTCCATTCACTGAACATTCATATACCTGTTCAAATCTCTCCATTCACTGAACATTCATATACCTGTTCAAAACCCTCCATTCACTGAACATTCATATACCTGTTCAAATCACTCCATTCACTGAACATTCATATACTTATTCAAATCCCTCCATTCACTGAACATTCATATACTTACTCAAATCCCTCCATTCACTGAACATTCATATACCTGTTCAAATCCCTCCATTCACTGAACATTCATATACCTGTTCAAATCCCTCCATTCACTGAACATTCATATACTTATTCAAATCCCTCCATTCACTGAACATTCATATACCTGTTCAAATCCCTCCATTCACTGAACATTCATATACTTAATCAAATCCCTCCATTCACTGAACATTCATAGACCTGTTCAAATCCCTCCATTCACTGAACATTCATATACCTGTTCAAATCCCTCCATTCACTGAACATTCATATACCTGTTCAAATCCCTCCATTCACTGAACATTCATATACCTGTTCAAATCCCTCCATTCACTGAACATTCATATACCTGTTCAACTCACTCCATTCACTGAACATTCATATACTTATTCAAATCCCTCCATTCACTGAACATTCATATACTTATTCAAATCCCTCCATTCACTGAACATTCATAGACCTGTTCAAATCCCTCCATTCACTGAACATTCATATACCTGTTCAACTCACTCCATTCACTGAACATTCATATACTTACTCAAATCCCTCCATTCACTGAACATTCATATACCTGTTCAAATCCCTCCATTCACTGAACATTCATATACCTGTTCAAATCCCTCCATTCACTGAACATTCATATACTTATTCAAATCCCTCCATTCACTGAACATTCATATACCTGTTCAAATCCCTCCATTCACTGAACATTCATATACTTATTCAAATCCCTCCATTCACTGAACATTCATAGACCTGTTCAAATCCCTCCATTCACTGAACATTCATATACCTGTTCAAATCCCTCCATTCACTGAACATTCATATACCTGTTCAAATCCCTCCATTCACTGAACATTCATATACATGTTCAAATCCCTCCATTCACTGAACATTCATATACCTGTTCAACTCACTCCATTCACTGAACATTCATATACTTATTCAAATCCCTCCATTCACTGAACATTCATATACTTATTCAAATCCCTCCATTCGCTGACCATTCATATACCTGTTCAATTCCCTCCATTCACTGCACAGTCATATACCTGTTCAAGTCCCTCCATTCACTGAACATTCATATACTTATTCAAATCCCTCCATTCACGGAACATTCATATAATTATTCAAATCCCTCCATTCACGGAACATTCATATACCTGTTCAATTCCCTCCATTCACTGAACATTCATATACCTGTTCAAATCCCTCCATTCACTCAACATTCATATACTTATTCAAATCCCTCAATTCACTGAACATTCATATACTACTTCATAGCCCTCCATTCACTGAACATTCATATACCTGTTCAAATCTCTCCATTCACTGAAGATTCATATACTTATTCAAATCCCTCCATTCACTGAACATTCATATACCTGTTCAAATCCCTCCATTCACTGAATATTCATATACCTGTTCAAATCCCTCCATTCACTGAACATTCATATACTTATTCAAATCCCTCCATTCACTGATCATTCATATACCTGTTCAAATCCCTCCATTCACTGAACATTCATATACTTATTCAAATCCCTCCATTCACTGAACATTCATATACCTGTTCAAATCCCTCCATTCACTGAACATTCATATACCTGTTCAAATCCCTCCATTCACTGAACATTCATATACTTATTCAAATCCCTCCATTCACTGAACATTCATATACCTGTTCAAATCTCTCCATTCACTGAACATTCATATACCTGTTCAAAACCCTCCATTCACTCAACATTCATATACCTGTTCAAATCACTCCATTCACTGAACATTCATATACTTATTCAAATCCCTCCATTCACTGAACATTCATATACTTATTCAAATCCCTCCATTCACTGAACATTCATATACCTGTTCAAATCCCTCCATTCGCTGAACATTCATATACTTCTTCAAATCCCTCCATTCACTGAACATTCATATACCTGTTCAAATCCCTCCATTCACTGAACATTCATATACCTGTTCAACTCACTCCATTCACTGAACATTCATATACTTATTCAAATCCCTCCATTCACTGAACATTCATATACTTATTCAAATCCCTCCATTCACTGAACATTCATAGACCTGTTCAAATCCCTCCATTCACTGAACATTCATATACCTGTTCAACTCACTCCATTCACTGAACATTCATATACTTACTCAAATCCCTCCATTCACTGAACATTCATATACCTGTTCAAATCCCTCCATTCACTGAACATTCATATACCTGTTCAAATCCCTCCATTCACTGAACATTCATATACTTATTCAAATCCCTCCATTCACTGAACATTCATATACCTGTTCAAATCCCTCCATTCACTGAACATTCATATACTTATTCAAATCCCTCCATTCACTGAACATTCATAGACCTGTTCAAATCCCTCCATTCACTGAACATTCATATACCTGTTCAAATCCCTCCATTCACTGAACATTCATATACCTGTTCAAATCCCTCCATTCACTGAACATTCATATACATGTTCAAATCCCTCCATTCACTGAACATTCATATACCTGTTCAACTCACTCCATTCACTGAACATTCATATACTTATTCAAATCCCTCCATTCACTGAACATTCATATACTTATTCAAATCCCTCCATTCGCTGACCATTCATATACCTGTTCAATTCCCTCCATTCACTGCACAGTCATATACCTGTTCAAGTCCCTCCATTCACTGAACATTCATATACTTATTCAAATCCCTCCATTCACGGAACATTCATATAATTATTCAAATCCCTCCATTCACGGAACATTCATATACCTGTTCAATTCCCTCCATTCACTGAACATTCATATACCTGTTCAAATCCCTCCATTCACTCAACATTCATATACTTATTCAAATCCCTCAATTCACTGAACATTCATATACTACTTCATAGCCCTCCATTCACTGAACATTCATATACCTGTTCAAATCTCTCCATTCACTGAAGATTCATATACTTATTCAAATCCCTCCATTCACTGAACATTCATATACCTGTTCAAATCCCTCCATTCACTGAATATTCATATACCTGTTCAAATCCCTCCATTCACTGAACATTCATATACTTATTCAAATCCCTCCATTCACTGATCATTCATATACCTGTTCAAATCCCTCCATTCACTGAACATTCATATACTTATTCAAATCCCTCCATTCACTGAACATTCATATACCTGTTCAAATCCCTCCATTCACTGAACATTCATATACCTGTTCAAATCCCTCCATTCACTGAACATTCATATACTTATTCAAATCCCTCCATTCACTGAACATTCATATACCTGTTCAAATCTCTCCATTCACTGAACATTCATATACCTGTTCAAAACCCTCCATTCACTCAACATTCATATACCTGTTCAAATCACTCCATTCACTGAACATTCATATACTTATTCAAATCCCTCCATTCACTGAACATTCATATACTTATTCAAATCCCTCCATTCACTGAACATTCATATACCTGTTCAAATCCCTCCATTCGCTGAACATTCATATACTTCTTCAAATCCCTCCATTCACTGAACATTCATATACCTGTTCAAATCCCTCCATTCACTGAACATTCATATACCTGTTCAAATCCCTCCATTCACTGAACATTCATAGACCTGTTCAAATCCCTCCATTCACTGAACATTCATATACCTGTTCAAATCCCTCCATTCACTGAACATTCATATACCTGTTCAAATCCCTCCATTCACTGAACATTCATATACCTGTTCAAATCCCTCCATTCACTGAACATTCATATACCTGTTCAACTCACTCCATTCACTGAACATTCATATACTTATTCAAATCCCTCCATTCACTGAACATTCATATACTTATTCAAATCCCTCCATTCACTGAACATTCATAGACCTGTTCAAATCCCTCCATTCACTGAACATTCATATACCTGTTCAACTCACTCCATTCACTGAACATTCATATACTTACTCAAATCCCTCCATTCACTGAACATTCATATACCTGTTCAAATCCCTCCATTCACTGAACATTCATATACCTGTTCAAATCCCTCCATTCACTGAACATTCATATACTTATTCAAATCCCTCCATTCACTGAACATTCATATACCTGTTCAAATCCCTCCATTCACTGAACATTCATATACTTATTCAAATCCCTCCATTCACTGAACATTCATAGACCTGTTCAAATCCCTCCATTCACTGAACATTCATATACCTGTTCAAATCCCTCCATTCACTGAACATTCATATACCTGTTCAAATCCCTCCATTCACTGAACATTCATATACATGTTCAAATCCCTCCATTCACTGAACATTCATATACCTGTTCAACTCACTCCATTCACTGAACATTCATATACTTATTCAAATCCCTCCATTCACTGAACATTCATATACTTATTCAAATCCCTCCATTCGCTGACCATTCATATACCTGTTCAATTCCCTCCATTCACTGAACAGTCATATACCTGTTCAAGTCCCTCCATTCACTGAACATTCATATACTTATTCAAATCCCTCCATTCACGGAACATTCATATAATTATTCAAATCCCTCCATTCACGGAACATTCATATACCTGTTCAATTCCCTCCATTCACTCAACATTCATATACTTATTCAAATCCCTCAATTCACTGAACATTCATATACTACTTCATAGCCCTCCATTCACTGAACATTCATATACCTGTTCAAATCTCTCCATTCACTGAAGATTCATATACTTATTCAAATCCCTCCATTCACTGAACATTCATATACCTGTTCAGATCCCTCCATTCACTGAATATTCATATACCTGTTCAAATCCCTCCATTCACTGAACATTCATATACTTATTCAAATCCCTCCATTCACTGATCATTCATATACCTGTTCAAATCCCTGCATTCACTGAACATTCATATACTTATTCAAATCCCTCCATTCACTGAACATTCATATACCTGTTCAAATCCCTCCATTCACTGAACATTCATATACCTGTTCAAATCCCTCCATTCACTGAACATTCATATACTTATTCAAATCCCTCCATTCACTGAACATTCATATACCTGTTCAAATCTCTCCATTCACTGAACATTCATATACCTGTTCAAAACCCTCCATTCACTCAACATTCATATACCTGTTCAAATCACTCCATTCACTGAACATTCATATACTTATTCAAATCCCTCCATTCACTGAACATTCATATTCTTATTCAAATCCCTCCATTCACTGAACATTCATATACCTGTTCAAATCCCTCCATTCACTGAACATTCATATACTTATTCAAATCTCTCCATTCACTGAACATTCATATACCTGTTCAAATCCCTCCATTCACTGAACATTCATATACTTATTCAAATCCCTCCATTCACTGAACATTCATAGACCTGTTCAAATCCCTCCATTCACTGAACATTCAATTACCTGTTCAAATCCCTCCATTCACTAAATATTCATATACTTATACAAATCCCTCCATTCACTGAACATTCATATACTTATTTAAATCGCTCCATTCACTGAACATTCATATACCTGTTCAATTCCCTCCATTCACTGAACATTCATATACCTGTTCAAATCTCTCCATTCACTGAACATTCATATACCTGTTCAAAACCCTCCATTCACTGAACATTCATATACCTGTTCAAATCACTCCATTCACTGAACATTCATATACTTATTCAAATCCCTCCATTCACTGAACATTCATATACTTACTCAAATCCCTCCATTCACTGAACATTCATATACCTGTTCAAATCCCTCCATTCACTGAACATTCATATACCTGTTCAACTCACTCCATTCACTGAACATTCATATACTTATTCAAATCCCTCCATTCACTGAACATTCATATACCTATTCAAATCCCTCCATTCGCTGTCCATTCATATACCTGTTCAAATCCCTCCATTCACTGAATATTCATATACCTGTTCAAATCCCTCCATTCACTGAACATTCATATACTTATTCAAATCCCTCCATTCACTGATCATTCATATACCTGTTCAAATCCCTCCATTCACTGAACATTCATATACTTATTCAAATCCCTCCATTCACTGAACATTCATATACCTGTTCAAATCCCTCCATTCACTGAAAATTCATATACCTGTTCAAATCCCTCCATTCACTGAACATTCATATACTTGTTCAAATCCCTCCATTCACTGAACATTCATATACCTGTTCAAATCTCTCCATTCACTGAACATTCTTATACCTGTTCAAAACCCTTCATTCACTGAACATTCATATACCTGTTCAAAGCACTCCATTCACTGAACATTCATATACTTATTCAAATCCCTCCATTCACTGAACATTCATATACTTATTCAAATCCCTCCATTCACTGAACATTCATATACCTGTTCAAATCCCTCCATTCACTGAACATTCATATACTTCTTCAAATCCCTCCATTCACTGAACATTCATATACCTGTTCAAATCACTCCATTCACTGAACATTCATATACTTATTCAAATCCCTCCATTCACTGAACATTCATAGACCTGTTCAAATCCCTCCATTCACTGAACATTCAATTACCTGTTCAAATCCCTCCATTCACTAAATATTCATATACTTATACAAATCCCTCCATTCACTGAACATTCATATACTTATTTAAATCGCTCCATTCACTGAACATTCATATACCTGTTCAATTCCCTCCATTCACTGAACATTCATATACCTGTTCAAATCTCTCCATTCACTGAACATTCATATACCTGTTCAAAACCCTCCATTCACTGAACATTCATATACCTGTTCAAATCACTCCATTCACTGAACATTCATATACTTATTCAAATCCCTCCATTCACTGAACATTCATATACTTACTCAAATCCCTCCATTCACTGAACATTCATATACCTGTTCAAATCCCTCCATTCACTGAACATTCATATACCTGTTCAACTCACTCCATTCACTGAACATTCATATACTTATTCAAATCCCTCCATTCACTGAACATTCATATACCTATTCAAATCCCTCCATTCGCTGTCCATTCATATACCTGTTCAAATCCCTCCATTCACTGAATATTCATATACCTGTTCAAATCCCTCCATTCACTGAACATTCATATACTTATTCAAATCCCTCCATTCACTGATCATTCATATACCTGTTCAAATCCCTCCATTCACTGAACATTCATATACTTATTCAAATCCCTCCATTCACTGAACATTCATATACCTGTTCAAATCCCTCCATTCACTGAAAATTCATATACCTGTTCAAATCCCTCCATTCACTGAACATTCATATACTTGTTCAAATCCCTCCATTCACTGAACATTCATATACCTGTTCAAATCTCTCCATTCACTGAACATTCTTATACCTGTTCAAAACCCTCCATTCACTGAACATTCATATACCTGTTCAAATCACTCCATTCACTGAACATTCATATACTTATTCAAATCCCTCCATTCTCTGAACATTCATATACTTATTCAAATCCCTCCATTCACTGAACATTCATATACCTGTTCAAATCCCTCCATTCACTGAACATTCATATACTTCTTCAAATCCCTCCATTCACTGAACATTCATATACCTGTTCAAATCCCTCCATTCACTGAACATTCATATACTTATTCAAATCTCTCCATTCACTGAACATTCATATACCTGTTCAAATCCCTCCATTCACTGAACATTCATATACTTATTCAAATCCCTCCATTCACTGAACATTCATAGACCTGTTCAAATCCCTACATTCACTGAACATTCAATTACCTGTTCAAATCCCTCCATTCACTAAACATTCATATACTTATACAAATCCCTCCATTCACTGAACATTCATATACTTATTTAAATCGCTCCATTCACTGAACATTCATATACCTGTTCAATTCCCTCCATTCACTGAACATTCATATACCTGTTCAAATCTCTCCATTCACTGAACATTCATATACCTGTTCAAAACCCTCCATTCACTGAACATTCATATACCTGTTCAAATCACTCCATTCACTGAACATTCATATACTTACTCAAATCCCTCCATTCACTGAACATTCATATACCTGTTCAAATCCCTGCATTCACTGAACATTCATATACCTGTTCAAATCCCTCCATTCACTGAACATTCATATACTTATTCAAATCCCTCCATTCACTGAACATTCATATACCTGTTCAAATCCCTCCATTCACTGAACATTCATATACTTATTCAAATCCCTACTTTCACTGAACATTCATAGACCTGTTCAAATCCCTCCATTCACTGAACATTCATATACCTGTTCAAATCCCTCCATTCACTGAACATTCATATACCTGTTCAAATCCCTCCATTCACTGAACATTCATATACCTGTTCAAATCCCTCCATTCACTGAACATTCATATACCTGTTCAACTCACTCCATTCACTGAACATTCATATACTTATTCAAATCCCTCCATTCACTGAACATTCATATACTTATTCAAATCCCTCCATTCGCTGACCATTCATATAACTGTTCAATTCCCTCCATTCACTGAACAGTCATAAACCTGTTCAAGTCCCTCCATTCACTGAACATTCATATACTTATTCAAATCCCTCCATTCACGGAACATTCATATAATTATTCAAATCCCTCCATTCACGGAACATTCATATACCTGTTCAATTCCCTCCATTCACTGAACATTCATATACCTGTTCAAATCCCTCCATTCACTCAACATTCATATACTTATTCAAATCCCTCAATTCACTGAACATTCATATACCTGTTCAAATCCCTCCATTCACTGAACATTCATATACCTGTTCAAATACCTCCATTCACTGAACATTCATATACTTATTCAAATCCCTCCATTCACTGAACAATCATATACCTGTTCAAATCTCTCCATTCACTGAACATTCATATACCTGTTCAAAACCCTCCATTCACTGAACATTCATATACCTGTTCAAATCACTCCATTCACTGAACATTCATATACTTATTCAAATCCCTCCATTCACTGAACATTCATATACTTATTCAAATCCCTCCATTCACTGAACATTCATATACCTGTTCAAATCCCTCCATTCACTGAACATTCATATACTTCTTCAAATCCCTCCATTCACTGAACATTCATATACCTGTTCAAATCCCTCCATTCACTGAACATTCATCTACCTGTTCAAATCCCTCCATTCACTGAACATTCATATACTTATTCAAATCTCTCCATTCACTGAACATTCATATACCTGTTCAAATCCCTCCATTCACTGAACATTCATATACTTATTCAAATCCCTCCATTCACTGAACATTCATAGACCTGTTCAAATCCCTCCATTCACTGAACATTCAATTACCTGTTCAAATCCCTCCATTCACTAAACATTCATATACTTATACAAATCCCTCCATTCTCTGAACATTCATATACTTATTTAAATCGCTCCATTCACTGAACATTCATATACCTGTTCAATTCCCTCCATTCACTGAACATTCATATACCTGTTCAAATCTCTCCATTCACTGAACATTCATATACCTGTTCAAAACCCTCCATTCACTGAACATTCATATACCTGTTCAAATCACTCCATTCACTGAACATTCATATACTTATTCAAATCCCTCCATTCACTGAACATTCATATACTTACTCAAATCCCTCCATTCACTGAACATTCATATACCTGTTCAAATCCCTCCATTCACTGAACATTCATATACCTGTTCAACTCACTCCATTCACTGAACATTCATATACTTATTCAAATCCCACCATTCACGGAACATTCATATAATTATTCAAATCCCTCCATTCACGGAACATTCATATACCTGTTCAATTCCCTCCATTCACTGAACATTCATATACCTGTTCAAATCCCTCCATTCACTCAACATTCATATACTTATTCAAATCCCTCAATTCACTGAACATTCATATACTACTTCATAGCCCTCCATTCACTGAACATTCATATACCTGTTCAAATCTCTCCATTCACTGAAGATTCATATACTTATTCAAATCTCTCCATTCACTGAACATTCATATACCTGTTCAAATCCCTCCATTCACTGAACATTCATATACTTATTCAAATCCCTCCATTCACTGAACATTCATAGACCTGTTCAAATCCTTACATTCACTGAACATTCAATTACCTGTTCAAATCCCTCCATTCACTAAACATTCATATACTTATACAAATCCCTCCATTCACTGAACATTCATATACTTATTTAAATCGCTCCATTCACTGAACATTCATATACCTGTTCAATTCCCTCCATTCACTGAACATTCATATACCTGTTCAAATCTCTCCATTCACTGAAGATTCATATACTTATTCAAATCCCTCCATTCACTGAACATTCATATACCTGTTCAAATCCCTCCATTCACTGAATATTCATATACCTGTTCAAATCCCTCCATTCACTGAACATTCATATACTTATTCAAATCCCTCCATTCACTGATCATTCATATACCTGTTCAAATCCCTCCATTCACTGAACATTTATATACTTATTCAAATCCCTCCATTCACTGAACATTCATATACCTGTTCAAATCCCTCCATTCACTGAACATTCATATACTTGTTCAAATCCCTCCATTCACTGAACATTCATATACCTGTTCAAATCTCTCCATTCACTGAACATTCTTATACCTGTTCAAAACCCTCCATTCACTGAACATTCATATACCTGTTCAAATCACTCCATTCACTGAACATTCATATACTTATTCAAATCCCTCCATTCACTGAACATTCATATACTTATTCAAATCCCTCCATTCACTGAACATTCATATACCTGTTCAAATCCCTCCATTCACTGAACATTCATATACTTCTTCAAATCCGTCCATTCACTGAACATTCATATACCAGTTCAAATCCCTCCATTCACTGAACATTCATATACTTATTCAAATCTCTCCATTCACTGAACATTCATATACCTGTTCAAATCCCTCCATTCACTGAACATTCATATACTTATTCAAATCCCTCCATTCACTGAACATTCATAGACCTGTTCAAATCCCTACATTCACTGAACATTCAATTACCTGTTCAAATCCCTCCATTCACTAAACATTCATATACTTATACAAATCCCTCCATTCACTGAACATTCATATACTTATTTAAATCGCTCCATTCACTGAACATTCATATACCTGTTCAATTCGCTCCATTCACTGAACATTCATATACCTGTTCAAATCTCTCCATTCACTGAACATTCATATACCTGTTCAAAACCCTCCATTCACTGAACATTCATATACCTGTTCAAATCACTCCATTCACTGAACATTCATATACTTACTCAAATCCCTCCATTCACTGAACATTCATATACCTGTTCAAATCCCTCCATTCACTGAACATTCATATACCTGTTCAAATCCCTCCATTCACTGAACATTCATATACTTATTCAAATCCCTCCATTCACTGAACATTCATATACCTGTTCAAATCCCTCCATTCACCGAACATTCATATACTTGTTCAAATCCCTCCATTCACTGAACATTCATATACCTGTTCAAATCTCTCCATTCACTGAACATTCTTATACCTGTTCAAAACCCTCCATTCACTGAACATTCATATACCTGTTCAAATCACTCCATTCACTGAACATTCATATACTTATTCAAATCCCTCCATTCACTGAACATTCATATACTTATTCAAATCCCTCCATTCACTGAACATTCATATACCTGTTCAAATCCCTCCATTCACTGAACATTCATATACTTCTTCAAATCCGTCCATTCACTGAACATTCATATACCTGTTCAACTCACTCCATTCACTGAACATTCATATACTTATTCAAATCCCTCCATTCACTGAACATTCATATACCTATTCAAATCCCTCCATTCGCTGTCCATTCATATACCTGTTCAAATCCCTCCATTCGCTGAACATTCATATACTTCTTCAAATCCCTCCATTCACTGAACATTCATATACCTGTTCAAATCCCTCCATTCACTGAACATTCATATACCTGTTCAAATCCCTCCATTCACTGAACATTCATAGACCTGTTCAAATCCCTCCATTCACTGAACATTCATATACCTGTTCAAATCCCTCCATTCACTGAACATTCATATACCTGTTCAAATCCCTCCATTCACTGAACATTCATATACCTGTTCAAATCCCTCCATTCACTGAACATTCATATACCTGTTCAACTCACTCCATTCACTGAACATTCATATACTTATTCAAATCCCTCCATTCACTGAACATTCATATACTTATTCAAATCCCTCCATTCACTGAACATTCATAGACCTGTTCAAATCCCTCCATTCACTGAACATTCATATACCTGTTCAACTCACTCCATTCACTGAACATTCATATACTTACTCAAATCCCTCCATTCACTGAACATTCATATACCTGTTCAAATCCCTCCATTCACTGAACATTCATATACCTGTTCAAATCCCTCCATTCACTGAACATTCATATACTTATTCAAATCCCTCCATTCACTGAACATTCATATACCTGTTCAAATCCCTCCATTCACTGAACGTTCATATACTTATTCAAATCCCTCCATTCACTGAACATTCATAGACCTGTTCAAATCCCTCCATTCACTGAACATTCATATACCTGTTCAAATCCCTCCATTCACTGAACATTCATATACCTGTTCAAATCCCTCCATTCACTGAACATTCATATACATGTTCAAATCCCTCCATTCACTGAACATTCATATACCTGTTCAACTCACTCCATTCACTGAACATTCATATACTTATTCAAATCCCTCCATTCACTGAACATTCATATACTTATTCAAATCCCTCCATTCGCTGACCATTCATATACCTGTTCAATTCCCTCCATTCACTGAACAGTCATATACCTGTTCAAGTCCCTCCATTCACTGAACATTCATATACTTATTCAAATCCCTCCATTCACGGAACATTCATATAATTATTCAAATCCCTCCATTCACGGAACATTCATATACCTGTTCAATTCCCTCCATTCACTCAACATTCATATACTTATTCAAATCCCTCAATTCACTGAACATTCATATACTACTTCATAGCCCTCCATTCACTGAACATTCATATACCTGTTCAAATCTCTCCATTCACTGAAGATTCATATACTTATTCAAATCCCTCCATTCACTGAACATTCATATACCTGTTCAGATCCCTCCATTCACTGAATATTCATATACCTGTTCAAATCCCTCCATTCACTGAACATTCATATACTTATTCAAATCCCTCCATTCACTGATCATTCATATACCTGTTCAAATCCCTGCATTCACTGAACATTCATATACTTATTCAAATCCCTCCATTCACTGAACATTCATATACCTGTTCAAATCCCTCCATTCACTGAACATTCATATACCTGTTCAAATCCCTCCATTCACTGAACATTCATATACTTATTCAAATCCCTCCATTCACTGAACATTCATATACCTGTTCAAATCTCTCCATTCACTGAACATTCATATACCTGTTCAAAACCCTCCATTCACTCAACATTCATATACCTGTTCAAATCACTCCATTCACTGAACATTCATATACTTATTCAAATCCCTCCATTCACTGAACATTCATATTCTTATTCAAATCCCTCCATTCACTGAACATTCATATACCTGTTCAAATCCCTCCATTCACTGAACATTCATATACTTATTCAAATCTCTCCATTCACTGAACATTCATATACCTGTTCAAATCCCTCCATTCACTGAACATTCATATACTTATTCAAATCCCTCCATTCACTGAACATTCATAGACCTGTTCAAATCCCTCCATTCACTGAACATTCAATTACCTGTTCAAATCCCTCCATTCACTAAATATTCATATACTTATACAAATCCCTCCATTCACTGAACATTCATATACTTATTTAAATCGCTCCATTCACTGAACATTCATATACCTGTTCAATTCCCTCCATTCACTGAACATTCATATACCTGTTCAAATCTCTCCATTCACTGAACATTCATATACCTGTTCAAAACCCTCCATTCACTGAACATTCATATACCTGTTCAAATCACTCCATTCACTGAACATTCATATACTTATTCAAATCCCTCCATTCACTGAACATTCATATACTTACTCAAATCCCTCCATTCACTGAACATTCATATACCTGTTCAAATCCCTCCATTCACTGAACATTCATATACCTGTTCAACTCACTCCATTCACTGAACATTCATATACTTATTCAAATCCCTCCATTCACTGAACATTCATATACCTATTCAAATCCCTCCATTCGCTGTCCATTCATATACCTGTTCAAATCCCTCCATTCACTGAATATTCATATACCTGTTCAAATCCCTCCATTCACTGAACATTCATATACTTATTCAAATCCCTCCATTCACTGATCATTCATATACCTGTTCAAATCCCTCCATTCACTGAACATTCATATACTTATTCAAATCCCTCCATTCACTGAACATTCATATACCTGTTCAAATCCCTCCATTCACTGAAAATTCATATACCTGTTCAAATCCCTCCATTCACTGAACATTCATATACTTGTTCAAATCCCTCCATTCACTGAACATTCATATACCTGTTCAAATCTCTCCATTCACTGAACATTCTTATACCTGTTCAAAACCCTTCATTCACTGAACATTCATATACCTGTTCAAAGCACTCCATTCACTGAACATTCATATACTTATTCAAATCCCTCCATTCACTGAACATTCATATACTTATTCAAATCCCTCCATTCACTGAACATTCATATACCTGTTCAAATCCCTCCATTCACTGAACATTCATATACTTCTTCAAATCCCTCCATTCACTGAACATTCATATACCTGTTCAAATCACTCCATTCACTGAACATTCATATACTTATTCAAATCCCTCCATTCACTGAACATTCATAGACCTGTTCAAATCCCTCCATTCACTGAACATTCAATTACCTGTTCAAATCCCTCCATTCACTAAATATTCATATACTTATACAAATCCCTCCATTCACTGAACATTCATATACTTATTTAAATCGCTCCATTCACTGAACATTCATATACCTGTTCAATTCCCTCCATTCACTGAACATTCATATACCTGTTCAAATCTCTCCATTCACTGAACATTCATATACCTGTTCAAAACCCTCCATTCACTGAACATTCATATACCTGTTCAAATCACTCCATTCACTGAACATTCATATACTTATTCAAATCCCTCCATTCACTGAACATTCATATACTTACTCAAATCCCTCCATTCACTGAACATTCATATACCTGTTCAAATCCCTCCATTCACTGAACATTCATATACCTGTTCAACTCACTCCATTCACTGAACATTCATATACTTATTCAAATCCCTCCATTCACTGAACATTCATATACCTATTCAAATCCCTCCATTCGCTGTCCATTCATATACCTGTTCAAATCCCTCCATTCACTGAATATTCATATACCTGTTCAAATCCCTCCATTCACTGAACATTCATATACTTATTCAAATCCCTCCATTCACTGATCATTCATATACCTGTTCAAATCCCTCCATTCACTGAACATTCATATACTTATTCAAATCCCTCCATTCACTGAACATTCATATACCTGTTCAAATCCCTCCATTCACTGAAAATTCATATACCTGTTCAAATCCCTCCATTCACTGAACATTCATATACTTGTTCAAATCCCTCCATTCACTGAACATTCATATACCTGTTCAAATCTCTCCATTCACTGAACATTCTTATACCTGTTCAAAACCCTCCATTCACTGAACATTCATATACCTGTTCAAATCACTCCATTCACTGAACATTCATATACTTATTCAAATCCCTCCATTCACTGAACATTCATATACTTATTCAAATCCCTCCATTCACTGAACATTCATATACCTGTTCAAATCCCTCCATTCACTGAACATTCATATACTTCTTCAAATCCCTCCATTCACTGAACATTCATATACCTGTTCAAATCCCTCCATTCACTGAACATTCATATACTTATTCAAATCTCTCCATTCACTGAACATTCATATACCTGTTCAAATCCCTCCATTCACTGAACATTCATATACTTATTCAAATCCCTCCATTCACTGAACATTCATAGACCTGTTCAAATCCCTACATTCACTGAACATTCAATTACCTGTTCAAATCCCTCCATTCACTAAACATTCATATACTTATACAAATCCCTCCATTCACTGAACATTCATATACTTA
This sequence comes from Hemitrygon akajei, assembly GCF_048418815.1. Classification (NCBI taxonomy): domain Eukaryota; kingdom Metazoa; phylum Chordata; class Chondrichthyes; order Myliobatiformes; family Dasyatidae; genus Hemitrygon; species Hemitrygon akajei. The sequence goes on from NC_133133.1 coordinate 85,781,122, forward strand.
TTTAAATCGCTCCATTCACTGAACATTCATATACCTGTTCAATTCCCTCCATTCACTGAACATTCATATACCTGTTCAAATCTCTCCATTCACTGAACATTCATATACCTGTTCAAAACCCTCCATTCACTGAACATTCATATACCTGTTCAAATCACTCCATTCACTGAACATTCATATACTTACTCAAATCCCTCCATTCACTGAACATTCATATACCTGTTCAAATCCCTGCATTCACTGAACATTCATATACCTGTTCAAATCCCTCCATTCACTGAACATTCATATACTTATTCAAATCCCTCCATTCACTGAACATTCATATACCTGTTCAAATCCCTCCATTCACTGAACATTCATATACTTATTCAAATCCCTACTTTCACTGAACATTCATAGACCTGTTCAAATCCCTCCATTCACTGAACATTCATATACCTGTTCAAATCCCTCCATTCACTGAACATTCATATACCTGTTCAAATCCCTCCATTCACTGAACATTCATATACCTGTTCAAATCCCTCCATTCACTGAACATTCATATACCTGTTCAACTCACTCCATTCACTGAACATTCATATACTTATTCAAATCCCTCCATTCACTGAACATTCATATACTTATTCAAATCCCTCCATTCGCTGACCATTCATATAACTGTTCAATTCCCTCCATTCACTGAACAGTCATAAACCTGTTCAAGTCCCTCCATTCACTGAACATTCATATACTTATTCAAATCCCTCCATTCACGGAACATTCATATAATTATTCAAATCCCTCCATTCACGGAACATTCATATACCTGTTCAATTCCCTCCATTCACTGAACATTCATATACCTGTTCAAATCCCTCCATTCACTCAACATTCATATACTTATTCAAATCCCTCAATTCACTGAACATTCATATACCTGTTCAAATCCCTCCATTCACTGAACATTCATATACCTGTTCAAATACCTCCATTCACTGAACATTCATATACTTATTCAAATCCCTCCATTCACTGAACAATCATATACCTGTTCAAATCTCTCCATTCACTGAACATTCATATACCTGTTCAAAACCCTCCATTCACTGAACATTCATATACCTGTTCAAATCACTCCATTCACTGAACATTCATATACTTATTCAAATCCCTCCATTCACTGAACATTCATATACTTATTCAAATCCCTCCATTCACTGAACATTCATATACCTGTTCAAATCCCTCCATTCACTGAACATTCATATACTTCTTCAAATCCCTCCATTCACTGAACATTCATATACCTGTTCAAATCCCTACATTCACTGAACATTCATCTACCTGTTCAAATCCCTCCATTCACTGAACATTCATATACTTATTCAAATCTCTCCATTCACTGAACATTCATATACCTGTTCAAATCCCTCCATTCACTGAACATTCATATACCTGTTCAACTCACTCCATTCACTGAACATTCATATACTTATTCAAATCCCTCCATTCACTGAACATTCATATACCTATTCAAATCCCTCCATTCGCTGTCCATTCATATACCTGTTCAAATCCCTCCATTCACTGAATATTCATATACCTGTTCAAATCCCTCCATTCACTGAACATTCATATACTTATTCAAATCCCTCCATTCACTGATCATTCATATACCTGTTCAAATCCCTCCATTCACTGAACATTCATATACTTATTCAAATCCCTCCATTCACTGAACATTCATATACCTGTTCAAATCCCTCCATTCACTGAAAATTCATATACCTGTTCAAATCCCTCCATTCACTGAACATTCATATACTTGTTCAAATCCCTCCATTCACTGAACATTCATATACCTGTTCAAATCTCTCCATTCACTGAACATTCTTATACCTGTTCAAAACCCTCCATTCACTGAACATTCATATACCTGTTCAAATCACTCCATTCACTGAACATTCATATACTTATTCAAATCCCTCCATTCACTGAACATTCATATACTTATTCAAATCCCTCCATTCACTGAACATTCATATACCTGTTCAAATCCCTCCATTCACTGAACATTCATATACTTCTTCAAATCCCTCCATTCACTGAACATTCATATACCTGTTCAAATCCCTCCATTCACTGAACATTCATATACTTATTCAAATCTCTCCATTCACTGAACATTCATATACCTGTTCAAATCCCTCCATTCACTGAACATTCATATACTTATTCAAATCCCTCCATTCACTGAACATTCATAGACCTGTTCAAATCCCTACATTCACTGAACATTCAATTACCTGTTCAAATCCCTCCATTCACTAAACATTCATATACTTATACAAATCCCTCCATTCACTGAACATTCATATACTTATTTAAATCGCTCCATTCACTGAACATTCATATACCTGTTCAATTCCCTCCATTCACTGAACATTCATATACCTGTTCAAATCTCTCCATTCACTGAACATTCATATACCTGTTCAAAACCCTCCATTCACTGAACATTCATATACCTGTTCAAATCACTCCATTCACTGAACATTCATATACTTACTCAAATCCCTCCATTCACTGAACATTCATATACCTGTTCAAATCCCTGCATTCACTGAACATTCATATACCTGTTCAAATCCCTCCATTCACTGAACATTCATATACTTATTCAAATCCCTCCATTCACTGAACATTCATATACCTGTTCAAATCCCTCCATTCACTGAACATTCATATACTTATTCAAATCCCTACTTTCACTGAACATTCATAGACCTGTTCAAATCCCTCCATTCACTGAACATTCATATACCTGTTCAAATCCCTCCATTCACTGAACATTCATATACCTGTTCAAATCCCTCCATTCACTGAACATTCATATACCTGTTCAAATCCCTCCATTCACTGAACATTCATATACCTGTTCAACTCACTCCATTCACTGAACATTCATATACTTATTCAAATCCCTCCATTCACTGAACATTCATATACTTATTCAAATCCCTCCATTCGCTGACCATTCATATAACTGTTCAATTCCCTCCATTCACTGAACAGTCATAAACCTGTTCAAGTCCCTCCATTCACTGAACATTCATATACTTATTCAAATCCCTCCATTCACGGAACATTCATATAATTATTCAAATCCCTCCATTCACGGAACATTCATATACCTGTTCAATTCCCTCCATTCACTGAACATTCATATACCTGTTCAAATCCCTCCATTCACTCAACATTCATATACTTATTCAAATCCCTCAATTCACTGAACATTCATATACCTGTTCAAATCCCTCCATTCACTGAACATTCATATACCTGTTCAAATACCTCCATTCACTGAACATTCATATACTTATTCAAATCCCTCCATTCACTGAACAATCATATACCTGTTCAAATCTCTCCATTCACTGAACATTCATATACCTGTTCAAAACCCTCCATTCACTGAACATTCATATACCTGTTCAAATCACTCCATTCACTGAACATTCATATACTTATTCAAATCCCTCCATTCACTGAACATTCATATACTTATTCAAATCCCTCCATTCACTGAACATTCATATACCTGTTCAAATCCCTCCATTCACTGAACATTCATATACTTCTTCAAATCCCTCCATTCACTGAACATTCATATACCTGTTCAAATCCCTACATTCACTGAACATTCATCTACCTGTTCAAATCCCTCCATTCACTGAACATTCATATACTTATTCAAATCTCTCCATTCACTGAACATTCATATACCTGTTCAAATCCCTCCATTCACTGAACATTCATATACTTATTCAAATCCCTCCATTCACTGAACATTCATAGACCTGTTCAAATCCCTCCATTCACTGAACATTCAATTACCTGTTCAAATCCCTCCATTCACTAAACATTCATATACTTATACAAATCCCTCCATTCTCTGAACATTCATATACTTATTTAAATCGCTCCATTCACTGAACATTCATATACCTGTTCAATTCCCTCCATTCACTGAACATTCATATACCTGTTCAAATCTCTCCATTCACTGAACATTCATATACCTGTTCAAAACCCTCCATTCACTGAACATTCATATACCTGTTCAAATCACTCCATTCACTGAACATTCATATACTTATTCAAATCCCTCCATTCACTGAACATTCATATACTTACTCAAATCCCTCCATTCACTGAACATTCATATACCTGTTCAAATCCCTCCATTCACTGAACATTCATATACCTGTTCAACTCACTCCATTCACTGAACATTCATATACTTATTCAAATCCCACCATTCACGGAACATTCATATAATTATTCAAATCCCTCCATTCACGGAACATTCATATACCTGTTCAATTCCCTCCATTCACTGAACATTCATATACCTGTTCAAATCCCTCCATTCACTCAACATTCATATACTTATTCAAATCCCTCAATTCACTGAACATTCATATACTACTTCATAGCCCTCCATTCACTGAACATTCATATACCTGTTCAAATCTCTCCATTCACTGAAGATTCATATACTTATTCAAATCTCTCCATTCACTGAACATTCATATACCTGTTCAAATCCCTCCATTCACTGAACATTCATATACTTATTCAAATCCCTCCATTCACTGAACATTCATAGACCTGTTCAAATCCTTACATTCACTGAACATTCAATTACCTGTTCAAATCCCTCCATTCACTAAACATTCATATACTTATACAAATCCCTCCATTCACTGAACATTCATATACTTATTTAAATCGCTCCATTCACTGAACATTCATATACCTGTTCAATTCCCTCCATTCACTGAACATTCATATACCTGTTCAAATCTCTCCATTCACTGAAGATTCATATACTTATTCAAATCCCTCCATTCACTGAACATTCATATACCTGTTCAAATCCCTCCATTCACTGAATATTCATATACCTGTTCAAATCCCTCCATTCACTGAACATTCATATACTTATTCAAATCCCTCCATTCACTGATCATTCATATACCTGTTCAAATCCCTCCATTCACTGAACATTTATATACTTATTCAAATCCCTCCATTCACTGAACATTCATATACCTGTTCAAATCCCTCCATTCACTGAACATTCATATACTTGTTCAAATCCCTCCATTCACTGAACATTCATATACCTGTTCAAATCTCTCCATTCACTGAACATTCTTATACCTGTTCAAAACCCTCCATTCACTGAACATTCATATACCTGTTCAAATCACTCCATTCACTGAACATTCATATACTTATTCAAATCCCTCCATTCACTGAACATTCATATACTTATTCAAATCCCTCCATTCACTGAACATTCATATACCTGTTCAAATCCCTCCATTCACTGAACATTCATATACTTCTTCAAATCCGTCCATTCACTGAACATTCATATACCAGTTCAAATCCCTCCATTCACTGAACATTCATATACTTATTCAAATCTCTCCATTCACTGAACATTCATATACCTGTTCAAATCCCTCCATTCACTGAACATTCATATACTTATTCAAATCCCTCCATTCACTGAACATTCATAGACCTGTTCAAATCCCTACATTCACTGAACATTCAATTACCTGTTCAAATCCCTCCATTCACTAAACATTCATATACTTATACAAATCCCTCCATTCACTGAACATTCATATACTTATTTAAATCGCTCCATTCACTGAACATTCATATACCTGTTCAATTCGCTCCATTCACTGAACATTCATATACCTGTTCAAATCTCTCCATTCACTGAACATTCATATACCTGTTCAAAACCCTCCATTCACTGAACATTCATATACCTGTTCAAATCACTCCATTCACTGAACATTCATATACTTACTCAAATCCCTCCATTCACTGAACATTCATATACCTGTTCAAATCCCTCCATTCACTGAACATTCATATACCTGTTCAAATCCCTCCATTCACTGAACATTCATATACTTATTCAAATCCCTCCATTCACTGAACATTCATATACCTGTTCAAATCCCTCCATTCACCGAACATTCATATACTTGTTCAAATCCCTCCATTCACTGAACATTCATATACCTGTTCAAATCTCTCCATTCACTGAACATTCTTATACCTGTTCAAAACCCTCCATTCACTGAACATTCATATACCTGTTCAAATCACTCCATTCACTGAACATTCATATACTTATTCAAATCCCTCCATTCACTGAACATTCATATACTTATTCAAATCCCTCCATTCACTGAACATTCATATACCTGTTCAAATCCCTCCATTCACTGAACATTCATATACTTCTTCAAATCCGTCCATTCACTGAACATTCATATACCTGTTCAACTCACTCCATTCACTGAACATTCATATACTTATTCAAATCCCTCCATTCACTGAACATTCATATACCTATTCAAATCCCTCCATTCGCTGTCCATTCATATACCTGTTCAAATCCCTCCATTCACTGAATATTCATATACCTGTTCAAATCCCTCCATTCACTGAACATTCATATACTTATTCAAATCCCTCCATTCACTGATCATTCATATACCTGTTCAAATCCCTCCATTCACTGAACATTCATATACTTATTCAAATCCCTCCATTCACTGAACATTCATATACCTGTTCAAATCCCTCCATTCACTGAAAATTCATATACCTGTTCAAATCCCTCCATTCACTGAACATTCATATACTTGTTCAAATCCCTCCATTCACTGAACATTCATATACCTGTTCAAATCTCTCCATTCACTGAACATTCTTATACCTGTTCAAAACCCTCCATTCACTGAACATTCATATACCTGTTCAAATCACTCCATTCACTGAACATTCATATACTTATTCAAATCCCTCCATTCACTGAACATTCATATACTTATTCAAATCCCTCCATTCACTGAACATTCATATACCTGTTCAAATCCCTCCATTCACTGAACATTCATATACTTCTTCAAATCCCTCCATTCACTGAACATTCATATACCTGTTCAAATCCCTCCATTCACTGAACATTCATATACTTATTCAAATCTCTCCATTCACTGAACATTCATATACCTGTTCAAATCCCTCCATTCACTGAACATTCATATACTTATTCAAATCCCTCCATTCACTGAACATTCATAGACCTGTTCAAATCCCTACATTCACTGAACATTCAATTACCTGTTCAAATCCCTCCATTCACTAAACATTCATATACTTATACAAATCCCTCCATTCACTGAACATTCATATACTTATTTAAATCGCTCCATTCACTGAACATTCATATACCTGTTCAATTCCCTCCATTCACTGAACATTCATATACCTGTTCAAATCTCTCCATTCACTGAACATTCATATACCTGTTCAAAACCCTCCATTCACTGAACATTCATATACCTGTTCAAATCACTCCATTCACTGAACATTCATATACTTACTCAAATCCCTCCATTCACTGAACATTCATATACCTGTTCAAATCCCTGCATTCACTGAACATTCATATACCTGTTCAAATCCCTCCATTCACTGAACATTCATATACTTATTCAAATCCCTCCATTCACTGAACATTCATATACCTGTTCAAATCCCTCCATTCACTGAACATTCATATACTTATTCAAATCCCTACTTTCACTGAACATTCATAGACCTGTTCAAATCCCTCCATTCACTGAACATTCATATACCTGTTCAAATCCCTCCATTCACTGAACATTCATATACCTGTTCAAATCCCTCCATTCACTGAACATTCATATACCTGTTCAAATCCCTCCATTCACTGAACATTCATATACCTGTTCAACTCACTCCATTCACTGAACATTCATATACTTATTCAAATCCCTCCATTCACTGAACATTCATATACTTATTCAAATCCCTCCATTCGCTGACCATTCATATAACTGTTCAATTCCCTCCATTCACTGAACAGTCATAAACCTGTTCAAGTCCCTCCATTCACTGAACATTCATATACTTATTCAAATCCCTCCATTCACGGAACATTCATATAATTATTCAAATCCCTCCATTCACGGAACATTCATATACCTGTTCAATTCCCTCCATTCACTGAACATTCATATACCTGTTCAAATCCCTCCATTCACTCAACATTCATATACTTATTCAAATCCCTCAATTCACTGAACATTCATATACCTGTTCAAATCCCTCCATTCACTGAACATTCATATACCTGTTCAAATACCTCCATTCACTGAACATTCATATACTTATTCAAATCCCTCCATTCACTGAACAATCATATACCTGTTCAAATCTCTCCATTCACTGAACATTCATATACCTGTTCAAAACCCTCCATTCACTGAACATTCATATACCTGTTCAAATCACTCCATTCACTGAACATTCATATACTTATTCAAATCCCTCCATTCACTGAACATTCATATACTTATTCAAATCCCTCCATTCACTGAACATTCATATACCTGTTCAAATCCCTCCATTCACTGAACATTCATATACTTCTTCAAATCCCTCCATTCACTGAACATTCATATACCTGTTCAAATCCCTCCATTCACTGAACATTCATCTACCTGTTCAAATCCCTCCATTCACTGAACATTCATATACTTATTCAAATCTCTCCATTCACTGAACATTCATATACCTGTTCAAATCCCTCCATTCACTGAACATTCATATACTTATTCAAATCCCTCCATTCACTGAACATTCATAGACCTGTTCAAATCCCTCCATTCACTGAACATTCAATTACCTGTTCAAATCCCTCCATTCACTAAACATTCATATACTTATACAAATCCCTCCATTCTCTGAACATTCATATACTTATTTAAATCGCTCCATTCACTGAACATTCATATACCTGTTCAATTCCCTCCATTCACTGAACATTCATATACCTGTTCAAATCTCTCCATTCACTGAACATTCATATACCTGTTCAAAACCCTCCATTCACTGAACATTCATATACCTGTTCAAATCACTCCATTCACTGAACATTCATATACTTATTCAAATCCCTCCATTCACTGAACATTCATATACTTACTCAAATCCCTCCATTCACTGAACATTCATATACCTGTTCAAATCCCTCCATTCACTGAACATTCATATACCTGTTCAACTCACTCCATTCACTGAACATTCATATACTTATTCAAATCCCACCATTCACGGAACATTCATATAATTATTCAAATCCCTCCATTCACGGAACATTCATATACCTGTTCAATTCCCTCCATTCACTGAACATTCATATACCTGTTCAAATCCCTCCATTCACTCAACATTCATATACTTATTCAAATCCCTCAATTCACTGAACATTCATATACTACTTCATAGCCCTCCATTCACTGAACATTCATATACCTGTTCAAATCTCTCCATTCACTGAAGATTCATATACTTATTCAAATCTCTCCATTCACTGAACATTCATATACCTGTTCAAATCCCTCCATTCACTGAACATTCATATACTTATTCAAATCCCTCCATTCACTGAACATTCATAGACCTGTTCAAATCCTTACATTCACTGAACATTCAATTACCTGTTCAAATCCCTCCATTCACTAAACATTCATATACTTATACAAATCCCTCCATTCACTGAACATTCATATACTTATTTAAATCGCTCCATTCACTGAACATTCATATACCTGTTCAATTCCCTCCATTCACTGAACATTCATATACCTGTTCAAATCTCTCCATTCACTGAAGATTCATATACTTATTCAAATCCCTCCATTCACTGAACATTCATATACCTGTTCAAATCCCTCCATTCACTGAATATTCATATACCTGTTCAAATCCCTCCATTCACTGAACATTCATATACTTATTCAAATCCCTCCATTCACTGATCATTCATATACCTGTTCAAATCCCTCCATTCACTGAACATTTATATACTTATTCAAATCCCTCCATTCACTGAACATTCATATACCTGTTCAAATCCCTCCATTCACTGAACATTCATATACTTGTTCAAATCCCTCCATTCACTGAACATTCATATACCTGTTCAAATCTCTCCATTCACTGAACATTCTTATACCTGTTCAAAACCCTCCATTCACTGAACATTCATATACCTTTTCAAATCACTCCATTCACTGAACATTCATATACTTATTCAAATCCCTCCATTCACTGAACATTCATATACTTATTCAAATCCCTCCATTCACTGAACATTCATATACCTGTTCAAATCCCTCCATTCACTGAACATTCATATACTTCTTCAAATCCGTCCATTCACTGAACATTCATATACCAGTTCAAATCCCTCCATTCACTGAACATTCATATACTTATTCAAATCTCTCCATTCACTGAACATTCATATACCTGTTCAAATCCCTCCATTCACTGAACATTCATATACTTATTCAAATCCCTCCATTCACTGAACATTCATAGACCTGTTCAAATCCCTACATTCACTGAACATTCAATTACCTGTTCAAATCCCTCCATTCACTAAACATTCATATACTTATACAAATCCCTCCATTCACTGAACATTCATATACTTATTTAAATCGCTCCATTCACTGAACATACATATACCTGTTCAATTCGCTCCATTCACTGAACATTCATATACCTGTTCAAATCTCTCCATTCACTGAACATTCATATACCTGTTCAAAACCCTCCATTCACTGAACATTCATATACCTGTTCAAATCACTCCATTCACTGAACATTCATATACTTACTCAAATCCCTCCATTCACTGAACATTCATATACCTGTTCAAATCCCTCCATTCACTGAACATTCATATACCTGTTCAAATCCCTCCATTCACTGAACATTCATATACTTATTCAAATCCCTCCATTCACTGAACATTCATATACCTGTTCAAATCCCTCCATTCACTGAACATTCATATACTTGTTCAAATCCCTCCATTCACTGAACATTCATATACCTGTTCAAATCTCTCCATTCACTGAACATTCTTATACCTGTTCAAAACCCTCCATTCACTGAACATTCATATACCTGTTCAAATCACTCCATTCACTGAACATTCATATACTTATTCAAATCCCTCCATTCACTGAACATTCATATACTTATTCAAATCCCTCCATTCACTGAACATTCATATACCTGTTCAAATCCCTCCATTCACTGAACATTCATATACTTCTTCAAATCCGTCCATTCACTGAACATTCATATACCTGTTCAAATCCCTCCATTCACTGAACATTCATATACTTATTCAAATCTCTCCATTCACTGAACATTCATATACCTGTTCAAATCCCTCCATTCACTGAACATTCATATACTTATTCAAATCCCTCCATTCACTGAACATTCATAGACCTGTTCAAATCCCTACATTCACTGAACATTCAATTACCTGTTCAAATCCCTCCATTCACTAAACATTCATATACTTATACAAATCCCTCCATTCACTGAACATTCATATACTTATTTAAATCGCTCCATTCACTGAACATTCATATACCTGTTCAATTCGCTCCATTCACTGAACATTCATATACCTGTTCAAATCTCTCCATTCACTGAACATTCATATACCTGTTCAAAACCCTCCATTCACTGAACATTCATATACCTGTTCAAATCACTCCATTCACTGAACATTCATATACTTACTCAAATCCCTCCATTCACTGAACATTCATATACCTGTTCAAATCCCGCCATTCACTGAACATTCATATACCTGTTCAAATCCCTCCATTCACTGAACATTCATATACTTATTCAAATCCCTCCATTCACTGAACATTCATATACCTGTTCAAATCCCTCCATTCACTAAACATTCATATACTTATACAAATCCCTCCATTCACTGAACATTCATATACTTATTTAAATCGCTCCATTCACTGAACATTCATATACCTGTTCAATTCGCTCCATTCACTGAACATTCATATACCTGTTCAAATCTCTCCATTCACTGAACATTCATATACCTGTTCAAAACCCTCCATTCACTGAACATTCATATACCTGTTCAAATCACTCCATTCACTGAACATTCATATACTTACTCAAATACCTCCATTCACTGAACATTCATATACCTGTTCAAATCCCTCCATTCACTGAACATTCATATACCTGTTCAAATCCCTCCATTCACTCAACATTCATATACTTATTCAAATCCCTCCATTCACTGAACATTCATATACCTGTTCAAATCCCTCCATTCACTGAACATTCATATACTTATTCAAATCCCTCCATTCACTGAACATTCATAGACCTGTTCAAATCCTTCCATTCACTGAACATTCATATACCTGTTCAAATCCCTCCATTCACTGAACATTCATATACCTGTTCAAATCCCTCCATTCACTGAACATTCATATACCTGTTCAAATCCCTCCATTCACTGAACATTCATATACCTGTTCAACTCACTCCATTCACTGAACATTCATATACTTATTCAAATCCCTCCATTCACTGAACATTCATATACTTATTCAAATCCCTCCATTCGCTGACCATTCATATACCTGTTCAATTCCCTCCATTCACTGAACAGTCATATACCTGTTCAAGTCCCTCCATTCACTGAACATTCATATACTTATTCAAATCCCTCCATTCACGGAACATTCATATAATTATTCAAATCCCTCCATTCACGGAACATTCATATACCTGTTCAATTCCCTCCATTCACTGAACATTCATATACCTGTTCAAATCCCTCCATTCACTCAACATTCATATACTTATTCAAATCCCTCAATTCACTGAACATTCATATACTACTTCATAGCCCTCCATTCACTGAACATTCATATACCTGTTCAAATCTCTCCATTCACTGAAGATTCATATACTTATTCAAATCTCTCCATTCACTGAACATTCATATACCTGTTCAAATCCCTCCATTCACTGAACATTCATATACTTATTCAAATCCCTCCATTCACTGAACATTCATAGACCTGTTCAAATCCCTACATTCACTGAACATTCAATTACCTGTTCAAATCCCTCCATTCACTAAACATTCATATACTTATACAAATCCCTCCATTCACTGAACATTCATATACTTATTTAAATCGCTCCATTCACTGAACATTCATATACCTGTTCAATTCCCTCCATTCACTGAACATTCATATACCTGTTCAAATCCCTCCATTCACTGAACATTCATATACCTGTTCAAATCCCTCCATTCACTGAACATTCATATACCTGTTCAAATCCCTCCATTCACTGAACATTCATATACCTGTTCAAATCCCTCCATTCACTGAACATTCATATACTTATTCAAATCTCTCCATTCACTGAACATTCATATACCTGTTCAAATCCCTCCATTCACTGAACATTCATATACTTATTCAAATCCCTCCATTCACTGAACATTCATAGACCTGTTCAAATCCCTCCATTCACTGAACATTCAATTACCTGTTCAAATCCCTCCATTCACTAAACATTCATATACTTATACAAATCCCTCCATTCTCTGAACATTCATATACTTATTTAAATCGCTCCATTCACTGAACATTCATATACCTGTTCAATTCCCTCCATTCACTGAACATTCATATACCTGTTCAAATCTCTCCATTCACTGAACATTCATATACCTGTTCAAAACCCTCCATTCACTGAACATTCATATACCTGTTCAAATCACTCCATTCACTGAACATTCATATACTTATTCAAATCCCTCCATTCACTGAACATTCATATACTTACTCAAATCCCTCCATTCACTGAACATTCATATACCTGTTCAAATCCCTCCATTCACTGAACATTCATATACCTGTTCAACTCACTCCATTCACTGAACATTCATATACTTATTCAAATCCCTCCATTCACTGAACATTCATATACTTATTCAAATCCCTCCATTCGCTGACCATTCATATACCTGTTCAAATCCCTCCATTCACTGAATATTCATATACCTGTTCAAATCCCACCATTCACTGAACATTCATATACCTGTTCAAATCCCTCCATTCACTGAACATTCATATACCTGTTCAAATCCCTCCATTCACTGAACATTCATATACCTGTTCAAATCCCTCCATTCACTCAACATTCATATACTTATTCAAATCCCTCCATTCACTGAACATTCATATACCTGTTCAAATCCCTCCATTCACTGAACATTCATATACTTATTCAAATCCCTCCATTCACTGAACATTCATAGACCTGTTCAAATCCCTCCATTCACTGAACATTCATATACCTGTTCAAATCCCTCCATTCACTGAACATTCATATACCTGTTCAAATCCCTCCATTCACTGAACATTCATATACCTGTTCAAATCCCTCCATTCACTGAACATTCATATACCTGTTCAACTCACTCCATTCACTGAACATTCATATACTTATTCAAATCCCTCCATTCACTGAACATTCATATACTTATTCAAATCCCTCCATTCGCTGACCATTCATATACCTGTTCAATTCCCTCCATTCACTGAACAGTCATATACCTGTTCAAGTCCCTCCATTCACTGAACATTCATATACTTATTCAAATCCCTCCATTCACGGAACATTCATATAATTATTCAAATCCCTCCATTCACGGAACATTCATATACCTGTTCAATTCCCTCCATTCACTGAACATTCATATACCTGTTCAAATCCCTCCATTCACTCAACATTCATATACTTATTCAAATCCCTCAATTCACTGAACATTCATATACTACTTCATAGCCCTCCATTCACTGAACATTCATATACCTGTTCAAATCTCTCCATTCACTGAAGATTCATATACTTATTCAAATCTCTCCATTCACTGAACATTCATATACCTGTTCAAATCCCTCCATTCACTGAACATTCATATACTTATTCAAATCCCTCCATTCACTGAACATTCATAGACCTGTTCAAATCCCTACATTCACTGAACATTCAATTACCTGTTCAAATCCCTCCATTCACTAAACATTCATATACTTATACAAATCCCTCCATTCACTGAACATTCATATACTTATTTAAATCGCTCCATTCACTGAACATTCATATACCTGTTCAATTCCCTCCATTCACTGAACATTCATATACCTGTTCAAATCCCTCCATTCACTGAACATTCATATACCTGTTCAAATCCCTCCATTCACTGAACATTCATATACCTGTTCAAATCCCTCCATTCACTGAACATTCATATACCTGTTCAAATCCCTCCATTCACTGAACATTCATATACTTATTCAAATCTCTCCATTCACTGAACATTCATATACCTGTTCAAATCCCTCCATTCACTGAACATTCATATACTTATTCAAATCCCTCCATTCACTGAACATTCATAGACCTGTTCAAATCCCTCCATTCACTGAACATTCAATTACCTGTTCAAATCCCTCCATTCACTAAACATTCATATACTTATACAAATCCCTCCATTCTCTGAACATTCATATACTTATTTAAATCGCTCCATTCACTGAACATTCATATACCTGTTCAATTCCCTCCATTCACTGAACATTCATATACCTGTTCAAATCTCTCCATTCACTGAACATTCATATACCTGTTCAAAACCCTCCATTCACTGAACATTCATATACCTGTTCAAATCACTCCATTCACTGAACATTCATATACTTATTCAAATCCCTCCATTCACTGAACATTCATATACTTACTCAAATCCCTCCATTCACTGAACATTCATATACCTGTTCAAATCCCTCCATTCACTGAACATTCATATACCTGTTCAACTCACTCCATTCACTGAACATTCATATACTTATTCAAATCCCTCCATTCACTGAACATTCATATACTTATTCAAATCCCTCCATTCGCTGACCATTCATATACCTGTTCAAATCCCTCCATTCACTGAATATTCATATACCTGTTCAAATCCCACCATTCACTGAACATTCATATACTTATTCAAATCCCTCCATTCACTGATCATTCATATACCTGTTCAAATCCCTCCATTCACTGAACATTCATATACTTATTCAAATCCCTCCATTCACTGAACATTCATATACCTGTTCAAATCCCTCCATTCACTGAACATTCATATACCTGTTCAAATCCGTCCATTCACTGAACATTCATATACTTGTTCAAATCCCTCCATTCACTGAACATTCATATACCTGTTCAAATCTCTCCATTCACTGAACATTCATATACCTGTTCAAAACCCTCCATTCACTGAACATTCATATACTTATTCAAATCCCTCCATTCACTGAACATTCATATACCTGTTCAAATCCCTCCATTCACTGAACATTCATATACTTCTTCAAATCCGTCCATTCACTGAACATTCATATACCTGTTCAAATCCCTCCATTCACTGAACATTCATATACTTATTCAAATCTCTCCATTCACTGAACATTCATATACCTGTTCAAATCCCTCCATTCACTGAACATTCATATACTTATTCAAATCCCTCCATTCACTGAACATTCATAGACCTGTTCAAATCCCTACATTCACTGAACATTCAATTACCTGTTCAAATCCCTCCATTCACTAAACATTCATATACTTATACAAATCCCTCCATTCACTGAACATTCATATACTTATTTAAATCGCTCCATTCACTGAACATTCATATACCTGTTCAATTCGCTCCATTCACTGAACATTCATATACCTGTTCAAATCTCTCCATTCACTGAACATTCATATACCTGTTCAAAACCCTCCATTCACTGAACATTCATATACCTGTTCAAATCACTCCATTCACTGAACATTCATATACTTACTCAAATCCCTCCATTCACTGAACATTCATATACCTGTTCAAATCCCTCCATTCACTGAACATTCATATACCTGTTCAAATCCCTCCATTCACTGAACATTCATATACTTATTCAAATCCCTCCATTCACTGAACATTCATATACCTGTTCAAATCCCTCCATTCACTGAACATTCATATACTTATTCAAATCCCTCCATTCACTGAACATTCATAGACCTGTTCAAATCCCTCCATTCACTGAACATTCATATACCTGTTCAAATCCCTCCATTCACTGAACATTCATATACCTGTTCAAATCCCTCCATTCACTGAACATTCATATACCTGTTCAAATCCCTCCATTCACTGAACATTCATATACCTGTTCAACTCACTCCATTCACTGAACATTCATATACTTATTCAAATCCCTCCATTCACTGAACATTCATATACTTATTCAAATCCCTCCATTCGCTGACCATTCATATACCTGTTCAATTCCCTCCATTCACTGAACAGTCATATACCTGTTCAAGTCCCTCCATTCACTGAACATTCATATACTTATTCAAATCCCTCCATTCACGGAACATTCATATAATTATTCAAATCCCTCCATTCACGGAACATTCATATACCTGTTCAATTCCCTCCATTCACTGAACATCCATATACCTGTTCAAATCCCTCCATTCACTCAACATTCATATACTTATTCAAATCCCTCAATTCACTGAACATTCATATACTACTTCATAGCCCTCCATTCACTGAACATTCATATACCTGTTCAAATCTCTCCATTCACTGAAGATTCATATACTTATTCAAATCTCTCCATTCACTGAACATTCATATACCTGTTCAAATCCCTCCATTCACTGAACATTCATATACTTATTCAAATCCCTCCATTCACTGAACATTCATAGACCTGTTCAAATCCCTACATTCACTGAACATTCAATTACCTGTTCAAATCCCTCCATTCACTAAACATTCATATACTTATACAAATCCCTCCATTCACTGAACATTCATATACTTATTTAAATCGCTCCATTCACTGAACATTCATATACCTGTTCAATTCCCTCCATTCACTGAACATTCATATACCTGTTCAAATCTCTCCATTCACTGAACATTCATATACCTGTTCAAAACCCTCCATTCACTGAACATTCATATACCTGTTCAAATCACTCCATTCACTGAACATTCATATACTTATTCAAATCCCTCCATTCACTGAACATTCATATACTTACTCAAATCCCTGCATTCACTGAACATTCATATACCTGTTCAAATCCCTCCATTCACTGAACATTCATATACCTGTTCAAATCCCTCCATTCACTGAACATTCATATACCTGTTCAAATCCCTCCATTCACTGAACATTCATATACCTGTTCAACTCACTCCATTCACTGAACATTCATATACTTATTCAAATCCCTCCATTCACTGAACATTCATATACTTATTCAAATCCCTCCATTCGCTGACCATTCATATACCTGTTCAATTCCCTCCATTCACTGAACAGTCATATACCTGTTCAAGTCCCTCCATTCACTGAACATTCATATACTTATTCAAATCCCTCCATTCACGGAACATTCATATAATTATTCAAATCCCTCCATTCACGGAACATTCATATACCTGTTCAATTCCCTCCATTCACTGAACATTCATATACCTGTTCAAATCCCTCCATTCACTCAACATTCATATACTTATTCAAATCCCTCAATTCACTGAACATTCATATACTACTTCATAGCCCTCCATTCACTGAACATTCATATACCTGTTCAAATCTCTCCATTCACTGAAGATTCATATACTTATTCAAATCTCTCCATTCACTGAACATTCATATACCTGTTCAAATCCCTCCATTCACTGAACATTCATATACTTATTCAAATCCCTCCATTCACTGAACATTCATAGACCTGTTCAAATCCCTACATTCACTGAACATTCAATTACCTGTTCAAATCCCTCCATTCACTAAACATTCATATACTTATACAAATCCCTCCATTCACTGAACATTCATATACTTATTTAAATCGCTCCATTCACTGAACATTCATATACCTGTTCAATTCCCTCCATTCACTGAACATTCATATACCTGTTCAAATCCCTCCATTCACTGAACATTCATATACCTGTTCAAATCCCTCCATTCACTGAACATTCATATACCTGTTCATATCCCTCCATTCACTGAACATTCATATACCTGTTCAAATCCCTCCATTCACTGAACATTCATATACTTATTCAAATCTCTCCATTCACTGAACATTCATATACCTGTTCAAATCCCTCCATTCACTGAACATTCATATACTTATTCAAATCCCTCCATTCACTGAACATTCATAGACCTGTTCAAATCCCTCCATTCACTGAACATTCAATTACCTGTTCAAATCCCTCCATTCACTAAACATTCATATACTTATACAAATCCCTCCATTCTCTGAACATTCATATACTTATTTAAATCGCTCCATTCACTGAACATTCATATACCTGTTCAATTCCCTCCATTCACTGAACATTCATATACCTGTTCAAATCTCTCCATTCACTGAACATTCATATACCTGTTCAAAACCCTCCATTCACTGAACATTCATATACCTGTTCAAATCACTCCATTCACTGAACATTCATATACTTATTCAAATCCCTCCATTCACTGAACATTCATATACTTACTCAAATCCCTCCATTCACTGAACATTCATATACCTGTTCAAATCCCTCCATTCACTGAACATTCATATACCTGTTCAACTCACTCCATTCACTGAACATTCATATACTTATTCAAATCCCTCCATTCACTGAACATTCATATACTTATTCAAATCCCTCCATTCGCTGACCATTCATATACCTGTTCAAATCCCTCCATTCACTGAATATTCATATACCTGTTCAAATCCCACCATTCACTGAACATTCATATACCTGTTCAAATCCCTCCATTCACTGAACATTCATATACCTGTTCAAATCCCTCCATTCACTGAACATTCATATACCTGTTCAAATCCCTCCATTCACTCAACATTCATATACTTATTCAAATCCCTCCATTCACTGAACATTCATATACCTGTTCAAATCCCTCCATTCACTGAACATTCATATACTTATTCAAATCCCTCCATTCACTGAACATTCATAGACCTGTTCAAATCCCTCCATTCACTGAACATTCATATACCTGTTCAAATCCCTCCATTCACTGAACATTCATATACCTGTTCAAATCCCTCCATTCACTGAACATTCATATACCTGTTCAAATCCCTCCATTCACTGAACATTCATATACCTGTTCAACTCACTCCATTCACTGAACATTCATATACTTATTCAAATCCCTCCATTCACTGAACATTCATATACTTATTCAAATCCCTCCATTCGCTGACCATTCATATACCTGTTCAATTCCCTCCATTCACTGAACAGTCATATACCTGTTCAAGTCCCTCCATTCACTGAACATTCATATACTTATTCAAATCCCTCCATTCACGGAACATTCATATAATTATTCAAATCCCTCCATTCACGGAACATTCATATACCTGTTCAATTCCCTCCATTCACTGAACATTCATATACCTGTTCAAATCCCTCCATTCACTCAACATTCATATACTTATTCAAATCCCTCAATTCACTGAACATTCATATACTACTTCATAGCCCTCCATTCACTGAACATTCATAAACCTGTTCAAATCTCTCCATTCACTGAAGATTCATATACTTATTCAAATCTCTCCATTCACTGAACATTCATATACCTGTTCAAATCCCTCCATTCACTGAACATTCATATACTTATTCAAATCCCTCCATTCACTGAACATTCATAGACCTGTTCAAATCCCTACATTCACTGAACATTCAATTACCTGTTCAAATCCCTCCATTCACTAAACATTCATATACTTATACAAATCCCTCCATTCACTGAACATTCATATACTTATTTAAATCGCTCCATTCACTGAACATTCATATACCTGTTCAATTCCCTCCATTCACTGAACATTCATATACCTGTTCAAATCCCTCCATTCACTGAACATTCATATACCTGTTCAAATCCCTCCATTCACTGAACATTCATATACCTGTTCAAATCCCTCCATTCACTGAACATTCATATACCTGTTCAAATCCCTCCATTCACTGAACATTCATATACTTATTCAAATCTCTCCATTCACTGAACATTCATATACCTGTTCAAATCCCTCCATTCACTGAACATTCATATACTTATTCAAATCCCTCCATTCACTGAACATTCATAGACCTGTTCAAATCCCTCCATTCACTGAACATTCAATTACCTGTTCAAATCCCTCCATTCACTAAACATTCATATACTTATACAAATCCCTCCATTCTCTGAACATTCATATACTTATTTAAATCGCTCCATTCACTGAACATTCATATACCTGTTCAATTCCCTCCATTCACTGAACATTCATATACCTGTTCAAATCTCTCCATTCACTGAACATTCATATACCTGTTCAAAACCCTCCATTCACTGAACATTCATATACCTGTTCAAATCACTCCATTCACTGAACATTCATATACTTATTCAAATCCCTCCATTCACTGAACATTCATATACTTACTCAAATCCCTCCATTCACTGAACATTCATATACCTGTTCAAATCCCTCCATTCACTGAACATTCATATACCTGTTCAACTCACTCCATTCACTGAACATTCATATACTTATTCAAATCCCTCCATTCACTGAACATTCATATACTTATTCAAATCCCTCCATTCGCTGACCATTCATATACCTGTTCAAATCCCTCCATTCACTGAATATTCATATACCTGTTCAAATCCCACCATTCACTGAACATTCATATACTTATTCAAATCCCTCCATTCACTGATCATTCATATACCTGTTCAAATCCCTCCATTCACTGAACATTCATATACTTATTCAAATCCCTCCATTCACTGAACATTCATATACCTGTTCAAATCCCTCCATTCACTGAACATTCATATACCTGTTCAAATCCGTCCATTCACTGAACATTCATATACTTGTTCAAATCCCTCCATTCACTGAACATTCATATACCTGTTCAAATCTCTCCATTCACTGAACATTCTTATACCTGTTCAAAACCCTCCATTCACTGAACATTCATATACTTATTCAAATCCCTCCATTCACTGAACATTCATATACCTGTTCAAATCCCTCCATTCACTGAACATTCATATACTTCTTCAAATCCGTCCATTCACTGAACATTCATATACCTGTTCAAATCCCTCCATTCACTGAACATTCATATACTTATTCAAATCTCTCCATTCACTGAACATTCATATACCTGTTCAAATCCCTCCATTCACTGAACATTCATATACTTATTCAAATCCCTCCATTCACTGAACATTCATAGACCTGTTCAAATCCCTACATTCACTGAACATTCAATTACCTGTTCAAATCCCTCCATTCACTAAACATTCATATACTTATACAAATCCCTCCATTCACTGAACATTCATATACTTATTTAAATCGCTCCATTCACTGAACATTCATATACCTGTTCAATTCGCTCCATTCACTGAACATTCATATACCTGTTCAAATCTCTCCATTCACTGAACATTCATATACCTGTTCAAAACCCTCCATTCACTGAACATTCATATACCTGTTCAAATCACTCCATTCACTGAACATTCATATACTTACTCAAATCCCTCCATTCACTGAACATTCATATACCTGTTCAAATCCCTCCATTCACTGAACATTCATATACCTGTTCAAATCCCTCCATTCACTGAACATTCATATACTTATTCAAATCCCTCCATTCACTGAACATTCATATACCTGTTCAAATCCCTCCATTCACTGAACATTCATATACTTATTCAAATCCCTCCATTCACTGAACATTCATAGACCTGTTCAAATCCCTCCATTCACTGAACATTCATATACCTGTTCAAATCCCTCCATTCACTGAACATTCATATACCTGTTCAAATCCCTCCATTCACTGAACATTCATATACCTGTTCAAATCCCTCCATTCACTGAACATTCATATACCTGTTCAACTCACTCCATTCACTGAACATTCATATACTTATTCAAATCCCTCCATTCACTGAACATTCATATACTTATTCAAATCCCTCCATTCGCTGACCATTCATATACCTGTTCAATTCCCTCCATTCACTGAACAGTCATATACCTGTTCAAGTCCCTCCATTCACTGAACATTCATATACTTATTCAAATCCCTCCATTCACGGAACATTCATATAATTATTCAAATCCCTCCATTCACGGAACATTCATATACCTGTTCAATTCCCTCCATTCACTGAACATCCATATACCTGTTCAAATCCCTCCATTCACTCAACATTCATATACTTATTCAAATCCCTCAATTCACTGAACATTCATATACTACTTCATAGCCCTCCATTCACTGAACATTCATATACCTGTTCAAATCTCTCCATTCACTGAAGATTCATATACTTATTCAAATCTCTCCATTCACTGAACATTCATATACCTGTTCAAATCCCTCCATTCACTGAACATTCATATACTTATTCAAATCCCTCCATTCACTGAACATTCATAGACCTGTTCAAATCCCTACATTCACTGAACATTCAATTACCTGTTCAAATCCCTCCATTCACTAAACATTCATATACTTATACAAATCCCTCCATTCACTGAACATTCATATACTTATTTAAATCGCTCCATTCACTGAACATTCATATACCTGTTCAATTCCCTCCATTCACTGAACATTCATATACCTGTTCAAATCTCTCCATTCACTGAACATTCATATACCTGTTCAAAACCCTCCATTCACTGAACATTCATATACCTGTTCAAATCACTCCATTCACTGAACATTCATATACTTATTCAAATCCCTCCATTCACTGAACATTCATATACTTACTCAAATCCCTGCATTCACTGAACATTCATATACCTGTTCAAATCCCTCCATTCACTGAACATTCATATACTTATTCAAATCCCTCCATTCACTGAACATTCATATACCTGTTCAAATCCCTCCATTCACTGAACATTCATATACTTATACAAATCCCTCCATTCACTGAACATTCATATACTTATTTAAATCGCTCCATTCACTGAACATTCATATACCTGTTCAATTCCCTCCATTCACTGAACATTCATATACCTGTTCAAATCTCTCCATTCACTGAACATTCATATACCTGTTCAAAACCCTCCATTCACTGAACATTCATATACCTGTTCAAATCACTCCATTCACTGAACATTCATATACTTATTCAAATCCCTCCATTCACTGAACATTCATATACTTACTCAAATCCCTGCATTCACTGAACATTCATATACCTGTTCAAATCCCTCCATTCACTGAACATTCATATACTTATTCAAATCCCTCAATTCACTGAACATTCATATACTACTTCATAGCCCTCCATTCACTGAACATTCATATACCTGTTCAAATCTCTCCATTCACTGAAGATTCATATACTTATTCAAATCTCTCCATTCACTGAACATTCATATACCTGTTCAAATCCCTCCATTCACTGAACATTCATATACTTATTCAAATCCCTCCATTCACTGAACATTCATAGACCTGTTCAAATCCCTACATTCACTGAACATTCAATTACCTGTTCAAATCCCTCCATTCACTAAACATTCATATACTTATACAAATCCCTCCATTCACTGAACATTCATATACTTATTTAAATCGCTCCATTCACTGAACATTCATATACCTGTTCAATTCCCTCCATTCACTGAACATTCATATACCTGTTCAAATCTCTCCATTCACTGAACATTCATATACCTGTTCAAAACCCTCCATTCACTGAACATTCATATACCTGTTCAAATCACTCCATTCACTGAACATTCATATACTTATTCAAATCCCTCCATTCACTGAACATTCATATACTTACTCAAATCCCTGCATTCACTGAACATTCATATACCTGTTCAAATCCCTCCATTCACTGAACATTCATATACCTGTTCAAATCCCTCCATTCACTGAACATTCATATACCTGTTCAAATCCCTCCATTCACTGAACATTCATATACCTGTTCAACTCACTCCATTCACTGAACATTCATATACTTATTCAAATCCCTCCATTCACTGAACATTCATATACTTATTCAAATCCCTCCATTCGCTGACCATTCATATACCTGTTCAATTCCCTCCATTCACTGAACAGTCATATACCTGTTCAAGTCCCTCCATTCACTGAACATTCATATACTTATTCAAATCCCTCCATTCACGGAACATTCATATAATTATTCAAATCCCTCCATTCACGGAACATTCATATACCTGTTCAATTCCCTCCATTCACTGAACATTCATATACCTGTTCAAATCCCTCCATTCACTCAACATTCATATACTTATTCAAATCCCTCAATTCACTGAACATTCATATACTACTTCATAGCCCTCCATTCACTGAACATTCATATACCTGTTCAAATCTCTCCATTCACTGAAGATTCATATACTTATTCAAATCTCTCCATTCACTGAACATTCATATACCTGTTCAAATCCCTCCATTCACTGAACATTCATATACTTATTCAAATCCCTCCATTCACTGAACATTCATAGACCTGTTCAAATCCCTACATTCACTGAACATTCAATTACCTGTTCAAATCCCTCCATTCACTAAACATTCATATACTTATACAAATCCCTCCATTCACTGAACATTCATATACTTATTTAAATCGCTCCATTCACTGAACATTCATATACCTGTTCAAATCCCTCCATTCACTGAACATTCATATACTTATTCAAATCCCTCCATTCACTGAACATTCATAGACCTGT
Organism: Hemitrygon akajei; assembly: GCF_048418815.1. NCBI lineage: Eukaryota > Metazoa > Chordata > Chondrichthyes > Myliobatiformes > Dasyatidae > Hemitrygon > Hemitrygon akajei. The sequence goes on from NC_133133.1 coordinate 85,807,060, forward strand.
TCAAATCCCTCCATTCACTGAACATTCAATTACCTGTTCAAATCCCTCCATTCACTAAACATTCATATACTTATACAAATCCCTCCATTCTCTGAACATTCATATACTTATTTAAATCGCTCCATTCACTGAACATTCATATACCTGTTCAATTCCCTCCATTCACTGAACATTCATATACCTGTTCAAATCTCTCCATTCACTGAACATTCATATACCTGTTCAAAACCCTCCATTCACTGAACATTCATATACCTGTTCAAATCACTCCATTCACTGAACATTCATATACTTATTCAAATCCCTCCATTCACTGAACATTCATATACTTACTCAAATCCCTCCATTCACTGAACATTCATATACCTGTTCAAATCCCTCCATTCACTGAACATTCATATACCTGTTCAACTCACTCCATTCACTGAACATTCATATACTTATTCAAATCCCTCCATTCACTGAACATTCATATACTTATTCAAATCCCTCCATTCGCTGACCATTCATATACCTGTTCAAATCCCTCCATTCACTGAATATTCATATACCTGTTCAAATCCCACCATTCACTGAACATTCATATACCTGTTCAAATCCCTCCATTCACTGAACATTCATATACCTGTTCAAATCCCTCCATTCACTGAACATTCATATACCTGTTCAAATCCCTCCATTCACTCAACATTCATATACTTATTCAAATCCCTCCATTCACTGAACATTCATATACCTGTTCAAATCCCTCCATTCACTGAACATTCATATACTTATTCAAATCCCTCCATTCACTGAACATTCATAGACCTGTTCAAATCCCTCCATTCACTGAACATTCATATACCTGTTCAAATCCCTCCATTCACTGAACATTCATATACCTGTTCAAATCCCTCCATTCACTGAACATTCATATACCTGTTCAAATCCCTCCATTCACTGAACATTCATATACCTGTTCAACTCACTCCATTCACTGAACATTCATATACTTATTCAAATCCCTCCATTCACTGAACATTCATATACTTATTCAAATCCCTCCATTCGCTGACCATTCATATACCTGTTCAATTCCCTCCATTCACTGAACAGTCATATACCTGTTCAAGTCCCTCCATTCACTGAACATTCATATACTTATTCAAATCCCTCCATTCACGGAACATTCATATAATTATTCAAATCCCTCCATTCACGGAACATTCATATACCTGTTCAATTCCCTCCATTCACTGAACATTCATATACCTGTTCAAATCCCTCCATTCACTCAACATTCATATACTTATTCAAATCCCTCAATTCACTGAACATTCATATACTACTTCATAGCCCTCCATTCACTGAACATTCATATACCTGTTCAAATCTCTCCATTCACTGAAGATTCATATACTTATTCAAATCTCTCCATTCACTGAACATTCATATACCTGTTCAAATCCCTCCATTCACTGAACATTCATATACTTATTCAAATCCCTCCATTCACTGAACATTCATAGACCTGTTCAAATCCCTACATTCACTGAACATTCAATTACCTGTTCAAATCCCTCCATTCACTAAACATTCATATACTTATACAAATCCCTCCATTCACTGAACATTCATATACTTATTTAAATCGCTCCATTCACTGAACATTCATATACCTGTTCAATTCCCTCCATTCACTGAACATTCATATACCTGTTCAAATCCCTCCATTCACTGAACATTCATATACCTGTTCAAATCCCTCCATTCACTGAACATTCATATACCTGTTCAAATCCCTCCATTCACTGAACATTCATATACCTGTTCAAATCCCTCCATTCACTGAACATTCATATACTTATTCAAATCTCTCCATTCACTGAACATTCATATACCTGTTCAAATCCCTCCATTCACTGAACATTCATATACTTATTCAAATCCCTCCATTCACTGAACATTCATAGACCTGTTCAAATCCCTCCATTCACTGAACATTCAATTACCTGTTCAAATCCCTCCATTCACTAAACATTCATATACTTATACAAATCCCTCCATTCTCTGAACATTCATATACTTATTTAAATCGCTCCATTCACTGAACATTCATATACCTGTTCAATTCCCTCCATTCACTGAACATTCATATACCTGTTCAAATCTCTCCATTCACTGAACATTCATATACCTGTTCAAAACCCTCCATTCACTGAACATTCATATACCTGTTCAAATCACTCCATTCACTGAACATTCATATACTTATTCAAATCCCTCCATTCACTGAACATTCATATACTTACTCAAATCCCTCCATTCACTGAACATTCATATACCTGTTCAAATCCCTCCATTCACTGAACATTCATATACCTGTTCAACTCACTCCATTCACTGAACATTCATATACTTATTCAAATCCCTCCATTCACTGAACATTCATATACTTATTCAAATCCCTCCATTCGCTGACCATTCATATACCTGTTCAAATCCCTCCATTCACTGAATATTCATATACCTGTTCAAATCCCACCATTCACTGAACATTCATATACTTATTCAAATCCCTCCATTCACTGATCATTCATATACCTGTTCAAATCCCTCCATTCACTGAACATTCATATACTTATTCAAATCCCTCCATTCACTGAACATTCATATACCTGTTCAAATCCCTCCATTCACTGAACATTCATATACCTGTTCAAATCCGTCCATTCACTGAACATTCATATACTTGTTCAAATCCCTCCATTCACTGAACATTCATATACCTGTTCAAATCTCTCCATTCACTGAACATTCTTATACCTGTTCAAAACCCTCCATTCACTGAACATTCATATACTTATTCAAATCCCTCCATTCACTGAACATTCATATACCTGTTCAAATCCCTCCATTCACTGAACATTCATATACTTCTTCAAATCCGTCCATTCACTGAACATTCATATACCTGTTCAAATCCCTCCATTCACTGAACATTCATATACTTATTCAAATCTCTCCATTCACTGAACATTCATATACCTGTTCAAATCCCTCCATTCACTGAACATTCATATACTTATTCAAATCCCTCCATTCACTGAACATTCATAGACCTGTTCAAATCCCTACATTCACTGAACATTCAATTACCTGTTCAAATCCCTCCATTCACTAAACATTCATATACTTATACAAATCCCTCCATTCACTGAACATTCATATACTTATTTAAATCGCTCCATTCACTGAACATTCATATACCTGTTCAATTCGCTCCATTCACTGAACATTCATATACCTGTTCAAATCTCTCCATTCACTGAACATTCATATACCTGTTCAAAACCCTCCATTCACTGAACATTCATATACCTGTTCAAATCACTCCATTCACTGAACATTCATATACTTACTCAAATCCCTCCATTCACTGAACATTCATATACCTGTTCAAATCCCTCCATTCACTGAACATTCATATACCTGTTCAAATCCCTCCATTCACTGAACATTCATATACTTATTCAAATCCCTCCATTCACTGAACATTCATATACCTGTTCAAATCCCTCCATTCACTGAACATTCATATACTTATTCAAATCCCTCCATTCACTGAACATTCATAGACCTGTTCAAATCCCTCCATTCACTGAACATTCATATACCTGTTCAAATCCCTCCATTCACTGAACATTCATATACCTGTTCAAATCCCTCCATTCACTGAACATTCATATACCTGTTCAAATCCCTCCATTCACTGAACATTCATATACCTGTTCAACTCACTCCATTCACTGAACATTCATATACTTATTCAAATCCCTCCATTCACTGAACATTCATATACTTATTCAAATCCCTCCATTCGCTGACCATTCACATACCTGTTCAATTCCCTCCATTCACTGAACAGTCATATACCTGTTCAAGTCCCTCCATTCACTGAACATTCATATACTTATTCAAATCCCTCCATTCACGGAACATTCATATAATTATTCAAATCCCTCCATTCACGGAACATTCATATACCTGTTCAATTCCCTCCATTCACTGAACATCCATATACCTGTTCAAATCCCTCCATTCACTCAACATTCATATACTTATTCAAATCCCTCAATTCACTGAACATTCATATACTACTTCATAGCCCTCCATTCACTGAACATTCATATACCTGTTCAAATCTCTCCATTCACTGAAGATTCATATACTTATTCAAATCTCTCCATTCACTGAACATTCATATACCTGTTCAAATCCCTCCATTCACTGAACATTCATATACTTATTCAAATCCCTCCATTCACTGAACATTCATAGACCTGTTCAAATCCCTACATTCACTAAACATTCATATACTTATACAAATCCCTCCATTCACTGAACATTCATATACTTATTTAAATCGCTCCATTCACTGAACATTCATATACCTGTTCAATTCCCTCCATTCACTGAACATTCATATACCTGTTCAAATCTCTCCATTCACTGAACATTCATATACCTGTTCAAAACCCTCCATTCACTGAACATTCATATACCTGTTCAAATCACTCCATTCACTGAACATTCATATACTTATTCAAATCCCTCCATTCACTGAACATTCATATACTTACTCAAATCCCTGCATTCACTGAACATTCATATACCTGTTCAAATCCCTCCATTCACTGAACATTCATATACTTATTCAAATCCCTCCATTCACTGAACATTCATATACCTGTTCAAATCCCTCCATTCACTGAACATTCATATACTTATACAAATCCCTCCATTCACTGAACATTCATATACTTATTTAAATCGCTCCATTCACTGAACATTCATATACCTGTTCAATTCCCTCCATTCACTGAACATTCATATACCTGTTCAAATCTCTCCATTCACTGAACATTCATATACCTGTTCAAAACCCTCCATTCACTGAACATTCATATACCTGTTCAAATCACTCCATTCACTGAACATTCATATACTTATTCAAATCCCTCCATTCACTGAACATTCATATACTTACTCAAATCCCTGCATTCACTGAACATTCATATACCTGTTCAAATCCCTCCATTCACTGAACATTCATATACTTATTCAAATCCCTCCATTCACTGAACATTCATATACCTGTTCAAATCCCTCCATTCACTGAACATTCATATACTTATTCAAATCCCTCCATTCACTGAACATTCATAGACCTGTTCAAATCCCTCCATTCACTGAACATTCATATGCCTGTTCAAATCCCTCCATTCACTGAACATTCATATACCTGTTCAAATCCCTCCATTCACTGAAAATTCATATACCTGTTCAAATCCCTCCATTCACTAAACATTCATATACCTGTTCAACTCAATCCATTCACTGAACATTCATATACTTATTCAAATCCCTCCATTCACTGAACATTCATATACTTATTCAAATCCCTCCATTCGCTGACCATTCATATACCTGTTCAATTCCCTCCATTCACTGAACAGTCATATACCTGTTCAAGTCACTCCATTCACTGAACATTCATATACTTATTCAAATCCCTCCATTCACGGAACATTCATATACCTGTTCAAATCCCTCCATTCACTGAACATTCATATACTTATTCAAATCCCTCCATTCACTGAACATTCATAGACCTGTTCAAATCCCTCCATTCACTGAACATTCATATGCCTGTTCAAAACTCTCCATTCACTGAACATTCATATACCTGTTCAAATCACTCCATTCACTGAACATTCATATACTTATTCAAATCCCTCCATTCACTGAACATTCATATACTTACTCAAATCCCTGCATTCACTGAACATTCATATACCTGTTCAAATCCCTCCATTCACTGAACATTCATATACTTATTCAAATCCCTCCATTCACTGAACAATCATATACCTGTTCAAATCCCTCCATTCACTGAACATTCATATACTTATTCAAATCCCTCCATTCACTGAACATTCATAGACCTGTTCAAATCCCTCCATTCACTGAACATTCATATACCTGTTCAAATCCCTCCATTCACTGAACATTCATATACCTGTTCAAATCCCTCCATTCACTGAACATTCATATACCTGTTCAAATCCCTCCATTCACTGAACATTCATATACCTGTTCAACTCACTCCATTCACTGAACATTCATATACTTATTCAAATCCCTCCATTCACTGAACATTCATATACTTATTCAAATCCCTCCATTCGCTGACCATTCATATACCTGTTCAATTCCCTCCATTCACTGAACAGTCATATACCTGTTCAAGTCACTCCATTCACTGAACATTCATATACATATTCAAATCCCTCCATTCACGGAACATTCATATAATTATTCAAATCCCTCCATTCACGGAACATTCATATACCTGTTCAATTCCCTCCATTCACTGAACATTCATATACCTGTTCAAATCCCTCCATTCACTCAACATTCATATACTTATTCAAATCCCTCAATTCACTGAACATTCATATACTACTTCATAGCCCTCCATTCACTGAACATTCATATACCTGTTCAAATCTCTCCATTCACTGAAGATTCATATACTTATTCAAATCCCTCCATTCACTGAACATTCATATACCTGTTCAAATCCCTCCATTCACTGAATATTCATATACCTGTTCAAATCCCTCCATTCACTGAAGATTCATATACTTATTCAAATCCCTCCATTCGCTGACCATTCATATACCTGTTCAATTCCCTCCATTCACTGAACAGTCATATACCTGTTCAAGTCCCTCCATTCACTGAACATTCATATACTTATTCAAATCCCTCCATTCACGGAACATTCATATAATTATTCAAATCCCTCCATTAACGGAACATTCATATACCTGTTCAATTCCCTCCATTCACTGAACATTCATATACCTGTTCAAATCCCTCCATTCACTCAACATTCATATACTTATTCAAATCCCTCAATTCACTGAACATTCATATACTACTTCATAGCCCTCCATTCACTGAACATTCATATACCTGTTCAAATCTCTCCATTCACTGAAGATTCATATACTTATTCAAATCTCTCCATTCACTGAACATTCATATACCTGTTCAAATCCCTCCATTCACTGAACATTCATATACTTATTCAAATCCCTCCATTCACTGAACATTCATAGACCTGTTCAAATCCCTACATTCACTGAACATTCAATTACCTGTTCAAATCCCTCCATTCACTAAACATTCATATACTTATACAAATCCCTCCATTCACTGAACATTCATATACTTATTTAAATCGCTCCATTCACTGAACATTCATATACCTGTTCAATTCCCTCCATTCACTGAACATTCATATACCTGTTCAAATCTCTCCATTCACTGAACATTCATATACCTGTTCAAAACCCTCCATTCACTGAACATTCATATACCTGTTCAAATCACTCCATTCACTGAACATTCATATACTTATTCAAATCCCTCCATTCACTGAACATTCATATACTTACTCAAATCCCTGCATTCACTGAACATTCATATACCTGTTCAAATCCCTCCATTCACTGAACATTCATATACTTATTCAAATCCCTCCATTCACTGAACATTCATATACCTGTTCAAATCCCTCCATTCACTGAACATTCATATACTTATTCAAATCCCTCCATTCACTGAACATTCATAGACCTGTTCAAATCCCTCCATTCACTGAACATTCATATACCTGTTCAAATCCCTCCATTCACTGAACATTCATATACCTGTTCAAATCCCTCCATTCACTGAAGATTCATATACCTGTTCAAATCCCTCCATTCACTGAACATTCATATACCTGTTCAACTCACTCCATTCACTGAACATTCATATACTTATTCAAATCCCTCCATTCACTGAACATTCATATACTTATTCAAATCCCTCCATTCGCTGACCATTCATATACCTGTTCAATTCCCTCCATTCACTGAACAGTCATATACCTGTTCAAGTCACTCCATTCACTGAACATTCATATACTTATTCAAATCCCTCCATTCACGGAACATTCATATAATTATTCAAATCCCTCCATTCACGGAACATTCATATACCTGTTCAATTCCCTCCATTCACTGAACATTCATATACCTGTTCAAATCCCTCCATTCACTCAACATTCATATACTTATTCAAATCCCTCAATTCACTGAACATTCATATACTACTTCATAGCCCTCCATTCACTGAACATTCATATACCTGTTCAAATCTCTCCATTCACTGAAGATTCATATACTTATTCAAATCCCTCCATTCACTGAACATTCATATACCTGTTCAAATCCCTCCATTCACTGAATATTCATATACCTGTTCAAATCCCTCCATTCACTGAACATTCATATACTTATTCAAATCCCTCCATTCACTGATCATTCATATACCTGTTCAAATCCCTCCATTCACTGAACATTCATATACTTATTCAAATCCCTCCATTCACTGAACATTCATATACCTGTTCAAATCCCTCCATTCACTGAACATTCATATACCTGTTCAAATCCCTCCATTCACTGAACATTCATATACTTATTCAAATCCCTCCATTCACTGAACATTCATATACCTGTTCAAATCTCTCCATTCACTGAACATTCATATACCTGTTCAAAACCCTCCATTCACTGAACATTCATATACCTGTTCAAATCACTCCATTCACAAAACATTCATATACTTATTCAAATCCCTCCATTCACTGAACATTCATATACTTATTCAAATCCCTCCATTCACTGAACATTCATATACATGTTCAAATCCCTCCATTCACTGAACATTCATATACTTCTTCAAATCCCTCCATTCACTGAACATTCATATACCTGTTCAAATCCCTCCATTCACTGAACATTCATATACCTGTTCAAATCCCTCCATTCACTGAACATTCATATACTTATTCAAATCTCTCCATTCACTGAACACTCATATACCTGTTCAAATCCCTCCATTCACTGAACATTCATATACTTATTCAAATCCCTCCATTCACTGAACATTCATAGACCTGTTCAAATCCCTCCATTCACTGAACATTCAATTACCTGTTCAAATCCCTCCATTCACTAAACATTCATATACTTATACAAATCCCTCCATTCACTGAACATTCATATACTTATTTAAATCGCTCCATTCACTGAACATTCATATACCTGTTCAATTCCCTCCATTCACTGAACATTCATATACCTGTTCAAATCTCTCCATTCACTGAACATTCATATACCTGTTCAAAACCCTCCATTCACTGAACATTCATATACCTGTTCAAATCACTCCATTCACTGAACATTCATATACTTATTCAAATCCCTCCATTCACTGAACATTCATATACTTACTCAAATCCCTCCATTCACTGAACATTCATATACCTGTTCAAATCCCTCCATTCACTGAACATTCATATACCTGTTCAACTCACTCCATTCACTGAACATTCATATACTTATTCAAATCCCTCCATTCACTGAACATTCATATACTTATTCAAATCCATCCATTCGCTGACCATTCATATACCTGTTCAAATCCCTCCATTCACTGAACATTCATATACCTGTTCAAATCCCTCCATTCACTGAACATTCATATACCTGTTCAAATCCCTCCATTCACTGAAGATTCATATACCTGTTCAAATCCCTCCATTCACTGAACATTAATATACCTCTTCAAATCCCTCCATTCACTGAACATTAATATACCTCTTCAAATCTCTCCATTCACTGAACATTCATATACCTGTTCAAAACCCTCCATTCACTGAACATTCATATACCTGTTCAAATCTCTCCATTCACTGAACATTCATATACTTATTCAAATCCCTCCATTCACTGAACAATCATATACTTATTCAAATCCCTCCATTCACTGAACATTCATATACCTGTTCAAATCCCTCCATTCACTGAACATTCATATACTTATTCAAATCCCTCCATTCACTGAACATTCATTTACCTGTTCAAATCCCTCCATTCACTGAACATTCATATACCTGTTCAAATCCCTCCATTCACTGAACATTCATATACTTATTCAAATCCCTCCATTCACTGAACATTCATATACCTGTTCAAATCTCTCCATTCACTGAAGATTCATATACTTATTCAAATCCCTCCATTCACTGAACATTCATATACCTGTTCAAATCCCTCCATTCACTGAATATTCATATACCTGTTCAAATCCCTCCATTCACTGAACATTCATATACTTATTCAAATCCCTCCATTCACTGATCATTCATATACCTGTTCAAATCCCTCCATTCACTGAACATTCATATACTTATTCAAATCCCTCCATTCACTGAACATTCATATACCTGTTCAAATCCCTCCATTCACTGAACATTCATATACCTGTTCAAATCCCTCCATTCACTGAACATTCATATATTTATTCAAATCCCTCCATTCACTGAACATTCATATACCTGTTCAAATCTCTCCATTCACTGAACATTCATATACCTGTTCAAAACCCTCCATTCACTGAACATTCATATACCTGTTCAAATCACTCCATTCACAAAACATTCATATACTTATTCAAATCCCTCCATTCACTGAACATTCATATACTTATTCAAATCCCTCCATTCACTGAACATTCATATACCTGTTCAAATCCCTCCATTCACTGAACATTCATATACTTCTTCAAATCCCTCCATTCACTGAACATTCATATACCTGTTCAAATCCCTCCATTCACTGAACATTCATATACCTGTTCAAATCCCTCCATTCACTGAACATTCATATACTTATTCAAATCTCTCCATTCACTGAACACTCATATACCTGTTCAAATCCCTCCATTCACTGAACATTCATATACTTATTCAAATCCCTCCATTCACTGAACATTCATAGACCTGTTCAAATCCCTCCATTCACTGAACATTCAATTACCTGTTCAAATCCCTCCATTCACTAAACATTCATATACTTATACAAATCCCTCCATTCACTGAACATTCATATACTTATTTAAATCGCTCCATTCACTGAACATTCATATACCTGTTCAATTCCCTCCATTCACTGAACATTCATATACCTGTTCAAATCTCTCCATTCACTGAACATTCATATACCTGTTCAAAACCCTCCATTCACTGAACATTCATATACCTGTTCAAATCACTCCATTCACTGAACATTCATATACTTATTCAAATCCCTCCATTCACTGAACATTCATATACTTACTCAAATCCCTCCATTCACTGAACATTCATATACCTGTTCAAATCCCTCCATTCACTGAACATTCATATACCTGTTCAACTCACTCCATTCACTGAACATTCATATACTTATTCAAATCCCTCCATTCACTGAACATTCATATACTTATTCAAATCCATCCATTCGCTGACCATTCATATACCTGTTCAAATCCCTCCATTCACTGAACATTCATATACCTGTTCAAATCCCTCCATTCACTGAACATTCATATACCTGTTCAAATCCCTCCATTCACTGAAGATTCATATACCTGTTCAAATCCCTCCATTCACTGAACATTAATATACCTCTTCAAATCCCTCCATTCACTGAACATTAATATACCTCTTCAAATCTCTCCATTCACTGAACATTCATATACCTGTTCAAAACCCTCCATTCACTGAACATTCATATACCTGTTCAAATCTCTCCATTCACTGAACATTCATATACTTATTCAAATCCCTCCATTCACTGAACAATCATATACTTATTCAAATCCCTCCATTCACTGAACATTCATATACCTGTTCAAATCCCTCCATTCACTGAACATTCATATACTTATTCAAATCCCTCCATTCACTGAACATTCATTTACCTGTTCAAATCCCTCCATTCACTGAACATTCATATACCTGTTCAAATCCCTCCATTCACTGAACATTCATATACTTATTCAAATCCCTCCATTCACTGAACATTCATATACCTGTTCAAAACCCTCCATTCACTGAACATTCATATACCTGTTCAAATCCCTCCATTTACTGAACATTCATATACTTATTTAAATCGCTCCATTCACTGAACATTCATATACCTGTTCAATTCCCTCCATTCACTGAACATTCATATACCTCTTCAAATCTCTCCATTCACTGACCATTCATATACCTGTTCAAATCCCTCCATTCACTGAACATTCATATACCTGTTCAAATCACTCCATTTACTGAACATTCATATACTTATTCAAATCCCTCCATTCACTGAACATTCATATACTTATTCAAATCCCTCCATTCACTGAACATTCATATACTTATTCAAATCCCTCCATTCACTGAACATTCATATACCTGTTCAAATCCCTCCATTCACTGAACATTCATATACCTGTTCAAATCCCTCCATTCACTGAACATTCATATACTTATTCAAATCCCTCCATTCGCTGAACATTCATATACCTGTTCAAATCCCTCCATTCACTGAACATTCATATACTTATTCAAATCCCTCCATTCACTGAACATTCATAGACCTGTTCAAATCCCTCCATTCACTGAACATTCATATACCTGTTCAAATCCCTCCATTCACTGAACATTCACATATTTATTCAAATCTCTCCATTCACTGAACATTCATTTACCTGTTCAAATCCCTCCATTCACTAAACATTCATATACTTATTCAAATGCCTCCATTCACTCAACATTCATATACTTATTCAAATCCCACAATTCACTGAACATTCATATACTACTTCATAGCCCTCCATTCACTGAACATTCATATACCTGTTCAAATCCCTCCATTCACTGAAGATTCATATACTTATTCAAATCCCTCCATTCACTGAACATTCATATACCTGTTCAAATCCCTCCATTCACTGAACATTCATATACCTGTTCAAATCCCTCCATTCACTCAACATTCATATACTTATTCAAATCCCTCAATTCACTGAACATTCATATACTACTTCATAGCCCTCCATTCACTGAACATTCATATACCTGTTCAAATCTCTCCATTCACTGAAGATTCATATACTTATTCAAATCTCTCCATTCACTGAACATTCATATACCTGTTCAAATCCCTCCATTCACTGAACATTCATATACTTATTCAAATCCCTCCATTCACTGAACATTCATAGACCTGTTCAAATCCCTACATTCACTGAACATTCAATTACCTGTTCAAATCCCTCCATTCACTAAACATTCATATACTTATACAAATCCCTCCATTCACTGAACATTCATATACTTATTTAAATCGCTCCATTCACTGAACATTCATATACCTGTTCAATTCCCTCCATTCACTGAACATTCATATACCTGTTCAAATCTCTCCATTCACTGAACATTCATATACCTGTTCAAAACCCTCCATTCACTGAACATTCATATACCTGTTCAAATCACTCCATTCACTGAACATTCATATACTTATTCAAATCCCTCCATTCACTGAACATTCATATACTTACTCAAATCCCTGCATTCACTGAACATTCATATACCTGTTCAAATCCCTCCATTCACTGAACATTCATATACCTGTTCAAATCCCTCCATTCACTGAACATTCATATATTTATTCAAATCCCTCCATTCACTGAACATTCATATACCTGTTCAAATCTCTCCATTCACTGAACATTCATATACCTGTTCAAAACCCTCCATTCACTGAACATTCATATACCTGTTCAAATCACTCCATTCACAAAACATTCATATACCTGTTCAAATCTCTCCATTCACTGAACATTCATATACCTGTTCAAAACCCTCCATTCACTGAACATTCATATACCTGTTCAAATCACTCCATTCACAAAACATTCATATACTTATTCAAATCCCTCCATTCACTGAACATTCATATACTTATTCAAATCCCTCCATTCACTGAACATTCATATACCTGTTCAAATCCCTCCATTCACTGAACATTCATATACTTCTTCAAATCCCTCCATTCACTGAACATTCATATACCTGTTCAAATCCCTCCATTCACTGAACATTCATATACCTGTTCAAATCCCTCCATTCACTGAACATTCATATACTTATTCAAATCTCTCCATTCACTGAACACTCATATACCTGTTCAAATCCCTCCATTCACTGAACATTCATATACTTATTCAAATCCCTCCATTCACTGAACATTCATAGACCTGTTCAAATCCCTCCATTCACTGAACATTCAATTACCTGTTCAAATCCCTCCATTCACTAAACATTCATATACTTATACAAATCCCTCCATTCACTGAACATTCATATACTTATTTAAATCGCTCCATTCACTGAACATTCATATACCTGTTCAATTCCCTCCATTCACTGAACATTCATATACCTGTTCAAATCTCTCCATTCACTGAACATTCATATACCTGTTCAAAACCCTCCATTCACTGAACATTCATATACCTGTTCAAATCACTCCATTCACTGAACATTCATATACTTATTCAAATCCCTCCATTCACTGAACATTCATATACTTACTCAAATCCCTCCATTCACTGAACATTCATATACCTGTTCAAATCCCTCCATTCACTGAACATTCATATACCTGTTCAACTCACTCCATTCACTGAACATTCATATACTTATTCAAATCCCTCCATTCACTGAACATTCATATACTTATTCAAATCCATCCATTCGCTGACCATTCATATACCTGTTCAAATCCCTCCATTCACTGAACATTCATATACCTGTTCAAATCCCTCCATTCACTGAACATTCATATACCTGTTCAAATCCCTCCATTCACTGAAGATTCATATACCTGTTCAAATCCCTCCATTCACTGAACATTAATATACCTCTTCAAATCCCTCCATTCACTGAACATTAATATACCTCTTCAAATCTCTCCATTCACTGAACATTCATATACCTGTTCAAAACCCTCCATTCACTGAACATTCATATACCTGTTCAAATCTCTCCATTCACTGAACATTCATATACTTATTCAAATCCCTCCATTCACTGAACAATCATATACTTATTCAAATCCCTCCATTCACTGAACATTCATATACCTGTTCAAATCCCTCCATTCACTGAACATTCATATACTTATTCAAATCCCTCCATTCACTGAACATTCATTTACCTGTTCAAATCCCTCCATTCACTGAACATTCATATACCTGTTCAAATCCCTCCATTCACTGAACATTCATATACTTATTCAAATCCCTCCATTCACTGAACATTCATATACCTGTTCAAAACCCTCCATTCACTGAACATTCATATACCTGTTCAAATCCCTCCATTTACTGAACATTCATATACTTATTTAAATCGCTCCATTCACTGAACATTCATATACCTGTTCAATTCCCTCCATTCACTGAACATTCATATACCTCTTCAAATCTCTCCATTCACTGACCATTCATATACCTGTTCAAATCCCTCCATTCACTGAACATTCATATACCTGTTCAAATCACTCCATTTACTGAACATTCATATACTTATTCAAATCCCTCCATTCACTGAACATTCATATACTTATTCAAATCCCTCCATTCACTGAACATTCATATACTTATTCAAATCCCTCCATTCACTGAACATTCATATACCTGTTCAAATCCCTCCATTCACTGAACATTCATATACCTGTTCAAATCCCTCCATTCACTGAACATTCATATACTTATTCAAATCCCTCCATTCGCTGAACATTCATATACCTGTTCAAATCCCTCCATTCACTGAACATTCATATACTTATTCAAATCCCTCCATTCACTGAACATTCATAGACCTGTTCAAATCCCTCCATTCACTGAACATTCATATACCTGTTCAAATCCCTCCATTCACTGAACATTCACATATTTATTCAAATCTCTCCATTCACTGAACATTCATTTACCTGTTCAAATCCCTCCATTCACTAAACATTCATATACTTATTCAAATGCCTCCATTCACTCAACATTCATATACTTATTCAAATCCCACAATTCACTGAACATTCATATACTACTTCATAGCCCTCCATTCACTGAACATTCATATACCTGTTCAAATCCCTCCATTCACTGAAGATTCATATACTTATTCAAATCCCTCCATTCACTGAACATTCATATACCTGTTCAAATCCCTCCATTCACTGAACATTCATATACCTGTTCAAATCCCTCCATTCACTCAACATTCATATACTTATTCAAATCCCTCAATTCACTGAACATTCATATACTACTTCATAGCCCTCCATTCACTGAACATTCATATACCTGTTCAAATCTCTCCATTCACTGAAGATTCATATACTTATTCAAATCTCTCCATTCACTGAACATTCATATACCTGTTCAAATCCCTCCATTCACTGAACATTCATATACTTATTCAAATCCCTCCATTCACTGAACATTCATAGACCTGTTCAAATCCCTACATTCACTGAACATTCAATTACCTGTTCAAATCCCTCCATTCACTAAACATTCATATACTTATACAAATCCCTCCATTCACTGAACATTCATATACTTATTTAAATCGCTCCATTCACTGAACATTCATATACCTGTTCAATTCCCTCCATTCACTGAACATTCATATACCTGTTCAAATCTCTCCATTCACTGAACATTCATATACCTGTTCAAAACCCTCCATTCACTGAACATTCATATACCTGTTCAAATCACTCCATTCACTGAACATTCATATACTTATTCAAATCCCTCCATTCACTGAACATTCATATACTTACTCAAATCCCTGCATTCACTGAACATTCATATACCTGTTCAAATCCCTCCATTCACTGAACATTCATATACTTATTCAAATCCCTCCATTCACTGAACATTCATATACCTGTTCAAATCCCTCCATTCACTGAACATTCATATACTTATTCAAATCCCACCATTCACTGAACATTCATAGACCTGTTCAAATCCCTCCATTCACTGAACATTCATATACCTGTTCAAATCCCTCCATTCACTGAACATTCATATACCTGTTCAAATCCCTCCATTCACTGAACATTCATATACCTGTTCAAATCCCTCCATTCACTGAACATTCATATACCTGTTCAACTCACTCCATTCACTGAACATTCATATACTTATTCAAATCCCTCCATTCACTGAACATTCATATACTTATTCAAATCCCTCCATTCGCTGACCATTCATATACCTGTTCAATTCCCTCCATTCACTGAACAGTCATATACCTGTTCAAGTCACTCCATTCACTGAACATTCATATACTTATTCAAATCCCTCCATTCACGGAACATTCATATAATTATTCAAATCCCTCCATTCACGGAACATTCATATACCTGTTCAATTCCCTCCATTCACTGAACATTCATATACCTGTTCAAATCCCTCCATTCACTCAACATTCATATACTTATTCAAATCCCTCAATTCACTGAACATTCATATACTACTTCATAGCCCTCCATTCACTGAACATTCATATACCTGTTCAAATCCCTCCATTCACTGAACATTCATATACTTATTCAAATCCCTCCATTCACTGAACATTCATATACCTGTTCAAATCCCTCCATTCACTGAACATTCATATACCTGTTCAAATCCCTCCATTCACTGAACATTCATATACTTATTCAAATCCCTCCATTCACTGAACATTCATATACCTGTTCAAATCTCTCCATTCACTGAACATTCATATACCTGTTCAAAACCCTCCATTCACTGAACATTCATATACCTGTTCAAATCACTCCATTCACTGAACATTCATATACTTATTCAAATCCCTCCATTCACTGAACATTCATATACTTATTCAAATCCCTCCATTCACTGAACATTCATATACCTGTTCAAATCCCTCCATTCACTGAACATTCATATACTTCTTCAAATCCCTCCATTCACTGAACATTCATATACCTGTTCAAATCCCTCCATTCACTGAACATTCATATACCTGTTCAAATCCCTCCATTCACTGAACATTCATATATTTATTCAAATCTCTCCATTCACTGAACACTCATATACCTGTTCAAATCCCTCCATTCACTGAACATTCATATACTTATTCAAATCCCTCCATTCACTGAACATTCATAGACCTGTTCAAATCCCTCCATTCACTGAACATTCAATTACCTGTTCAAATCCCTCCATTCACTAAACATTCATATACTTATACAAATCCCTCCATTCACTGAACATTCATATACTTATTTAAATCGCTCCATTCACTGAACATTCATATACCTGTTCAATTCCCTCCATTCACTGAACATTCATATACCTGTTCAAATCTCTCCATTCACTGAACATTCATATACCTGTTCAAAACCCTCCATTCACTGAACATTCATATACCTGTTCAAATCACTCCATTCACTGAACATTCATATACTTATTCAAATCCCTCCATTCACTGAACATTCATATACTTACTCAAATCCCTCCATTCACTGAACATTCATATACCTGTTCAAATCCCTCCATTCACTGAACATTCATATACCTGTTCAACTCACTCCATTCACTGAACATTCATATACTTATTCAAATCCCTCCATTCACTGAACATTCATATACTTATTCAAATCCATCCATTCGCTGACCATTCATATACCTGTTCAAATCCCTCCATTCACTGAACATTCATATACCTGTTCAAATCCCTCCATTCACTGAACATTCATATACCTGTTCAAATCCCTCCATTCACTGAAGATTCATATACCTGTTCAAATCCCTCCATTCACTGAACATTAATATACCTCTTCAAATCCCTCCATTCACTGAACATTAATATACCTCTTCAAATCTCTCCATTCACTGAACATTCATATACCTGTTCAAAACCCTCCATTCACTGAACATTCATATACCTGTTCAAATCTCTCCATTCACTGAACATTCATATACTTATTCAAATCCCTCCATTCACTGAACAATCATATACTTATTCAAATCCCTCCATTCACTGAACATTCATATACCTGTTCAAATCCCTCCATTCACTGAACATTCATATACTTATTCAAATCCCTCCATTCACTGAACATTCATTTACCTGTTCAAATCCCTCCATTCACTGAACATTCATATACCTGTTCAAATCCCTCCATTCACTGAACATTCATATACTTATTCAAATGCCTCCATTCACTGAACATTCATATACCTGTTCAAAACCCTCCATTCACTGAACATTCATATACCTGTTCAAATCCCTCCATTTACTGAACATTCATATACTTATTTAAATCGCTCCATTCACTGAACATTCATATACCTGTTCAATTCCCTCCATTCACTGAACATTCATATACCTCTTCAAATCTCTCCATTCACTGACCATTCATATACCTGTTCAAATCCCTCCATTCACTGAACATTCATATACCTGTTCAAATCACTCCATTTACTGAACATTCATATACTTATTCAAATCCCTCCATTCACTGAACATTCATATACTTATTCAAATCCCTCCATTCACTGAACATTCATATACTTATTCAAATCCCTCCATTCACTGAACATTCATATACCTGTTCAAATCCCTCCATTCACTGAACATTCATATACCTGTTCAAATCCCTCCATTCACTGAACATTCATATACTTATTCAAATCCCTCCATTCGCTGAACATTCATATACCTGTTCAAATCCCTCCATTCACTGAACATTCATATACTTATTCAAATCCCTCCATTCACTGAACATTCATAGACCTGTTCAAATCCCTCCATTCACTGAACATTCATATACCTGTTCAAATCCCTCCATTCACTGAACATTCACATATTTATTCAAATCTCTCCATTCACTGAACATTCATTTACCTGTTCAAATCCCTCCATTCACTAAACATTCATATACTTATTCAAATGCCTCCATTCACTCAACATTCATATACTTATTCAAATCCCACAATTCACTGAACATTCATATACTACTTCATAGCCCTCCATTAACTGAACATTCATATACCTGTTCAAATCCCTCCATTCACTGAAGATTCATATACTTATTCAAATCCCTCCATTCACTGAACATTCATATACCTGTTCAAATCCCTCCATTCACTGAACATTCATATACCTGTTCAAATCCCTCCATTCACTGAACATTCATATACTTATTCAAATCCCTCCATTCACTGAACATTCATATACCTGTTCAAATCCCTCCATTCACTGAACATTCATATACTTATTCAAATCCCTCCATTCACTGAACATTCATATACCTGTTCAAATCCCTCCATTCACTGAACATTCATATACCTGTTCAAATCCCTCCATTCACTGAACATTCATATACTTATTCAAATCCCTCCATTCACTGAACATTCATATACCTGTTCAAATCTCTCCATTCACTGAACATTCATATACCTGTTCAAAACCCTCCATTCACTGAACATTCATATACCTGTTCAAATCACTCCATTCACTGAACATTCATATAATTATTCAAATCCCTCCATTCACTGAACATTCATATACTTATTCAAATCCCTCCATTCACTGAACATTCATATACCTGTTCAAATCCCTCCATTCACTGAACATTCATATACTTCTTCAAATCCCTCCATTCACTGAACATTCATATACCTGTTCAAATCCCTCCATTCACTGAACATTCATATACTTATTCAAATCCCTCCATTCACTGAACATTCATATACTTACTCAAATCCCTCCATTCACTGAACATTCATATACCTGTTCAAAACCCTCCATTCACTGAACATTCATATACCTGTTCAAATCACTCCATTCACTGAACATTCTTATAATTATTCAAATCCCTCCATTCACTGAACATTCATATACTTATTCAAATCCCTCCATTCACTGAACATTCATATACCTGTTCAAATCCCTCCATTCACTGAACATTCATATACTTCTTCAAATCCCTCCATTCACTGAACATTCATATACCTGTTCAAATCCCTCCATTCACTGAACATTCATATACTTATTCAAATCCCTCCATTCACTGAACATTCATATACCTGTTCAAATCCCTCCATTCACTGAACATTCATATACTTATTCAAATCCCTCCATTCACTGAACATTCATAGACCTGTTCAAATCCCTCCATTCACTGAACATTCAATTACCTGTTCAAATCCCTCCATTCACTAAACATTCATATACTTATACAAATCCCTCCATTCGCTGACCATTCATATACCTGTTCAATTCCCTCCATTCACTGAACAGTCATATACCTGTTCAAGTCACTCCATTCACTGAACATTCATATACTTATTCAAATCCCTCCATTCACGGAACATTCATATAATTATTCAAATCCCTCCATTCACGGAACATTCATATACCTGTTCAATTCCCTCCATTCACTGAACATTCATATACCTGTTCAAATCCCTCCATTCATTAAACATTCATATACTTATACAAATCCCTCCATTCACTGAACATTCATATACTTATTTAAATCGCTCCATTCACTGAACATTCATATACCTGTTCAATTCCCTCCATTCACTGAACATTCATATACCTGTTCAAATCTCTCCATTCACTGAACATTCATATACCTGTTCAAAACCCTCCATTCACTGAACATTCATATACCTGTTCAAATCACTCCATTCACTGAACATTCATATACTTATTCAAATCCCTCCATTCACTGAACATTCATATACTTACTCAAATCCCTGCATTCACTGAACATTCATATACCTGTTCAAATCCCTCCATTCACTGAACATTCATATACTTATTCAAATCCCTCCATTCACTGAACATTCATATACCTGTTCAAATCCCTCCATTCACTGAACATTCATATACTTATTCAAATCCCTCCATTCACTGAACATTCATAGACCTGTTCAAATCCCTCCATTCACTGAACATTCATATACCAGTTCAAATCCCTCCATTCACTGAACATTCATATACCTGTTCAAATCCCTCCATTCACTGAACATTCATATACCTGTTCAAATCCCTCCATTCACTGAACATTCATATACCTGTTCAACTCAATCCATTCACTGAACATTCATATACTTATTCAAATCCCTCCATTCACTGAACATTCATATACTTATTCAAATCCCTCCATTCACGGAACATTCATATACCTGTTCAATTCCCTCCATTCACTGAACATTCATATACCTGTTCAAATCCCTCCATTCACTCAACATTCATATACTTATTCAAATCCCTCAATTCACTGAACATTCATATACTACTTCATAGCCCTCCATTCACTGAACATTCATATACCTGTTCAATTCCCTCCATTCACTGAACATTGATATACCTGTTCAAATCTCTCCATTCACTGAACATTCATATACCTGTTCAAAACCCTCCATTCACTGAACATTCATATACCTGTTCAAATCACTCCATTCACTGAACATTCATATACTTATTCAAATCCCTCCATTCACTGAACATTCATATACTTACTCAAATCCCTGCATTCACTGAACATTCATATACCTGTTCAAATCCCTCCATTCACTGAACATTCATATACTTATTCAAATCCCTCCATTCACTGAACATTCATATACCTGTTCAAATCCCTCAATTCACTGAACATTCATATAATTATTCAAATCCCTCCATTCACTGAACATTCATAGACCTGTTCAAATCCCTCCATTCACTGAACATTCATATACCTGTTCAAATCCCTCCATTCACTGAACATTCATATACCTGTTCAAATCCCTCCATTCACTGAACATTCATATACCTGTTCAAATCCCTCCATTCACTGAACATTCATATACCTGTTCAACTCACTCCATTCACTGAACATTCATATACTTATTCAAATCCCTCCATTCACTGAACATTCATATACTTATTCAAATCCCTCCATTCGCTGACCATTCATATACCTGTTCAATTCCCTCCATTCACTGAACAGTCATATACCTGTTCAAGTCACTCGATTCACTGAACATTCATATACTTATTCAAATCCCTCCATTCACGGAACATTCATATAATTATTCAAATCCCTCCATTCACGGAACATTCATATACCTGTTCAATTCCCTCCATTCACTGAACATTCATATACCTGTTCAAATCCCTCCATTCACTCAACATTCATATACTTATTCAAATCCCACAATTCACTGAACATTCATATACTACTTCATAGCCCTCCATTCACTGAACATTCATATACCTGTTCAAATCTCTCCATTCACTGAAGATTCATATACTTATTCAAATCCCTCCATTCACTGAACATTCATATACCTGTTCAAATCCCTCCATTCACTGAATATTCATATACCTGTTCAAATCCCTCCATTCACTGAACATTCATATACTTATTCAAATCCCTCCATTCGCTGACCATTCATATACCTGTTCAATTCCCTCCATTCACTGAACAGTCATATACCTGTTCAAGTCCCTCCATTCTCTGAACATTCATATACTTATTCAAATCCCTCCATTCACGGAACATTCATATAATTATTCAAATCCCTCCATTCACGGAACATTCATATACCTGTTCAATTCCCTCCATTCACTGAACATTCATATACCTGTTCAAATCCCTCCATTCACTCAACATTCATATACTTATTCAAATCCCTCAATTCACTGAACATTCATATACTACTTCATAGCTCTCCATTCACTGAACATTCATATACCTGTTCAAATCTCTCCATTCACTGAAGATTCATATACTTATTCAAATCTCTCCATTCACTGAACATTCATATACCTGTTCAAATCCCTCCATTCAGTGAACATTCATATACTTATTCAAATCCCTCCATTCACTGAACATTCATAGACCTGTTCGAATCCCTACATTCACTGAACATTCAATTACCTGTTCAAATCCCTCCATTCACTAAACATTCATATACTTATACAAATCCCTCCATTCACTGAACATTCATATACTTATTTAAATCGCTCCATTCACTGAACATTCATATACCTGTTCAATTCCCTCCATTCACTGAACATTCATATGCCTGTTCAAATCTCTCCATTCACTGAACATTCATATACCTGTTCAAAACCCTCCATTCACTGAACATTCATATACCTGTTCAAATCACTCCATTCACTGAACATTCATATACTTATTCAAATCCCTCCATTCACTGAACATTCATATACTTACTCAAATCCCTGCATTCACTGAACATTCATATACCTGTTCAAATCCCTCCATTCACTGAACATTCATATACTTATTCAAATCCCTCCATTCACTGAACATTCATATACCTGTTCAAATCCCTCCATTCACTGAACATTCATATACTTATTCAAATCCCTCCATTCACTGAACATTCATAGACCTGTTCAAATCCCTCCATTCACTGAACATTCATATACCTGTTCAAATCCCTCCATTCACTGAACATTCATATACCTGTTCAAATCCCTCCATTCACTGAACATTCATATACCTGTTCAAATCCCTCCATTCACTGAACATTCATATACCTGTTCAACTCACTCCATTCACTGAACATTCATATACTTATTCAAATCCCTCCATTCACTGAACATTCATATACTTATTCAAATCCCTCCATTCGCTGACCATTCATATACCTGTTCAATTCCCTCCATTCACTGAACAGTCATATACCTGTTCAAGTCACTCCATTCACTGAACATTCATATACTTATTCAAATCCCTCCATTCACGGAACATTCATATAATTATTCAAATCCCTCCATTCACGGAACATTCATATACCTGTTCAATTCCCTCCATTCACTGAACATTCATATACCTGTTCAAATCCCTCCATTCACTCAACATTCATATACTTATTCAAATCCCTCAATTCACTGAACATTCATATACTACTTCATAGCCCTCCATTCACTGAACATTCATATACCTGTTCAAATCTCTCCATTCACTGAAGATTCATATACTTATTCAAATCCCTCCATTCACTGAACATTCATATACCTGTTCAAATCCCTCCATTCACTGAATATTCATATACCTGTTCAAATCCCTCCATTCACTGAACATTCATATACTTATTCAAATCCCTCCATTCACTGATCATTCATATACCTGTTCAAATCCCTCCATTCACTGAACATTCATATACTTATTCAAATCCCTCCATTCACTGAACATTCATATACCTGTTCAAATCCCTCCATTCACTGAACATTCATATACCTGTTCAAATCCCTCCATTCACTGAACATTCATATACTTATTCAAATCCCTCCATTCACTGAACATTCATATACTTATTCAAATCCCTCCATTCACTGAACATTCATATACCTGTTCAAATCCCTCCATTCACTGAACATTCATATACTTCTTCAAATCCCTCCATTCACTGAACATTCATATACCTGTTCAAATCCCTCCATTCACTGAACATTCATATACCTGTTCAAATCCCTCCATTCACTGAACATTCATATACTTATTCAAATCTCTCCATTCACTGAACACTCATAGACCTGTTCAAATCCCTCCATTCACTGAACATTCATATACTTATTCAAATCCCTCCATTCACTGAACATTCATAGAACTGTTCAAATCCCTCCATTCACTGAACATTCAATTACCTGTTCAAATCCCTCCATTCACTAAACATTCATATACTTATACAAATCCCTCCATTCACTGAACATTCATATACTTATTTAAATCGCTCCATTCACTGAACATTCATATACCTGTTCAATTCCCTCCATTCACTGAACATTCATATACCTGTTCAAATCTCTCCATTCACTGAACATTCATATACCTGTTCAAAACCCTCCATTCACTGAACATTCATATACCTGTTCAAATCACTCCATTCACTGAACATTCATATACTTATTCAAATCCCTCCATTCACTGAACATTCATATACTTACTCAAATCCCTCCATTCACTGAACATTCATATACCTGTTCAAATCCCTCCATTCACTGAACATTCATATACCTGTTCAACTCACTCCATTCACTGAACATTCATATACTTATTCAAATCCCTCCATTCACTGAACATTCATATACTTATTCAAATCCCTCCATTCGCTGACCATTCATATACCTGTTCAAATCCCTCCATTCACTGAACAGTCATATACCTGTTCAAGTCCCTCCATTCACTGAACATTCATATACTTATTCAAATCCCTCCACTCACTGAACATTCATATACCTGTTCAAATCCCTCCATTCACTGAACATTCATATACCTGTTCAAATCCCTCCATTCACTGAAGATTCATATACCTGTTCAAATCCCTCCATTCACTGAACATTAATATACCTCTTCAAATCTCTCCATTCGCTGAACATTCATATACCTGTTCAAAACCCTCCATTCACTGAACATTCATATACCTGTTCAAATCTCTCCATTCACTGAACATTCATATACTTATTCAAATCCCTCCATTCACTGAACAATCATATACTTATTCAAATCCCTCCATTCACTGAACATTCATATACCTGTTCAAATCCCTCCATTCACTGAACATTCATATACTTATTCAAATCCCTCCATTCACTGAACATTCATTTACCTGTTCAAATCCCTCCATTCACTGAACATTCATATACCTGTTCAAATCCCTCCATTCACTGAACATTCATATACTTATTCAAATCCCTCCATTCACTGAACATTCATATACCTGTTCAAAACCCTCCATTCACTGAACATTCATATACCTGTTCAAATCCCTCCATTTACTGAACATTCATATACTTATTTAAATCGCTCCATTCACTGAACATTCATATACCTGTTCAATTCCCTCCATTCACTGAACATTCATATACCTCTTCAAATCTCTCCATTCACTGACCATTCATATACCTGTTCAAATCCCTCCATTCACTGAACATTCATATACCTGTTCAAATCACTCCATTTACTGAACATTCATAGACTTATTCAAATCCCTCCATTCACTGAACATTCATATACTTATTCAAATCCCTCCATTCACTGAACATTCATATACTTAT
This sequence comes from Hemitrygon akajei, assembly GCF_048418815.1. Lineage (NCBI taxonomy): Eukaryota > Metazoa > Chordata > Chondrichthyes > Myliobatiformes > Dasyatidae > Hemitrygon > Hemitrygon akajei. Next base: position 85,834,181 of record NC_133133.1, read on the forward strand.
TCAAATCCCTCCATTCACTGAACATTCATATACCTGTTCAAATCCCTCCATTCACTGAACATTCATATACCTGTTCAGATCCCTCCATTCACTGAACATTCATATACTTATTCAAATCCCTCCATTCGCTGAACATTCATATACCTGTTCAAATCCCTCCATTCACTGAACATTCATATACTTATTCAAATCCCTCCATTCACTGAACATTCATAGACCTGTTCAAATCCCTCCATTCACTGAACATTCATATACCTGTTCAAATCCCTCCATTCACTGAACATTCACATATTTATTCAAATCTCTCCATTCACTGAACATTCATTTACCTGTTCAAATCCCTCCATTCACTAAACATTCATATACTTATTCAAATGCCTCCATTCACTCAACATTCATATACTTATTCAAATCCCACAATTCACTGAACATTCATATACTACTTCATAGCCCTCCATTCACTGAACATTCATATACCTGTTCAAATCCCTCCATTCACTGAAGATTCATATACTTATTCAAATCCCTCCATTCACTGAACATTCATATACCTGTTCAAATCCCTCCATTCACTGAACATTCATATACCTGTTCAAATCCCTCCATTCACTGAACATTCATATACTTATTCAAATCCCTCCATTCACTGAACATTCATATACCTGTTCAAATCCCTCCATTCACTGAACATTCATATACTTATTCAAATCCCTCCATTCACTGAACATTCATATACCTGTTCAAATCCCTCCATTCACTGAACATTCATATACCTGTTCAAATCCCTCCATTCACTGAACATTCATGTACTTATTCAAATCCCTCCATTCACTGAACATTCATATACCTGTTCAAATCTCTCCATTCACTGAACATTCATATACCTGTTCAAAACCCTCCATTCACTGAACATTCATATACCTGTTCAAATCACTCCATTCACTGAACATTCATATAATTATTCAAATCCCTCCATTCACTGAACGTTCATATACTTATTCAAATCCCTCCATTCACTGAACATTCATATACCTGTTCAAATCCCTCCATTCACTGAACATTCATATACTTCTTCAAATCCCTCCATTCACTGAACATTCATATACTTATTCAAATCCCTCCATTCACTGAACATTCATATACCTGTTCAAATCTCTCCATTCACTGAACATTCATATACCTGTTCAAAACCCTCCATTCACTGAACATTCATATACCTGTTCAAATCACTCCATTCACTGAACATTCATATACTTATTCAAATCCCTCCATTCACTGAACATTCATATACTTATTCAAATCCCTCCATTCACTGAACATTCATATACCTGTTCAAATCCCTCCATTCACTGAACATTCATATACTTCTTCAAATCCCTCCATTCACTGAACATTCATATACCTGTTCAAATCCCTCCATTCACTGAACATTCATATACCTGTTCAAATCCCTCCATTCACTGAACATTCATATACTTATTCAAATCTCTCCATTCACTGAACACTCATATACCTGTTCAAATCCCTCCATTCACTGAACATTCATATACTTATTCAAATCCCTCCATTCACTGAACATTCATAGACCTGTTCAAATCCCTCCATTCACTGAACATTCAATTACCTGTTCAAATCCCTCCATTCACTAAACATTCATATACTTATACAAATCCCTCCATTCACTGAACATTCATATACTTATTTAAATCGCTCCATTCACTGAACATTCATATACCTGTTCAATTCCCTCCATTCACTGAACATTCATATACCTGTTCAAATCTCTCCATTCACTGAACATTCATATACCTGTTCAAAACCCTCCATTCACTGAACATTCATATACCTGTTCAAATCACTCCATTCACTGAACATTCATATACTTATTCAAATCCCTCCATTCACTGAACATTCATATACCTGTTCAACTCACTCCATTCACTGAACATTCATATACTTATTCAAATCCCTCCATTCACTGAACATTCATATACTTATTCAAATCCCTCCATTCGCTGACCATTCATATACCTGTTCAAATCCCTCCATTCACTGAACAGTCATATACCTGTTCAAGTCCCTCCATTCACTGAACATTCATATACTTATTCAAATCCCTCCACTCACTGAACATTCATATACCTGTTCAAATCCCTCCATTCACTGAACATTCATATACCTGTTCAAATCCCTCCATTCACTGAAGATTCATATACCTGTTCAAATCCCTCCATTCACTGAACATTAATATACCTCTTCAAATCTCTCCATTCGCTGAACATTCATATACCTGTTCAAAACCCTCCATTCACTGAACATTCATATACCTGTTCAAATCTCTCCATTCACTGAACATTCATATACTTATTCAAATCCCTCCATTCACTGAACAATCATATACTTATTCAAATCCCTCCATTCACTGAACATTCATATACCTGTTCAAATCCCTCCATTCACTGAACATTCATATACTTATTCAAATCCCTCCATTCACTGAACATTCATTTACCTGTTCAAATCCCTCCATTCACTGAACATTCATATACCTGTTCAAATCCCTCCATTCACTGAACATTCATATACTTATTCAAATCCCTCCATTCACTGAACATTCATATACCTGTTCAAAACCCTCCATTCACTGAACATTCATATACCTGTTCAAATCCCTCCATTTACTGAACATTCATATACTTATTTAAATCGCTCCATTCACTGAACATTCATATACCTGTTCAATTCCCTCCATTCACTGAACATTCATATACCTCTTCAAATCTCTCCATTCACTGACCATTCATATACCTGTTCAAATCCCTCCATTCACTGAACATTCATATACCTGTTCAAATCACTCCATTTACTGAACATTCATAGACTTATTCAAATCCCTCCATTCACTGAACATTCATATACTTATTCAAATCCCTCCATTCACTGAACATTCATATACTTATTCAAATCCCTCCATTCACTGAACATTCATATACCTGTTCAAATCCCTCCATTCACTGAACATTCATATACCTGTTCAGATCCCTCCATTCACTGAACATTCATATACTTATTCAAATCCCTCCATTCGCTGAACATTCATATACCTGTTCAAATCCCTCCATTCACTGAACATTCATATACTTATTCAAATCCCTCCATTCACTGAACATTCATAGACCTGTTCAAATCCCTCCATTCACTGAACATTCATATACCTGTTCAAATCCCTCCATTCACTGAACATTCACATATTTATTCAAATCTCTCCATTCACTGAACATTCATTTACCTGTTCAAATCCCTCCATTCACTAAACATTCATATACTTATTCAAATGCCTCCATTCACTCAACATTCATATACTTATTCAAATCCCACAATTCACTGAACATTCATATACTACTTCATAGCCCTCCATTCACTGAACATTCATATACCTGTTCAAATCCCTCCATTCACTGAAGATTCATATACTTATTCAAATCCCTCCATTCACTGAACATTCATATACCTGTTCAAATCCCTCCATTCACTGAACATTCATATACCTGTTCAAATCCCTCCATTCACTGAACATTCATATACTTATTCAAATCCCTCCATTCACTGAACATTCATATACCTGTTCAAATCCCTCCATTCACTGAACATTCATATACTTATTCAAATCCCTCCATTCACTGAACATTCATATACCTGTTCAAATCCCTCCATTCACTGAACATTCATATACCTGTTCAAATCCCTCCATTCACTGAACATTCATGTACTTATTCAAATCCCTCCATTCACTGAACATTCATATACCTGTTCAAATCTCTCCATTCACTGAACATTCATATACCTGTTCAAAACCCTCCATTCACTGAACATTCATATACCTGTTCAAATCACTCCATTCACTGAACATTCATATAATTATTCAAATCCCTCCATTCACTGAACGTTCATATACTTATTCAAATCCCTCCATTCACTGAACATTCATATAAATGTTCAAATCCCTCCATTCACTGAACATTCATATACTTCTTCAAATCCCTCCATTCACTGAACATTCATATACTTATTCAAATCCCTCCATTCACTGAACATTCATATACCTGTTCAAATCTCTCCATTCACTGAACATTCATATACCTGTTCAAAACCCTCCATTCACTGAACATTCATATACCTGTTCAAATCACTCCATTCACTGAACATTCATATACTTATTCAAATCCCTCCATTCACTGAACATTCATATACTTATTCAAATCCCTCCATTCACTGAACATTCATATACCTGTTCAAATCCCTCCATTCACTGAACATTCATATACTTCTTCAAATCCCTCCATTCACTGAACATTCATATACCTGTTCAAATCCCTCCATTCACTGAACATTCATATACCTGTTCAAATCCCTCCATTCACTGAACATTCATATACTTATTCAAATCTCTCCATTCACTGAACACTCATATACCTGTTCAAATCCCTCCATTCACTGAACATTCATATACTTATTCAAATCCCTCCATTCACTGAACATTCATAGACCTGTTCAAATCCCTCCATTCACTGAACATTCAATTACCTGTTCAAATCCCTCCATTCACTAAACATTCATATACTTATACAAATCCCTCCATTCACTGAACATTCATATACTTATTTAAATCGCTCCATTCACTGAACATTCATATACCTGTTCAATTCCCTCCATTCACTGAACATTCATATACCTGTTCAAATCTCTCCATTCACTGAACATTCATATACCTGTTCAAAACCCTCCATTCACTGAACATTCATATACCTGTTCAAATCACTCCATTCACTGAACATTCATATACTTATTCAAATCCCTCCATTCACTGAACATTCATATACTTACTCAAATCCCTCCATTCACTGAACATTCATATACCTGTTCAAATCCCTCCATTCACTGAACATTCATATACCTGTTCAACTCACTCCATTCACTGAACATTCATATACTTATTCAAATCCCTCCATTCACTGAACATTCATATACTTATTCAAATCCCTCCATTCGCTGACCATTCATATACCTGTTCAAATCCCTCCATTCACTGAACAGTCATATACCTGTTCAAGTCCCTCCATTCACTGAACATTCATATACTTATTCAAATCCCTCCACTCACTGAACATTCATATACCTGTTCAAATCCCTCCATTCACTGAACATTCATATACCTGTTCAAATCCCTCCATTCACTGAAGATTCATATACCTGTTCAAATCCCTCCATTCACTGAACATTAATATACCTCTTCAAATCTCTCCATTCACTGAACATTCATATACCTGTTCAAAACCCTCCATTCACTGAACATTCATATACCTGTTCAAATCTCTCCATTCACTGAACATTCATATACTTATTCAAATCGCTCCATTCACTGAACATTCATATACCTGTTCAAAACCCTCCATTCACTGAACATTCATATACCTCTTCAAATCTCTCCATTCACTGACCATTCATATACCTGTTCAAATCCCTCCATTCACTGAACATTCATATACCTGTTCAAATCACTCCATTTACTGAACATTCATATACTTATTCAAATCCCTCCATTCACTGAACATTCATATACTTATTCAAATCCCTCCATTCACTGAACATTCATATACTTATTCAAATCCCTCCATTCACTGAACATTCATATACCTGTTCAAATCCCTCCATTCACTGAACATTCATATACCTGTTCAGATCCCTCCATTCACTGAACATTCATATACTTATTCAAATCCCTCCATTCGCTGAACATTCATATACCTGTTCAAATCCCTCCATTCACTGAACATTCATATACTTATTCAAATCCCTCCATTCACTGAACATTCATAGACCTGTTCAAATCCCTCCATTCACTGAACATTCATATACCTGTTCAAATCCCTCCATTCACTGAACATTCACATATTTATTCAAATCTCTCCATTCACTGAACATTCATTTACCTGTTCAAATCCCTCCATTCACTAAACATTCATATACTTATTCAAATGCCTCCATTCACTCAACATTCATATACTTATTCAAATCCCACAATTCACTGAACATTCATATACTACTTCATAGCCCTCCATTCACTGAACATTCATATACCTGTTCAAATCCCTCCATTCACTGAAGATTCATATACTTATTCAAATCCCTCCATTCACTGAACATTCATATACCTGTTCAAATCCCTCCATTCACTGAACATTCATATACCTGTTCAAATCCCTCCATTCACTGAACATTCATATACTTATTCAAATCCCTCCATTCACTGAACATTCATATACCTGTTCAAATCCCTCCATTCACTGAACATTCATATACTTATTCAAATCCCTCCATTCACTGAACATTCATATACCTGTTCAAATCCCTCCATTCACTGAACATTCATATACCTGTTCAAATCCCTCCATTCACTGAACATTCATATACTTATTCAAATCCCTCCATTCACTGAACATTCATATACCTGTTCAAATCTCTCCATTCACTGAACATTCATATACCTGTTCAAATCCCTCCATTCACTGAACATTCATATACCTGTTCAAAACCCTCCATTCACTGAACATTCATATACCTGTTCAAATCTCTCCATTCACTGAACATTCATATACTTATTCAAATCGCTCCATTCACTGAACATTCATATACCTGTTCAAAACCCTCCATTCACTGAACATTCATATACCTCTTCAAATCTCTCCATTCACTGACCATTCATATACCTGTTCAAATCCCTCCATTCACTGAACATTCATATACCTGTTCAAATCACTCCATTTACTGAACATTCATATACTTATTCAAATCCCTCCATTCACTGAACATTCATATACTTATTCAAATCCCTCCATTCACTGAACATTCATATACTTATTCAAATCCCTCCATTCACTGAACATTCATATACCTGTTCAAATCCCTCCATTCACTGAACATTCATATACCTGTTCAGATCCCTCCATTCACTGAACATTCATATACTTATTCAAATCCCTCCATTCGCTGAACATTCATATACCTGTTCAAATCCCTCCATTCACTGAACATTCATATACTTATTCAAATCCCTCCATTCACTGAACATTCATAGACCTGTTCAAATCCCTCCATTCACTGAACATTCATATACCTGTTCAAATCCCTCCATTCACTGAACATTCACATATTTATTCAAATCTCTCCATTCACTGAACATTCATTTACCTGTTCAAATCCCTCCATTCACTAAACATTCATATACTTATTCAAATGCCTCCATTCACTCAACATTCATATACTTATTCAAATCCCACAATTCACTGAACATTCATATACTACTTCATAGCCCTCCATTCACTGAACATTCATATACCTGTTCAAATCCCTCCATTCACTGAAGATTCATATACTTATTCAAATCCCTCCATTCACTGAACATTCATATACCTGTTCAAATCCCTCCATTCACTGAACATTCATATACCTGTTCAAATCCCTCCATTCACTGAACATTCATATACTTATTCAAATCCCTCCATTCACTGAACATTCATATACCTGTTCAAATCCCTCCATTCACTGAACATTCATATACTTATTCAAATCCCTCCATTCACTGAACATTCATATACCTGTTCAAATCCCTCCATTCACTGAACATTCATATACCTGTTCAAATCCCTCCATTCACTGAACATTCATATACTTATTCAAATCCCTCCATTCACTGAACATTCATATACCTGTTCAAATCTCTCCATTCACTGAACATTCATATACCTGTTCAAAACCCTCCATTCACTGAACATTCATATACCTGTTCAAATCACTCCATTCACTGAACATTCATATAATTATTCAAATCCCTCCATTCACTGAACGTTCATATACTTATTCAAATCCCTCCATTCACTGAACATTCATATACCTGTTCAAATCCCTCCATTCACTGAACATTCATATACTTCTTCAAATCCCTCCATTCACTGAACATTCATATACCTGTTCAAATCCCTCCATTCACTGAACATTCATATACTTATTCAAATCCCTCCATTCACTGAACATTCATATACTTACTCAAATCCCTCCATTCACTGAACATTCATATACCTGTTCAAAACCCTCCATTCACTGAACATTCTTATAATTATTCAAATCCCTCCATTCACTGAACATTCATATACTTATTCAAATCCCTCCATTCACTGAACATTCATATACCTGTTCAAATCCCTCCATTCACTGAACATTCATATACTTCTTCAAATCCCTCCATTCACTGAACATTCATATACCTGTTCAAATCCCTCCATTCACTGAACATTCATATACCTGTTCAAATCCCTCCATTCACTGAACATTCATATGCTTATTCAAATCCCTCCATTCACTGAACATTCATATACCTGTTCAAAACCCTCCATTCACTGAACATTCATATACTTATTGAAATCCCTCCATTCACTGAACATTCATAGACCTGTTCAAATCCCTCCATTCACTGAACATTCAATTACCTGTTCAAATCCCTCCATTCACTAAACATTCATATACTTATACAAATCCCTCCATTCACTGAACATTCATATACTTATTTAAATCGCTCCATTCACTGAACATTCATATACCTGTTCAATTCCCTCCATTCACTGAACATTCATATACCTGTACAAATCCCTCCATTCACTGAACATTCATATACCTGTTCAAATCCCTCCATTCACTGAAGATTCATATACCTGTTCAAATCCCTCCATTCACTGAACATTAATATACCTCTTCAAATCTCTCCATTCACTGAACATTCATATACCTGTTCAAAACCCTCCATTCACTGAACGTTCATATACTTATTCAAATCCCTCCATTCACTGAACATTCATATACCTGTTCAAATCCCTCCATTCACTGAACATTCATATACTTCTTCAAATCCCTCCATTCACTGAACATTCATATACTTATTCAAATCCCTCCATTCACTGAACATTCATATACCTGTTCAAATCTCTCCATTCACTGAACATTCATATACCTGTTCAAAACCCTCCATTCACTGAACATTCATATACCTGTTCAAATCACTCCATTCACTGAACATTCATATACTTATTCAAATCCCTCCATTCACTGAACATTCATATACTTATTCAAATCCCTCCATTCACTGAACATTCATATACCTGTTCAAATCCCTCCATTCACTGAACATTCATATACTTCTTCAAATCCCTCCATTCACTGAACATTCATATACCTGTTCAAATCCCTCCATTCACTGAACATTCATATACCTGTTCAAATCCCTCCATTCACTGAACATTCATATACTTATTCAAATCTCTCCATTCACTGAACACTCATATACCTGTTCAAATCCCTCCATTCACTGAACATTCATATACTTATTCAAATCCCTCCATTCACTGAACATTCATAGACCTGTTCAAATCCCTCCATTCACTGAACATTCAATTACCTGTTCAAATCCCTCCATTCACTAAACATTCATATACTTATACAAATCCCTCCATTCACTGAACATTCATATACTTATTTAAATCGCTCCATTCACTGAACATTCATATACCTGTTCAATTCCCTCCATTCACTGAACATTCATATACCTGTTCAAATCTCTCCATTCACTGAACATTCATATACCTGTTCAAAACCCTCCATTCACTGAACATTCATATACCTGTTCAAATCACTCCATTCACTGAACATTCATATACTTCTTCAAATCCCTCCATTCACTGAACATTCATATACTTACTCAAATCCCTCCATTCACTGAACATTCATATACCTGTTCAAATCCCTCCATTCACTGAACATTCATATACCTGTTCAACTCACTCCATTCACTGAACATTCATATACTTATTCAAATCCCTCCATTCACTGAACATTCATATACTTATTCAAATCCCTCCATTCGCTGACCATTCATATACCTGTTCAAATCCCTCCATTCACTGAACAGTCATATACCTGTTCAAGTCCCTCCATTCACTGAACATTCATATACTTATTCAAATCCCTCCACTCACTGAACATTCATATACCTGTTCAAATCCCTCCATTCACTGAACATTCATATACCTGTTCAAATCCCTCCATTCACTGAAGATTCATATACCTGTTCAAATCCCTCCATTCACTGAACATTAATATACCTCTTCAAATCTCTCCATTCACTGAACATTCATATACCTGTTCAAAACCCTCCATTCACTGAACATTCATATACCTGTTCAAATCTCTCCATTCACTGAACATTCATATACTTATTCAAATCCCTCCATTCACTGAACAATCATATACTTATTCAAATCCCTCCATTCACTGAACATTCATATACCTGTTCAAATCCCTCCATTCACTGAACATTCATATACTTATTCAAATCCCTCCATTCACTGAACATTCATTTACCTGTTCAAATCCCTCCATTCACTGAACATTCATATACCTGTTCAAATCCCTCCATTCACTGAACATTCATATACTTATTCAAATCCCTCCATTCACTGAACATTCATATACCTGTTCAAAACCCTCCATTCACTGAACATTCATATACCTGTTCAAATCCCTCCATTTACTGAACATTCATATACTTATTTAAATCGCTCCATTCACTGAACATTCATATACCTGTTCAATTCCCTCCATTCACTGAACATTCATATACCTCTTCAAATCTCTCCATTCACTGACCATTCATATACCTGTTCAAATCCCTCCATTCACTGAACATTCATATACCTGTTCAAATCACTCCATTTACTGAACATTCATATACTTATTCAAATCCCTCCATTCACTGAACATTCATATACTTATTCAAATCCCTCCATTCACTGAACATTCATATACTTATTCAAATCCCTCCATTCACTGAACATTCATATACCTGTTCAAATCCCTCCATTCACTGAACATTCATATACCTGTTCAGATCCCTCCATTCACTGAACATTCATATACTTATTCAAATCCCTCCATTCGCTGAACATTCATATACCTGTTCAAATCCCTCCATTCACTGAACATTCATATACTTATTCAAATCCCTCCATTCACTGAACATTCATAGACCTGTTCAAATCCCTCCATTCACTGAACATTCATATACCTGTTCAAATCCCTCCATTCACTGAACATTCACATATTTATTCAAATCTCTCCATTCACTGAACATTCATTTACCTGTTCAAATCCCTCCATTCACTAAACATTCATATACTTATTCAAATGCCTCCATTCACTCAACATTCATATACTTATTCAAATCCCACAATTCACTGAACATTCATATACTACTTCATAGCCCTCCATTCACTGAACATTCATATACCTGTTCAAATCCCTCCATTCACTGAAGATTCATATACTTATTCAAATCCCTCCATTCACTGAACATTCATATACCTGTTCAAATCCCTCCATTCACTGAACATTCATATACCTGTTCAAATCCCTCCATTCACTGAACATTCATATACTTATTCAAATCCCTCCATTCACTGAACATTCATATACCTGTTCAAATCCCTCCATTCACTGAACATTCATATACTTATTCAAATCCCTCCATTCACTGAACATTCATATACCTGTTCAAATCCCTCCATTCACTGAACATTCATATACCTGTTCAAATCCCTCCATTCACTGAACATTCATATACTTATTCAAATCCCTCCATTCACTGAACATTCATATACCTGTTCAAATCTCTCCATTCACTGAACATTCATATACCTGTTCAAAACCCTCCATTCACTGAACATTCATATACCTGTTCAAATCACTCCATTCACTGAACATTCATTTACCTGTTCAAATCCCTCCATTCACTGAACATTCATATACCTGTTCAAATCCCTCCATTCACTGAACATTCATATACTTATTCAAATCCCTCCATTCACTGAACATTCATATACTTATTCAAATCCCTCCATTCACTGAACATTCATTTACCTGTTCAAATCCCTCCATTCACTGAACATTCATATACCTGTTCAAATCCCTCCATTCACTGAACATTCATATACTTATTCAAATCCCTCCATTCACTGAACATTCATATACCTGTTCAAAACCCTCCATTCACTGAACATTCATATACCTGTTCAAATCCCTCCATTTACTGAACATTCATATACTTATTTAAATCGCTCCATTCACTGAACATTCATATACCTGTTCAATTCCCTCCATTCACTGAACATTCATATACCTCTTCAAATCTCTCCATTCACTGACCATTCATATACCTGTTCAAATCCCTCCATTCACTGAACATTCATATACCTGTTCAAATCACTCCATTTACTGAACATTCATATACTTATTCAAATCCCTCCATTCACTGAACAATCATATACTTATTCAAATCCCTCCATTCACTGAACATTCATATACCTGTTCAAATCCCTCCATTCACTGAACATTCATTTACCTGTTCAAATCCCTCCATTCACTGAACATTCATATACCTGTTCAAATCCCTCCATTCACTGAACATTCATATACTTATTCAAATCCCTCCATTCACTGAACATTCATATACCTGTTCAAAACCCTCCATTCACTGAACATTCAAATACCTGTTCAAATCCCTCCATTTACTGAACATTCATATACTTATTTAAATCGCTCCATTCACTGAACATTCATTTACCTGTTCAAATCCCTCCATTCACTAAACATTCATATACTTATTCAAATGCCTCCATTCACTCAACATTCATATACTTATTCAAATCCCACAATTCACTGAACATTCATATACTACTTCATAGCCCTCCATTCACTGAACATTCATATACCTGTTCAAATCCCTCCATTCACAGAAGATTCATATACTTATTCAAATCCCTCCATTCACTGAACATTCATATACCTGTTCAAATCCCTCCATTCACTGAACATTCATATACCTGTTCAAATCCCTCCATTCACTGAACATTCATATACTTATTCAAATCCCTCCATTCACTGAACATTCATATACCTGTTCAAATCCCTCCATTCACTGAACATTCATATACTTATTCAAATCCCTCCATTCACTGAACATTCATATACCTGTTCAAATCCCTCCATTCACTGAACATTCATATACCTGTTCAAATCCCTCCATTCACTGAACATTCATATACTTATTCAAATCCCTCCATTCACTGAACATTCATATACCTGTTCAAATCTCTCCATTCACTGAACATTCATATACCTGTTCAAAACCCTCCATTCACTGAACATTCATATACCTGTTCAAATCACTCCATTCACTGAACATTCATATAATTATTCAAATCCCTCCATTCACTGAACATTCATATACTTATTCAAATCCCTCCATTCACTGAACATTCATATACCTGTTCAAATCCCTCCATTTACTGAACATTCATATACTTCTTCAAATCCCTCCATTCACTGAACATTCATATACCTGTTCAAATCCCTCCATTCACTGAACATTCATATACTTATTCAAATCCCTCCATTCACTGAACATTCATATACCTGTTCAAATCTCTCCATTCACTGAACATTCATATACCTGTTCAAATCCCTCCATTCACTGAACATTCAAATACCTGTTCAAATCCCTCCATTTACTGAACATTCATATACTTATTTAAATCGCTCCATTCACTGAACATTCATTTACCTGTTCAAATCCCTCCATTCACTAAACATTCATATACTTATTCAAATGCCTCCATTCACTCAACATTCATATACTTATTCAAATCCCACAATTCACTGAACATTCATATACTACTTCATAGCCCTCCATTCACTGAACATTCATATACCTGTTCAAATCCCTCCATTCACAGAAGATTCATATACTTATTCAAATCCCTCCATTCACTGAACATTCATATACCTGTTCAAATCCCTCCATTCACTGAACATTCATATACCTGTTCAAATCCCTCCATTCACTGAACATTCATATACTTATTCAAATCCCTCCATTCACTGAACATTCATATACCTGTTCAAATCCCTCCATTCACTGAACATTCATATACTTATTCAAATCCCTCCATTCACTGAACATTCATATACCTGTTCAAATCCCTCCATTCACTGAACATTCATATACCTGTTCAAATCCCTCCATTCACTGAACATTCATATACTTATTCAAATCTCTCCATTCACTGAACATTCATATACCTGTTCAAAACCCTCCATTCACAGAAGATTCATATACTTATTCAAATCCCTCCATTCACTGAACATTCATATACCTGTTCAAATCCCTCCATTCACTGAACATTCATATACCTGTTCAAAACCCTCCATTCACTGAACATTCATATACTTATTCAAATCCCTCCATTCACTGAACATTCATTTACCTGTTCAAATCCCTCCATTCACTGAACATTCATATACCTGTTCAAATCCCTCCATTCACTGAACATTCATATACTTATTCAAATCCCTCCATTCACTGAACATTCATATACCTGTTCAAAACCCTCCATTCACTGAACATTCAAATACCTGTTCAAATCCCTCCATTTACTGAACATTCATATACTTATTTAAATCGCTCCATTCACTGAACATTCATTTACCTGTTCAAATCCCTCCATTCACTAAACATTCATATACTTATTCAAATGCCTCCATTCACTCAACATTCATATACTTATTCAAATCCCACAATTCACTGAACATTCATATACTACTTCATAGCCCTCCATTCACTGAACATTCATATACCTGTTCAAATCCCTCCATTTACTGAACATTCATATACTTCTTCAAATCCCTCCATTCACTGAACATTCATATACCTGTTCAAATCCCTCCATTCACTGAACATTCATATACTTATTCAAATCCCTCCATTCACTGAACATTCATATACCTGTTCAAATCTCTCCATTCACTGAACATTCATATACCTGTTCAAAACCCTCCATTCACAGAAGATTCATATACTTATTCAAATCCCTCCATTCACTGAACATTCATATACCTGTTCAAATCCCTCCATTCACTGAACATTCATATACCTGTTCAAAACCCTCCATTCACTGAACATTCATATACTTATTCAAATCCCTCCATTCACTGAACATTCATTTACCTGTTCAAATCCCTCCATTCACTGAACATTCATATACCTGTTCAAATCCCTCCATTCACTGAACATTCATATGCTTATTCAAATCCCTCCATTCACTGAACATTCATATACCTGTTCAAAACCCTCCATTCACTGAACATTCATATACTTATTGAAATCCCTCCATTCACTGAACATTCATAGACCTGTTCAAATCCCTCCATTCACTGAACATTCAATTACCTGTTCAAATCCCTCCATTCACTGAACATTCATATACTTATTTAAATCGCTCCATTCACTGAACATTCATATACCTGTTCAATTCCCTCCATTCACTGAACATTCATATACCTGTACAAATCCCTCCATTCACTGAACATTCATATACCTGTTCAAATCCCTCCATTCACTGAAGATTCATATACCTGTTCAAATCCCTCCATTCACTGAACATTAATATACCTCTTCAAATCTCTCCATTCACTGAACATTCATATACCTGTTCAAAACCCTCCATTCACTGAACATTCATATACCTGTTCAAATCTCTCCATTCACTGAACATTCATATACTTATTCAAATCCCTCCATTCACTGAACAATCATATACTTATTCAAATCCCTCCATTCACTGAACATTCATATACCTGTTCAAATCCCTCCATTCACTGAACATTCATATACTTATTCAAATCCCTCCATTCACTGAACATTCATTTACCTGTTCAAATCCCTCCATTCACTGAACATTCATATACCTGTTCAAATCCCTCCATTCACTGAACATTCATATACTTATTCAAATCCCTCCATTCACTGAACATTCATATACCTGTTCAAAACCCTCCATTCACTGAACATTCATATACCTGTTCAAATCCCTCCATTTACTGAACATTCATATACTTATTTAAATCGCTCCATTCACCGAACATTCATATACCTGTTCAATTCCCTCCATTCACTGAACATTCATATACCTCTTCAAATCTCTCCATTCACTGACCATTCATATACCTGTTCAAATCCCTCCATTCACTGAACATTCATATACCTGTTCAAATCACTCCATTTACTGAACATTCATATACTTATTCAAATCCCTCCATTCACTGAACAATCATATACTTATTCAAATCCCTCCATTCACTGAACATTCATATACCTGTTCAAATCCCTCCATTCACTGAACATTCATTTACCTGTTCAAATCCCTCCATTCACTGAACATTCATATACCTGTTCAAATCCCTCCATTCACTGAACATTCATATACTTATTCAAATCCCTCCATTCACTGAACATTCATATACCTGTTCAAAACCCTCCATTCACTGAACATTCAAATACCTGTTCAAATCCCTCCATTTACTGAACATTCATATACTTATTTAAATCGCTCCATTCACTGAACATTCATTTACCTGTTCAAATCCCTCCATTCACTAAACATTCATATACTTATTCAAATGCCTCCATTCACTCAACATTCATATACTTATTCAAATCCCACAATTCACTGAACATTCATATACTACTTCATAGCCCTCCATTCACTGAACATTCATATACCTGTTCAAATCCCTCCATTCACAGAAGATTCATATACTTATTCAAATCCCTCCATTCACTGAACATTCATATACCTGTTCAAATCCCTCCATTCACTGAACATTCATATACCTGTTCAAATCCCTCCATTCACTGAACATTCATATACTTATTCAAATCCCTCCATTCACTGAACATTCATATACCTGTTCAAATCCCTCCATTCACTGAACATTCATATACTTATTCAAATCCCTCCATTCACTGAACATTCATATACCTGTTCAAATCCCTCCATTCACTGAACATTCATATACCTGTTCAAATCCCTCCATTCACTGAACATTCATATACTTATTCAAATCCCTCCATTCACTGAACATTCATATACCTGTTCAAATCTCTCCATTCACTGAACATTCATATACCTGTTCAAAACCCTCCATTCACTGAACATTCATATACCTGTTCAAATCACTCCATTCACTGAACATTCATATAATTATTCAAATCCCTCCATTCACTGAACATTCATATACTTATTCAAATCCCTCCATTCACTGAACATTCATATACCTGTTCAAATCCCTCCATTTACTGAACATTCATATACTTCTTCAAATCCCTCCATTCACTGAACATTCATATACCTGTTCAAATCCCTCCATTCACTGAACATTCATATACTTATTCAAATCCCTCCATTCACTGAACATTCATATACCTGTTCAAATCTCTCCATTCACTGAACATTCATATACCTGTTCAAAACCCTCCATTCACTGAACATTCATATACCTGTTCAAATCACTCCATTCACTGAACATTCATATAATTATTCAAATCCCTCCATTCACTGAACGTTCATATACTTATTCAAATCCCTCCATTCACTGAACATTCATATACCTGTTCAAATCCCTCCATTCACTGAACATTCATATACTTCTTCAAATCCCTCCATTCACTGAACATTCATATACCTGTTCAAATCCCTCCATTCACTGAACATTCATATACTTATTCAAATCCCTCCATTCACTGAACATTCATATACTTACTCAAATCCCTCCATTCACTGAACATTCATATACCTGTTCAAAACCCTCCATTCACTGAACATTCTTATAATTATTCAAATCCCTCCATTCACTGAACATTCATATACTTATTCAAATCCCTCCATTCACTGAACATTCATATACCTGTTCAAATCCCTCCATTCACTGAACATTCATATACTTCTTCAAATCCCTCCATTCACTGAACATTCATATACCTGTTCAAATCCCTCCATTCACTGAACATTCATATACCTGTTCAAATCCCTCCATTCACTGAACATTCATATGCTTATTCAAATCCCTCCATTCACTGAACATTCATATACCTGTTCAAAACCCTCCATTCACTGAACATTCATATACTTATTGAAATCCCTCCATTCACTGAACATTCATAGACCTGTTCAAATCCCTCCATTCACTGAACATTCAATTACCTGTTCAAATCCCTCCATTCACTAAACATTCATATACTTATACAAATCCCTCCATTCACTGAACATTCATATACTTATTTAAATCGCTCCATTCACTGAACATTCATATACCTGTTCAATTCCCTCCATTCACTGAACATTCATATACCTGTACAAATCCCTCCATTCACTGAACATTCATATACCTGTTCAAATCCCTCCATTCAATGAAGATTCATATACCTGTTCAAATCCCTCCATTCACTGAACATTAATATACCTCTTCAAATCTCTCCATTCACTGAACATTCATATACCTGTTCAAAACCCTCCATTCACTGAACATTCATATACCAGTTCAAATCTCTCCATTCACTGAACATTCATATACTTATTCAAATCCCTCCATTCACTGAACAATCATATACTTATTCAAATCCCTCCATTCACTGAACATTCATATACCTGTTCAAATCCCTCCATTCACTGAACATTCATATACTTATTCAAATCCCTCCATTCACTGAACATTCATTTACCTGTTCAAATCCCTCCATTCACTGAACATTCATATACCTGTTCAAATCCCTCCATTCACTGAACATTCATATGCTTATTCAAATCCCTCCATTCACTGAACATTCATATACCTGTTCAAAACCCTCCATTCACTGAACATTCATATACTTATTGAAATCCCTCCATTCACTGAACATTCATAGACCTGTTCAAATCCCTCCATTCACTGAACATTCAATTACCTGTTCAAATCCCTCCATTCACTGAACATTCATATACTTATTTAAATCGCTCCATTCACTGAACATTCATATACCTGTTCAATTCCCTCCATTCACTGAACATTCATATACCTGTACAAATCCCTCCATTCACTGAACATTCATATACCTGTTCAAATCCCTCCATTCACTGAAGATTCATATACCTGTTCAAATCCCTCCATTCACTGAACATTAATATACCTCTTCAAATCTCTCCATTCACTGAACATTCATATACCTGTTCAAAACCCTCCATTCACTGAACATTCATATACCTGTTCAAATCTCTCCATTCACTGAACATTCATATACTTATTCAAATCCCTCCATTCACTGAACAATCATATACTTATTCAAATCCCTCCATTCACTGAACATTCATATACCTGTTCAAATCCCTCCATTCACTGAACATTCATATACTTATTCAAATCCCTCCATTCACTGAACATTCATTTACCTGTTCAAATCCCTCCATTCACTGAACATTCATATACCTGTTCAAATCCCTCCATTCACTGAACATTCATATACTTATTCAAATCCCTCCATTCACTGAACATTCATATACCTGTTCAAAACCCTCCATTCACTGAACATTCATATACCTGTTCAAATCCCTCCATTTACTGAACATTCATATACTTATTTAAATCGCTCCATTCACCGAACATTCATATACCTGTTCAATTCCCTCCATTCACTGAACATTCATATACCTCTTCAAATCTCTCCATTCACTGACCATTCATATACCTGTTCAAATCCCTCCATTCACTGAACATTCATATACCTGTTCAAATCACTCCATTTACTGAACATTCATATACTTATTCAAATCCCTCCATTCACTGAACAATCATATACTTATTCAAATCCCTCCATTCACTGAACATTCATATACCTGTTCAAATCCCTCCATTCACTGAACATTCATTTACCTGTTCAAATCCCTCCATTCACTGAACATTCATATACCTGTTCAAATCCCTCCATTCACTGAACATTCATATACTTATTCAAATCCCTCCATTCACTGAACATTCATATACCTGTTCAAAACCCTCCATTCACTGAACATTCAAATACCTGTTCAAATCCCTCCATTTACTGAACATTCATATACTTATTTAAATCGCTCCATTCACTGAACATTCATTTACCTGTTCAAATCCCTCCATTCACTAAACATTCATATACTTATTCAAATGCCTCCATTCACTCAACATTCATATACTTATTCAAATCCCACAATTCACTGAACATTCATATACTACTTCATAGCCCTCCATTCACTGAACATTCATATACCTGTTCAAATCCCTCCATTCACAGAAGATTCATATACTTATTCAAATCCCTCCATTCACTGAACATTCATATACCTGTTCAAATCCCTCCATTCACTGAACATTCATATACCTGTTCAAATCCCTCCATTCACTGAACATTCATATACTTATTCAAATCCCTCCATTCACTGAACATTCATATACCTGTTCAAATCCCTCCATTCACTGAACATTCATATACTTATTCAAATCCCTCCATTCACTGAACATTCATATACCTGTTCAAATCCCTCCATTCACTGAACATTCATATACCTGTTCAAATCCCTCCATTCACTGAACATTCATATACTTATTCAAATCCCTCCATTCACTGAACATTCATATACCTGTTCAAATCTCTCCATTCACTGAACATTCATATACCTGTTCAAAACCCTCCATTCACTGAACATTCATATACCTGTTCAAATCACTCCATTCACTGAACATTCATATAATTATTCAAATCCCTCCATTCACTGAACATTCATATACTTATTCAAATCCCTCCATTCACTGAACATTCATATACCTGTTCAAATCCCTCCATTTACTGAACATTCATATACTTCTTCAAATCCCTCCATTCACTGAACATTCATATACCTGTTCAAATCCCTCCATTCACTGAACATTCATATACTTATTCAAATCCCTCCATTCACTGAACATTCATATACCTGTTCAAATCTCTCCATTCACTGAACATTCATATACCTGTTCAAAACCCTCCATTCACAGAAGATTCATATACTTATTCAAATCCCACAATTCACTGAACATTCATATACTACTTCATAGCCCTCCATTCACTGAACATTCATATACCTGTTCAAATCCCTCCATTCACAGAAGATTCATATACTTATTCAAATCCCTCCATTCACTGAACATTCATATACTTATTCAAATCCCTCCATTCACTGAACATTCATATACCTGTTCAAATCCCTCCATTCACTGAACATTCATATACCTGTTCAAATCCCTCCATTCACTGAACATTCATATACTTATTCAAATCCCTCCATTCGCTGAACATTCATATACCTGTTCAAATCCCACCATTCACTGAACATTCATATACTTATTCAAATCCCTCCATTCACTGAACATTCATAGACCTGTTCAAATCCCTCCATTCACTGAACATTCATATACCTGTTCAAATCCCTCCATTCACTGAACATTCACATATTTATTCAAATCTCTCCATTCACTGAACATTCATTTACCTGTTCAAATCCCTCCATTCACTAAACATTCATATACTTATTCAAATGCCTCCATTCACTCAACATTCATATACTTATTCAAATCCCACAATTCACTGAACATTCATATACTACTTCATAGCCCTCCATTCACTGAACATTCATATACCTGTTCAAATCCCTCCATTCACAGAAGATTCATATACTTATTCAAATCCCTCCATTCACTGAACATTCATATACCTGTTCAAATCCCTCCATTCACTGAACATTCATATACCTGTTCAAATCCCTCCATTCACTGAACATTCATATACTTATTCAAATCCCTCCATTCACTGAACATTCATATACCTGTTCAAATCCCTCCATTCACTGAACATTCATATACTTATTCAAATCCCTCCATTCACTGAACATTCATATACCTGTTCAAATCCCTCCATTCACTGAACATTCATATACCTGTTCAAATCCCTCCATTCACTGAACATTCATATACTTATTCAAATCCCTCCATTCACTGAACATTCATATACCTGTTCAAATCTCTCCATTCACTGAACATTCATATACCTGTTCAAAACCCTCCATTCACTGAACATTCATATACCTGTTCAAATCACTCCATTCACTGAACATTCATATAATTATTCAAATCCCTCCATTCACTGAACATTCATATACTTATTCAAATCCCTCCATTCACTGAACATTCATATACCTGTTCAAATCCCTCCATTTACTGAACATTCATATACTTCTTCAAATCCCTCCATTCACTGAACATTCATATACCTGTTCAAATCCCTCCATTCACTGAACATTCATATACTTATTCAAATCCCTCCATTCACTGAACATTCATATACCTGTTCAAATCTCTCCATTCACTGAACATTCATATACCTGTTCAAAACCCTCCATTCACTGAACATTCATATACCTGTTCAAATCACTCCATTCACTGAACATTCATATAATTATTCAAATCCCTCCATTCACTGAACGTTCATATACTTATTCAAATCCCTCCATTCACTGAACATTCATATACCTGTTCAAATCCCTCCATTCACTGAACATTCATATACTTCTTCAAATCCCTCCATTCACTGAACATTCATATACCTGTTCAAATCCCTCCATTCACTGAACATTCATATACTTATTCAAATCCCTCCATTCACTGAACATTCATATACTTACTCAAATCCCTCCATTCACTGAACATTCATATACCTGTTCAAAACCCTCCATTCACTGAACATTCTTATAATTATTCAAATCCCTCCATTCACTGAACATTCATATACTTATTCAAATCCCTCCATTCACTGAACATTCATATACCTGTTCAAATCCCTCCATTCACTGAACATTCATATACTTCTTCAAATCCCTCCATTCACTGAACATTCATATACCTGTTCAAATCCCTCCATTCACTGAACATTCATATACCTGTTCAAATCCCTCCATTCACTGAACATTCATATGCTTATTCAAATCCCTCCATTCACTGAACATTCATATACCTGTTCAAAACCCTCCATTCACTGAACATTCATATACTTATTGAAATCCCTCCATTCACTGAACATTCATAGACCTGTTCAAATCCCTCCATTCACTGAACATTCAATTACCTGTTCAAATCCCTCCATTCACTAAACATTCATATACTTATACAAATCCCTCCATTCACTGAACATTCATATACTTATTTAAATCGCTCCATTCACTGAACATTCATATACCTGTTCAATTCCCTCCATTCACTGAACATTCATATACCTGTACAAATCCCTCCATTCACTGAACATTCATATACCTGTTCAAATCCCTCCATTCAATGAAGATTCATATACCTGTTCAAATCCCTCCATTCACTGAACATTAATATACCTCTTCAAATCTCTCCATTCACTGAACATTCATATACCTGTTCAAAACCCTCCATTCACTGAACATTCATATACCAGTTCAAATCTCTCCATTCACTGAACATTCATATACTTATTCAAATCCCTCCATTCACTGAACAATCATATACTTATTCAAATCCCTCCATTCACTGAACATTCATATACCTGTTCAAATCCCTCCATTCACTGAACATTCATATACTTATTCAAATCCCTCCATTCACTGAACATTCATTTACCTGTTCAAATCCCTCCATTCACTGAACATTCATATACCTGTTGAAATCCCTCCATTCACTGAACATTCATATACTTATTCAAATCCCTCCATTCACTGAACATTCATATACCTGTTCAAAACCCTCCATTCACTGAACATTCATATACCTGTTCAAATCCCTCCATTTACTGAACATTCATATACTTATTTAAATCGCTCCATTCACTGAACATTCATATACCTGTTCAATTCCCTCCATTCACTGAACATTCATATACCTCTTCAAATCTCTCCATTCACTGACCATTCATATACCTGTTCAAATCCCTCCATTCACTGAACATTCATATACCTGTTCAAATCACTCCATTTACTGAACATTCATATACTTATTCAAATCCCTCCATTCACTGAACAATCATATACTTATTCAAATCCCTCCATTCACTGAACATTCATATACCTGTTCAAATCCCTCCATTCACTGAACATTCATATACTTATTCAAATCCCTCCATTCACTGAACATTCATTTACCTGTTCAAATCCCTCCATTCACTGAACATTCATATACCTGTTCAAATCCCTCCATTCACTGAACATTCATATACTTATTCAAATCCCTCCATTCACTGAACATTCATATACCTGTTCAAAACCCTCCATTCACTGAACATTCATATACCTGTTCAAATCCCTCCATTTACTGAACATTCATATACTTATTTAAATCGCTCCATTCACTGAACATTCATATACCTGTTCAATTCCCTCCATTCACTGAACATTCATATACCTCTTCAAATCTCTCCATTCACTGACCATTCATATTCCTGTTCAAATCCCTCCATTCACTGAACATTCATATACCTGTTCAAATCACTCCATTTACTGAACATTCATATACTTATTCAAATCCCTCCATTCACTGAACATTCATATACTTATTCAAATCCCTCCATTCACTGAACATTCATATACTTATTCAAATCCCTCCATTCACTGAACATTCATATACCTGTTCAAATCCCTCCATTCACTGAACATTCATATACCTGTTCAAATCCCTCCATTCACTGAACATTCATATACTTATTCAAATCCCTCCATTCGCTGAACATTCATATACCTGTTCAAATCCCTCCATTCACTGAACATTCATATACTTATTCAAATCCCTCCATTCACTGAACATTCATATACTTATTCAAATCCCTCCATTCACTGAACATTCATATACCTTTTCAAATCCCTCCATTCACTGAACATTCATATACTTCTTCAAATCCCTCCATTCACTGAACATTCATATACCTGTTCAAATCCCTCCATTCACTGAACATTCATATACCTGTTCAAATCCCTCCATTCACTGAACATTCATATACTTATTCAAATCCCTCCATTCACTGAACATTCATATACCTGTTCAAATCCCTCCATTCACTGAACATTCATATACCTGTTCAAATCTCTCCATTCACTGAACATTCATATACTTATTCAAATCCCTCCATTCACTGAACATTCATATACCTGTTCAAATCCCTCCATTCACTGAACATTCATATACTTCTTCAAATCCCTCCATTCACTGAACATTCATATACCTGTTCAAATCCCTCCATTCACTGAACATTCATATACCTGTTCAAATCCCTCCATTCACTGAACATTCATATGCTTATTCAAATCCCTCCATTCACTGAACATTCATATACCTGTTCAAAACCCTCCATTCACTGAACATTCATATACTTATTGAAATCCCTCCATTCACTGAACATTCATAGACCTGTTCAAATCCCTCCATTCACTGAACATTCAATTACCTGTTCAAATCCCTCCATTCACTAAACATTCATATACTTATACAAATCCCTCCATTCACTGAACATTCATATACTTATTTAAATCGCTCCATTCACTGAACATTCATATACCTGTTCAATTCCCTCCATTCACTGAACATTCATATACCTGTACAAATCCCTCCATTCACTGAACATTCATATACCTGTTCAAATCCCTCCATTCAATGAAGATTCATATACCTGTTCAAATCCCTCCATTCACTGAACATTAATATACCTCTTCAAATCTCTCCATTCACTGAACATTCATATACCTGTTCAAAACCCTCCATTCACTGAACATTCATATACCAGTTCAAATCTCTCCATTCACTGAACATTCATATACTTATTCAAATCCCTCCATTCACTGAACAATCATATACTTATTCAAATCCCTCCATTCACTGAACATTCATATACCTGTTCAAATCCCTCCATTCACTGAACATTCATATACTTATTCAAATCCCTCCATTCACTGAACATTCATTTACCTGTTCAAATCCCTCCATTCACTGAACATTCATATACCTGTTGAAATCCCTCCATTCACTGAACATTCATATACTTATTCAAATCCCTCCATTCACTGAACATTCATATACCTGTTCAAAACCCTCCATTCACTGAACATTCATATACCTGTTCAAATCCCTCCATTTACTGAACATTCATATACTTATTTAAATCGCTCCATTCACTGAACATTCATATACCTGTTCAATTCCCTCCATTCACTGAACATTCATATACCTCTTCAAATCTCTCCATTCACTGACCATTCATATACCTGTTCAAATCCCTCCATTCACTGAACATTCATATACCTGTTCAAATCACTCCATTTACTGAACATTCATATACTTATTCAAATCCCTCCATTCACTGAACAATCATATACTTATTCAAATCCCTCCATTCACTGAACATTCATATACCTGTTCAAATCCCTCCATTCACTGAACATTCATATACTTATTCAAATCCCTCCATTCACTGAACATTCATTTACCTGTTCAAATCCCTCCATTCACTGAACATTCATATACCTGTTCAAATCCCTCCATTCACTGAACATTCATATACTTATTCAAATCCCTCCATTCACTGAACATTCATATACCTGTTCAAAACCCTCCATTCACTGAACATTCATATACCTGTTCAAATCCCTCCATTTACTGAACATTCATATACTTATTTAAATCGCTCCATTCACTGAACATTCATATACCTGTTCAATTCCCTCCATTCACTGAACATTCATATACCTCTTCAAATCTCTCCATTCACTGACCATTCATATTCCTGTTCAAATCCCTCCATTCACTGAACATTCATATACCTGTTCAAATCACTCCATTTACTGAACATTCATATACTTATTCAAATCCCTCCATTCACTGAACATTCATATACTTATTCAAATCCCTCCATTCACTGAACATTCATATACTTATTCAAATCCCTCCATTCACTGAACATTCATATACCTGTTCAAATCCCTCCATTCACTGAACATTCATATACCTGTTCAAATCCCTCCATTCACTGAACATTCATATACTTATTCAAATCCCTCCATTCGCTGAACATTCATATACCTGTTCAAATCCCTCCATTCACTGAACATTCATATACTTATTCAAATCCCTCCATTCACTGAACATTCATATACTTATTCAAATCCCTCCATTCACTGAACATTCATATACCTTTTCAAATCCCTCCATTCACTGAACATTCATATACTTCTTCAAATCCCTCCATTCACTGAACATTCATATACCTGTTCAAATCCCTCCATTCACTGAACATTCATATACCTGTTCAAATCCCTCCATTCACTGAACATTCATATACTTATTCAAATCCCTCCATTCACTGAACATTCATATACCTGTTCAAATCCCTCCATTCACTGAACATTCATATACCTGTTCAAATCTCTCCATTCACTGAACATTCATATACCTGTTCAAATCCCTCCATTCACTGAACATTCATATACCTGTTCAAATCACTCCATTCACTGAACATTCATATACTTATTCAAATCCCTCCATTCACTGAACATTCATATACTTATTCAAATCCCTCCATTCGCTGAACATTCATATACCTGTTCAAATCCCTCCATTCACTGAACATTCATATACTTCTTCAAATCCCTCCATTCACTGAACATTCATATACCTGTTCAAATCCCTCCATTCACTGAACATTCATATACCTGTTCAAATCCCTCCATTCACTGAACATTCATATACTTATTCAAATCCCTCCATTCACTGAACATTCATATACCTGTTCAAATCCCTCCATTCACTGAACATTCATATACTTATTCAAATCCCTCCATTCACTGAACATTCATAGAACTGTTCAAATCCCTCCATTCACTGAACATTCATATACCTGTTCACTTCCCTCCATTCACTGAACATTCATATACCTCTTCAAATCTCTCCATTCACTGAACATTCATATACCTGTTCAAATCCCTCCATTCACTGAACATTCATATACCTGTTCAAATCACTCCATTCACTGAACATTCATATACTTATTCAAATCCCTCCATTCACTGAACATTCATATACTTATTCAAATCCCTCCATTCACTGAACATTCATATACCTGTTCAAATCCCTCCATTCACTGAACATTCATATACTTCTTCAAATCCCTCCATTCACTGAACATTCATATACCTGTTCAAATCCCTCCATTCACTGAACATTCATATACCTGTTCAAATCCCTCCATTCACTGAACATTCATATACTTATTCAAATCCCTCCATTCGCTGAACATTCATATACCTGTTCAAATCCCTCCATTCACTGAACATTCATATACTTATTCAAATCCCTCCATTCACTGAACATTCATAGACCTGTTCAAATCCCTCCATTCACTGAACATTCATATACCTGTTCAAATCCCTCCATTCACTGAACATTCACATATTTATTCAAATCTCTCCATTCACTGAACATTCATTTACCTGTTCAAATCCCTCCATTCACTAAACATTCATATACTTATTCAAATGCCTCCATTCACTCAACATTCATATACTTATTCAAATCCCTCAATTCACTGAACATTCATGTACTACTTCATAGCCCTCCATTCACTGAACATTCATATACCTTTTCAAATCCCTCCATTCACTGAACATTCAATTACTTCTTCAAATCCCTCCATTCACTGAACATTCATATACCTGTTCAAATCCCTCCATTCACTGAACATTCATATACCTGTTCAAATCCCTCCATTCACTGAACATTCATATACTTATTCAAATCCCTCCATTCACTGAACATTCATATACCTGTTCAAATCCCTCCATTCACTGAACATTCATATACCTGTTCAAATCTCTCCATTCACTGAACATTCATATACTTGTTCAAATCCCTCCATTCACTGAACATTCATATACCTGTTCAAATCACTCCATTCACTGAACATTCATATACTTATTCAAATCCCTCCATTCACTGAACATTCATATACTTATTCAAATCCCTCCATTCACTGAACATTCATATACCTGTTCAAATCCCTCCATTCACTGAACATTCATATACTTCTTCAAATCCCTCCATTCACTGAACATTCATATACCTGTTCAAATCCCTCCATTCACTGAACATTCATATACCTGTTCAAATCCCTCCATTTACTGAACATTCATATACTTATTTAAATCGCTCCATTCACTGAACATTCATATACCTGTTCAATTCCCTCCATTCACTGAACATTCATATACCTCTTCAAATCTCTCCATTCACTGACCATTCATATACCTGTTCAAATCCCTCCATTCACTGAACATTCATATACCTGTTCAAATCACTCCATTTACTGAACATTCATATACTTATTCAAATCCCTCCATTCACTGAACATTCATATACTTATTCAAATCCCTCCATTCACTGAACATTCATATACTTATTCAAATCCCTCCATTCACTGAACATTCATATACCTGTTCAAATCCCTCCATTCACTGAACATTCATATACCTGTTCAAATCCCTCCATTCACTGAACATTTATATACTTATTCAAATCCCTCCATTCGCTGAACATTCATATACCTGTTCAAATCCCTCCATTCACTGAACATTCATATACTTATTCAAATCCCTCCATTCACTGAACATTCATATACTTATTCAAATCCCTCCATTCACTGAACATTCATATACCTTTTCAAATCCCTCCATTCACTGAACATTCATATACTTCTTCAAATCCCTCCATTAACTGAACATTCATATACCTGTTCAAATCCCTCCATTCACTGAACATTCATATACCTGTTCAAATCCCTCCATTCACTGAACATTCATATACTTATTCAAATCCCTCCATTCACTGAACATTCATATACCTGTTCAAATCCCTCCATTCACTGAACATTCATATACCTGTTCAAATCTCTCCATTCACTGAACATTCATATACCTGTTCAAATCCCTCCATTCACTGAACATTCATATACCTGTTCAAATCACTCCATTCACTGAACATTCATATACTTATTCAAATCCCTCCATTCACTGAACATTCATATACTTATTCAAATCCCTCCATTCGCTGAACATTCATATACCTGTTCAAATCCCTCCATTCACTGAACATTCATATACTTCTTCAAATCCCTCCATTCACTGAACATTCATATACCTGTTCAAATCCCTCCATTCACTGAACATTCATATACCTGTTCAAATCCCTCCATTCACTGAACATTCATATACTTATTCAAATCCCTCCATTCACTGAACATTCATATACCTGTTCAAATCCCTCCATTCACTGAACATTCATATACTTATTCAAATCCCTCCATTCACTGAACATTCATAGACCTGTTCAAATCCCTCCATTCACTGAACATTCATATACCTGTTCACTTCCCTCCATTCACTGAACATTCATATACCTCTTCAAATCTCTCCATTCACTGAACATTCATATACCTGTTCAAATCCCTCCATTCACTGAACATTCATATACCTGTTCAAATCACTCCATTCACTGAACATTCATATACTTATTCAAATCCCTCCATTCACTGAACATTCATATACTTATTCAAATCCCTCCATTCACTGAACATTCATATACCTGTTCAAATCCCTCCATTCACTGAACATTCATATACTTATTCAAATCCCTCCATTCACTGAACATTCATATACCTGTTCAAATCCCTCCATTCACTGAACATTCATATACCTGTTCAAATCCCTCCATTCACTGAACATTCATATACTTATTCAAATCCCTCCATTCGCTGAACATTCATATACCTGTTCAAATCCCTCCATTCACTGAACATTCATATACTTATTCAAATCCCTCCATTCACTGAACATTCATAGACCTGTTCAAATCCCTCCATTCACTGAACATTCATATACCTGTTCAAATCCCTCCATTCACTGAACATTCACATATTTATTCAAATCTCTCCATTCACTGAACATTCATTTACCTGTTCAAATCCCTCCATTCACTAAACATTCATATACTTATTCAAATGCCTCCATTCACTCAACATTCATATACTTATTCAAATCCCTCAATTCACTGAACATTCATGTACTACTTCATAGCCCTCCATTCACTGAACATTCATATACCTTTTCAAATCCCTCCATTCACTGAACATTCAATTACTTCTTCAAATCCCTCCATTCACTGAACATTCATATACCTGTTCAAATCCCTCCATTCACTGAACATTCATATACCTGTTCAAATCCCTCCATTCACTGAACATTCATATACTTATTCAAATCCCTCCATTCACTGAACATTCATATACCTGTTCAAATCCCTCCATTCACTGAACATTCATATACCTGTTCAAATCTCTCCATTCACTGAACATTCATATACTTGTTCAAATCCCTCCATTCACTGAACATTCATATACCTGTTCAAATCACTCCATTCACTGAACATTCATATACTTATTCAAATCCCTCCATTCACTGAACATTCATATACTTATTCAAATCCCTCCATTCACTGAACATTCATATACCTGTTCAAATCCCTCCATTCACTGAAAATTCATATACTTCTTCAAATCCCTCCATTCACTGAACATTCATATACCTGTTCAAATCCCTCCATTCACTGAACATTCATATACCTGTTCAAATCCCTCCATTCACTGAACATTCATATACTTATTCAAATCCCTCCATTCACTGAACATTCATATACCTGTTCAAATCCCTCCATTCACTGAACATTCATATACTTATTCAAATCCCTCCATTCACTGAACATTCATAGACCTGTTCAAATCCCTCCATTCACTGAACATTCATATACCTGTTCACTTCCCTCCATTCACTGAACATTCATATACCTCTTCAAATCTCTCCATTCACTGAACATTCATATACCTGTTCAAATCCCTCCATTCACTGAACATTCATATACCTGTTCAAATCACTCCATTCACTGAACATTCATATACTTATTCAAATCCCTCCATTCACTGAACATTCATATACTTATTCAAATCCCTCCATTCACTGAACATTCATATACCTGTTCAAATCCCTCCATTCACTGAACATTCATATACTTATTCAAATCCCTCCATTCACTGAACATTCATAGACCTGTTCAAATCCCTCCATTCACTGAACATTCATATACCTGTTCAAATCCCTCCATTCACTGAAAATTCACATATTTATTCAAATCTCTCCATTCACTGAACATTCATTTACCTGTTCAAATCCCTCCATTCACTAAACATTCATATACTTATTCAAATGCCTCCATTCACTCAACATTCATATACTTATTCAAATCCCTCAATTCACTGAACATTCATGTACTACTTCATAGCCCTCCATTCACTGAACATTCATATACCTGTTCAAATCCCTCCATTCACTGAAGATTCATATACTTATTCAAATCCCTCCATTCACTGAACATTCATATACCTGTTCAAATCCCTCCATTCACTGAACATTCATATACCTGTTCAAATCCCTCCATTCACTGAACATTCATATACTTATTCAAATCCCTCCATTCACTGAACATTCATATACCTGTTCAAATCCCTCCATTCACTGAACATTCATATACTTATTCAAATCCCTCCATTCACTGAACATTCATATACCTGTTCAAATACCTCCATTCACTGAACATTCATATACCTGTTCAAATCCCTCCATTCACTGAACATTCATATACTTATTCAAATCCCTCCATTCACTGAACATTCATATACCTGTTCAAATCTCTCCATTCACTGAACATTCATATACCTGTTCAAATCCCTCCATTCACTGATCATTCATATACCTGTTCAAATCACTCCATTCAATGAACATTCATATACTTATTCAAATCCCTCCATTCACTGAACATTCATATACTTATTCAAATCCCTCCATTCACTGAACATTCATATACCTGTTCAAATCCCTCCATTCACTGAACATTCATATACTTCTTCAAATCCCTCCATTCACTGAACATTCATATACCTGTTCAAATCCCTCCATTCACTGAACATTCATATACCTGTTCAAATCCCTCCATTCACTGAACATTCATATACTTATTCAAATCCCTCCATTCACTGAACATTCATATACCTGTTCAAATCCCTCCATTCACTGAACATTCTTATACTTATTCAAATCCCTCCATTCACTGAACATTCATAGACCTGTTCAAATCCCTCCATTCACTGAACATTCATATACCTGTTCAAATCCCTCCATTCACTGAACATTCATATACCTGTTCAAATCCCTCCATTCACTGAACATTCATATACCTGTTCAATTCCCTCCATTCACTGAACATTCATATACCTGTTCAACTCACTCCATTCACTGAACATTCATATACTTATTCAAATCCCTCCATTCACTGAACATTCATATACTTATTCAAATCCCTCCATTCGCTGACCATTCATATACCTGTTCAATTCCCTCCATTCACTGAACAGTCATATACCTGTTCAAGTCACTCCATTCACTGAACATTCATATACTTATTCAAATCCCTCCATTCACGGAACATTCATATAATTATTCAAATCCCTCCATTCACGGAACATTCATATACCTGTTCAATTCCCTCCATTCACTGAACATTCATATACCTGTTCAAATCCCTCCATTCACTCAACATTCATATACTTATTCAAATCCCTCAATTCACTGAACATTCATATACTACTTCATAGCCCTCCATTCACTGAACATTCATATACCTGTTCAAATCCCTCCATTCACTGAAGATTCATATACTTATTCAAATCCCTCCATTCACTGAACATTCATATACCTGTTCAAATCCCTCCATTCACTGAACATTCATATACCTGTTCAAATCCCTCCATTCACTGAACATTCATATACTTATTCAAATCCCTCCATTCACTGAACATTCATATACCTGTTCAAATCCCTCCATTCACTGAACATTCATATACTTATTC
Organism: Hemitrygon akajei; assembly: GCF_048418815.1. Taxonomy (NCBI): domain Eukaryota; kingdom Metazoa; phylum Chordata; class Chondrichthyes; order Myliobatiformes; family Dasyatidae; genus Hemitrygon; species Hemitrygon akajei. The sequence continues at coordinate 85,868,223 of NC_133133.1, forward strand.
AAATCCCTCCATTCACTGAACATTCATATACCTGTTCAAATCCCTCCAATTCACTGAACATTCATATACCTGTTCAAATCCCTCCATTCACTGAACATTCATATACTTATTCAAATCCCTCCATTCACGGAACATTCATATACCTGTTCAAATCTCTCCATTCACTGAACATTCATATACCTGTTCAAATCCCTCCATTCACTGAACATTCATATACCTGTTCAAATCACTCCATTCACTGAACATTCATATACTTATTCAAATCCCTCCATTCACTGAACATTCATATACCTTTTCAAATCCCTCCATTCACTGAACATTCATATACTTCTTCAAATCCCTCCATTCACTGAACATTCATATACCTGTTCAAATCCCTCCATTCACTGAACATTCATATACCTGTTCAAATCCCTCCATTCACTGAACATTCATATACTTATTCAAATCCCTCCATTCACTGAACATTCATATACCTGTTCAAATCCCTCCATTCACTGAACATTCATATACCTGTTCAAATCCCTCCATTCACTGAACATTCATATACTTATTCAAATCCCTCCATTCACTGAACATTCATATACCTGTTCAAATCCCTCCATTCACTGAACATTCATATACTTATTCAAATCCCTCCATTCACTGAACATTCATATACCTGTTCAAATACCTCCATTCACTGAACATTCATATACCTGTTCAAATCCCTCCATTCACTGAACATTCATATACTTATTCAAATCCCTCCATTCACTGAACATTCATATACCTGTTCAAATCTCTCCATTCACTGAACATTCATATACCTGTTCAAATCCCTCCATTCACTGATCATTCATATACCTGTTCAAATCACTCCATTCAATGAACATTCATATACTTATTCAAATCCCTCCATTCACTGAACATTCATATACTTATTCAAATCCCTCCATTCACTGAACATTCATATACCTGTTCAAATCCCTCCATTCACTGAACATTCATATACTTCTTCAAATCCCTCCATTCACTGAACATTCATATACCTGTTCAAATCCCTCCATTCACTGAACATTCATATACCTGTTCAAATCCCTCCATTCACTCAACATTCATATACTTATTCAAATCCCTCAATTCACTGAACATTCATATACTACTTCATAGCCCTCCATTCACTGAACATTCATATACCTGTTCAAATCCCTCCATTCACTGAACATTCATATACCTGTTCAAATCCCTCCATTCACTGAACATTCATATACTTCTTCAAATCCCTCCATTCACTGAACATTCATATACCTGTTCAAATCCCTCCATTCACTGAACATTCATATACCTGTTCAAATCCCTCCATTCACTCAACATTCATATACTTATTCAAATCCCTCAATTCACTGAACATTCATATACTACTTCATAGCCCTCCATTCACTGAACATTCATATACCTGTTCAAATCCCTCCATTCACTGAACATTCATATACTTATTCAAATCCCTCCATTCACTGAACATTCATATACCTGTTCAAATCCCTCCAATTCACTGAACATTCATATACCTGTTCAAATCCCTCCATTCACTGAACATTCATATACTTATTCAAATCCCTCCATTCACGGAACATTCATATACCTGTTCAAATCTCTCCATTCACTGAACATTCATATACCTGTTCAAATCCCTCCATTCACTGAACATTCATATACCTGTTCAAATCACTCCATTCACTGAACATTCATATACTTATTCAAATCCCTCCATTCACTGAACATTCATATACCTTTTCAAATCCCTCCATTCACTGAACATTCATATACTTCTTCAAATCCCTCCATTCACTGAACATTCATATACCTGTTCAAATCCCTCCATTCACTGAACATTCATATACCTGTTCAAATCCCTCCATTCACTGAACATTCATATACTTATTCAAATCCCTCCATTCACTGAACATTCATATACCTGTTCAAATCCCTCCATTCACTGAACATTCATATACCTGTTCAAATCCCTCCATTCACTGAACATTCATATACTTATTCAAATCCCTCCATTCACTGAACATTCATATACCTGTTCAAATCCCTCCATTCACTGAACATTCATATACTTATTCAAATCCCTCCATTCACTGAACATTCATATACCTGTTCAAATACCTCCATTCACTGAACATTCATATACCTGTTCAAATCCCTCCATTCACTGAACATTCATATACTTATTCAAATCCCTCCATTCACTGAACATTCATATACCTGTTCAAATCTCTCCATTCACTGAACATTCATATACCTGTTCAAATCCCTCCATTCACTGATCATTCATATACCTGTTCAAATCACTCCATTCAATGAACATTCATATACTTATTCAAATCCCTCCATTCACTGAACATTCATATACTTATTCAAATCCCTCCATTCACTGAACATTCATATACCTGTTCAAATCCCTCCATTCACTGAACATTCATATACTTCTTCAAATCCCTCCATTCACTGAACATTCATATACCTGTTCAAATCCCTCCATTCACTGAACATTCATATACCTGTTCAAATCCCTCCATTCACTGAACATTCATATACTTATTCAAATCCCTCCATTCACTGAACATTCATATACCTGTTCAAATCCCTCCATTCACTGAAGATTCATATACTTATTCAAATCCCTCCATTCACTGAACATTCATAGACCTGTTCAAATCCCTCCAATTCACTGAACAGTCATATACCTGTTCAAGTCACTCCATTCACTGAACATTCATATACTTATTCAAATCCCTCCATTCACGGAACATTCATATAATTATTCAAATCCCTCCATTCACGGAACATTCATATACCTGTTCAATTCCCTCCATTCACTGAACATTCATATACCTGTTCAAATCCCTCCATTCACTCAACATTCATATACTTATTCAAATCCCTCAATTCACTGAACATTCATATACTACTTCATAGCCCTCCATTCACTGAACATTCATATACCTGTTCAAATCCCTCCATTCACTGAAGATTCATATACTTATTCAAATCCCTCCATTCACTGAACATTCATATACCTGTTCAAATCCCTCCATTCACTGAACATTCATATACCTGTTCAAATCCCTCCATTCACTGAACATTCATATACTTATTCAAATCCCTCCATTCACTGAACATTCATATACCTGTTCAAATCCCTCCATTCACTGAACATTCATATACTTATTCAAATCCCTCCATTCACTGAACATTCATATACCTGTTCAAATCCCTCCAATTCACTGAACATTCATATACCTGTTCAAATCCCTCCATTCACTGAACATTCATATACTTATTCAAATCCCTCCATTCACGGAACATTCATATACCTGTTCAAATCTCTCCATTCACTGAACATTCATATACCTGTTCAAATCCCTCCATTCACTGAACATTCATATACCTGTTCAAATCACTCCATTCACTGAACATTCATATACTTATTCAAATCCCTCCATTCACTGAACATTCATATACTTATTCAAATCCCTCCATTCACTGAACATTCATATACCTTTTCAAATCCCTCCATTCACTGAACATTCATATACTTCTTCAAATCCCTCCATTCACTGAACATTCATATACCTGTTCAAATCCCTCCATTCACTGAACATTCATATACCTGTTCAAATCCCTCCATTCACTGAACATTCATATACTTATTCAAATCCCTCCATTCACTGAACATTCATATACCTGTTCAAATCCCTCCATTCACTGAACATTCATATACTTATTCAAATCCCTCCATTCACTGAACATTCATAGACCTGTTCAAATCCCTCCATTCACTGAACATTCATATACCTGTTCAAATCCCTCCATTCACTGAACATTCATATACCTGTTCAAATCCCTCCATTCACTGAACATTCATATACCTGTTCAAATCCCACCATTCACTGAACATTCATATACCTGTTCAACTCACTCCATTCACTGAACATTCATATACTTATTCAAATCCCTCCATTCGCTGACCATTCATATACCTGTTCAATTCCCTCCATTCACTGAACAGTCATATACCTGTTCAAGTCCCTCCATTCACTGAACATTCATATACTTATTCAAATCCCTCCATTCACGGAACATTCATATAATTATTCGAATCCCTCCATTCACGGAACATTCATACAATTATGCAAATCCCTCCATTCACTGAACATTCATATACCTGTTCAAATCCCTCCATTCACTGAACATTCATATACTTATTCAAATCACTCCATTCAGGGAACCGTCATATACCTGTTCAAATCCCTCCATTCACTGAACATTCATATACTTGTTCAAATCCCTACATTCACTGAACATTCATATACTTATTGAAATCCCTCCAATCACTGAATATTCATATACTTCTTCAAATCCCTCCGTTCACTGAATATTCATATACCTGTTCAAATCCCTCCATTCACTGAATATTCATATACTTATTCAAATCCCTCCGTTCACTGAATATTCATATACCTTTTCAAATCCCGCCATTCACTGAACATTCATATAGCTGTTCAAATTCCTCCATTCACTGAACATTCATATAGCTGTTCAATTCCCTCCATTCACTGAACATTCATATACTTATTCAAATCCCTCCATTCACTGAACATTCATAGACCTGTTCAAATCCCTCCATTCACTGAACATTCATATACCTGTTCAAATCCCTCCATTCACTGAACATTCATATACTTATTCAAATCACTCCATTCAGGGAACCGTCATATACCTGTTCAAATCCCTCCATTCACTGAACATTCATATACTTGTTCAAATCCCTACATTCACTGAACATTCATATACTTATTGAAATCCCTCCAATCACTGAATATTCATATACTTCTTCAAATCCCTCCGTTCACTGAATATTCATATACCTGTTCAAATCCCTCCATTCACTGAATATTCATATACTTATTCAAATCCCTCCGTTCACTGAATATTCATATACCTTTTCAAATCCCGCCATTCACTGAACATTCATATAGCTGTTCAAATTCCTCCATTCACTGAACATTCATATAGCTGTTCAATTCCCTCCATTCACTGAACATTCATATACTTATTCAAATCCCTCCATTCACTGAACATTCATAGACCTGTTCAAATCCCTCCATTCACTGAACATTCATATACCTGTTCAAATCCCTCCATTCACTGAACATTCACAATTAAAGAGGTGGAAGTACTGGCGCTTTTAAGAAATTTAAAAGTGGATAAATCTCCGGGTCCTGACCGGATATTCCCCAGGACCTTGAGGGAAGTTTGTGTAGAGATAGCAGGAGCTCTGACGGAGATCTTTCAGATGTCATTAGAAACGGGGATTGTGCCGGAGGATTGGCGTATTGCTCATGTGGTTCCATTGTTTAAAAAGGGTTCTAGAAGTAAGCCTGGCAATTATAGACCTGTCAGTTTGACATCAGTGGTGGGTAAATTAATGGAAAGTATTCTTAGAGATAGTATTTATAATTATCTGGATAGACAGGATCTGATTAGGAGTAGCCAGCATGGATTTGTGCGTGGAAGGTCATGTTTGACAAACCTTATTGAATTTTTTGAAGTAGTTACGAGGAATGTTGACGAGGGTAAGGCAGTGGATGTAGTCTATATGGACTTCAGCAAGGCCTTTGACAAAGTTCCACATGGAAGGTTAGTTAAGAAGGTTCAGTCGTTAGGTATTAGTGCTGGAGTAATAAAATGGATTCAACAGTGGCTAGATGGGAGATGCCAGAGAGTAGTGGTGGATAATTGTTTATCGGGATGGAGGCCGGTGACTAGCGGGGTGCCTCAGGGATCTGTTTTGGGCCCAATGTTGTTTGTAATATACATAAATGATCTGGATGATGGGGTGGTAAATTGGATTAGTAAGTATGCTGATGATACTAAGGTAGGAGGTGTTGTGGATAATGAGGTGGGTTTTCAAAGCTTGCAGGGAGATTTATGCCGGTTAGAAGAATGGGCTGAACGTTGGCAGATGGAGTTTAATGCTGAGAAGTGTGAGGTTCTACATTTTGGCAGGAATAATCCAAATAGAACATACAGGGTAAATGGTAGGGCATTGAGGAATGCAGTGGAACAGAGAGATCTAGGAATAACAGTGCATAGTTCCCTGAAGGTGGAGTCTCATGTAGATAGGGTGGTGAAGAAGGCTTTTGGAACGCTGGCCTTTATAAATCAGAGCATTGAGTACAGAAGTTGGGATGTAATGTTAAAATTGTACAAGGCATTGGTAAGGCCAAATTTGGAATATTGTGTACAGTTCTGGTCACCGAATTATAGGAAAGATATCAATAAATTAGAGAGAGTGCAGAGACGATTTACTAGGATGTTACCAGGGTTTCAGCACTTAAGTTACAGAGAAAGGTTGAACAAGTTAGGTCTCTATTCATTGGAGCGTAGAAGGTTGAGGGGGGATTTGATCGAGGTATTTAAAATGTTGAGAGGGATAGATAGAGTTGACGTGAATAGGCTGTTTCCATTGAGAGTAGGGGAGATTCAAACGAGAGGACATGATTTGAGAGTTAGGGGGCAAAAGTTTAAGGGAAACACGAGGGGGTATTTCTTTACTCAGAGAGTGATAGCTGTGTGGAATGAGCTTCCTGTAGAAGTAGTAGAGGCCAGATCAGTTGTGTCATTTAAGGTAAAATTGGATAGGTATATGGATAGGAAAGGAGTGGAGGGTTATGGGCTGAGTGCGGGTAGGTGGGACTAGGTGAGATTAAGAGTTCGGCACGGACTAGGAGGGCCGGAATGGCCTGTTTCCGTGCTGTGATTGTTATATGGTTATATGGTTATATGGTTATATGTTATATGGTTACATATTTATTCAAATCTCTCCATTCACTGAACATTCAATTACCTGTTCAAATCCCTCCATTCACTAAACATTCATATACTTATACAAATCCCTCCATTCACTGAACATTCATATACTTATTTAAATCGCTCCATTCACTGAACATTCATATACCTGTTCAAATCCCTCCATTCACTGAACATTCATATACTTCTTCAAATCCCTCCATTCACTGAACATTCATATACCTGTTCAAATCCCTCCATTCACTGAACATTCATATACCTGTTCAAATCCCTCCATTCACTGAACATTCATATACTTATTCAAATCCCTCCATTCACTGAACATTCATATACTTATTCAAATCCCTCCATTCACTGAACATTCATATACCTGTTCAAATCCCTCCATTCACTGAACATTCATATACTTATTCAAATCCCTCCATTCACTGAACATTCATATACCTGTTCATATCCCTCCATTCACTGAACATTCATATACCTGTTCAAATCCCTCCATTCACTGAACATTCATATACTTCTTCAAATCCCTCCATTCACTGAACATTCATATACCTGTTCAAATCCCTCCATTCACTGAACATTCATATACCTGTTCAAATCCCTCCATTCACTGAACATTCATTTACTTATTCAAATCCCTCCATTCACTGAACATTCATATACCTGTTCAAATCCCTCCATTCACTGAACATTCATATACTTATTCAAATCCCTCCATTCACTGAACATTCATAGACCTGTTCAAATCCCTCCATTCACTGAACATTCATATACCTGTTCAAATCCCTCCATTCACTGAACATTCATATACCTGTTCAAATCCCTCCATTCACTGAACATTCATATACCTGTTCAATTCCCTCCATTCACTGAACATTCATATACCTGTTCAACTCACTCCATTCACTGAACATTCATATACTTATTCAAATCCCTCCATTCACTGAACATTCATATACTTATTCAAATCCCTCCATTCGCTGACCATTCATATACCTGTTCAATTCCCTCCATTCACTGAACAGTCATATACCTGTTCAAGTCCCTCCATTCACTGAACATTCATATACTTATTCAAATCCCTCCATTCACGGAACATTCATATAATTATTCAAATCCCTCCATTCACGGAACATTCATATACCTGTTCAATTCCCTCCATTCACTGAACATTCATATACCTGTTCAAATCCCTCCATTCACTCAACATTCATATACTTATTCAAATCCCTCAATTCACTGAACATTCATATACTACTTCATAGACCTCCATTCACTGAACATTCATACACCTGTTCAAATCCCTCCATTCACTGAAGATTCATATACTTATTCAAATCCCTCCATTCACTGAACATTCATATACCTGTTCAAATCCCTCCATTCACTGAACATTCATATACCTGTTCAAATCCCTCCATTCACTGAACATTCATATACTTATTCAAATCCCTCCATTCACTGAACATTCATATACCTGTTCAAATCCCTCCATTCACTGAACATTCATATACTTATTCAAATCCCTCCATTCACTGAACATTCATATACCTGTTCAAATCCCTCCATTCACTGAACATTCATATACTTATTCAAATCCCTCCATTCACTGAACATTCATATACCTGTTCAAATCTCTCCATTCACTGAACATTCATATACCTGTTCAAAACCCTCCATTCACTGAACATTCATATACCTGTTCAAATCACTCCATTCACTGAACATTCATATACTTATTCAAATCCCTCCATTCACTGAACATTCATATACTTATTCAAATCCCTCCATTCACTGAACATTCATATACCTGTTCAAATCCCTCCATTCACTGAACATTCATATACTTCTTCAAATCCCTCCATTCACTGAACATTCATATACCTGTTCAAATCCCTCCATTCACTGAACATTCATATACTTATTCAAATCCCTCCATTCACTGAACATTCATATACCTGTTCAAATCCCTCCATTCACTGAACATTCATATACTTATTCAAATCCCTCCATTCACTGAACATTCATAGACCTGTTCAAATCCCTCCATTCACTGAACATTCATATACCTGTTCAAATCCCTCCATTCACTGAACATTCATATACCTGTTCAAATCCCTCCATTCACTGAACATTCATATACCTGTTCAAATCCCTCCATTCACTGAACATTCATATACCTGTTCAACTCACTCCATTCACTGAACATTCATATACATATTCAAATCCCTCCATTCACTGAACATTCATATACTTATTCAAATCCCTCCATTCGCTGACCATTCATATACCTGTTCAATTCCCTCCATTCACTGAACAGTCATATACCTGTTCAAGTCCCTCCATTCACTGAACATTCATATACTACTTCAAATCCCTCCATTCACGGAACATTCATATAATTATTCGAATCCCTCCATTCACGGAACATTCATACAATTATGCAAATCCCTCCATTCACTGAACATTCATATACTTATTCAAATCACTCCATTCAGGGAACAGTCATATACCTGTTCAAATCCCTCCATTCACTGAACATTCATATACTTGTTCAAATCTCTCCATTCACTGAACATTCATATACTTCTTCAAATCCCTCCATTCACTGAACATTCATATACCTGTTCAAATCCCTCCATTCACTGAACATTCATATACCTGTTCAAATCCCTCCATTCACTGAACATTCATATACTTATTCAAATCCCTCCATTCACTGAACATTCATATACCTGTTCAAATCCCTCCATTCACTGAACATTCATATACTTATTCAAATCCCTCCATTCACTGAACATTCATAGACCTGTTCAAATCCCTCCATTCACTGAACATTCATATACCTGTTCAAATCCCTCCATTCACTGAACATTCATATACCTGTTCAAATCCCTCCATTCACTGAACATTCATATACCTGTTCAAATCCCACCATTCACTGAACATTCATATACCTGTTCAACTCACTCCATTCACTGAACATTCATATACTTATTCAAATCCCTCCATTCGCTGACCATTCATATACCTGTTCAATTCCCTCCATTCACTGAACAGTCATATACCTGTTCAAGTCCCTCCATTCACTGAACATTCATATACTTATTCAAATCCCTCCATTCACGGAACATTCATATAATTATTCGAATCCCTCCATTCACGGAACATTCATACAATTATGCAAATCCCTCCATTCACTGAACATTCATATACCTGTTCAAATCCCTCCATTCACTGAACATTCATATACTTATTCAAATCACTCCATTCAGGGAACCGTCATATACCTGTTCAAATCCCTCCATTCACTGAACATTCATATACTTGTTCAAATCCCTACATTCACTGAACATTCATATACTTATTGAAATCCCTCCAATCACTGAATATTCATATACTTCTTCAAATCCCTCCGTTCACTGAATATTCATATACCTGTTCAAATCCCTCCATTCACTGAATATTCATATACTTATTCAAATCCCTCCGTTCACTGAATATTCATATACCTTTTCAAATCCCGCCATTCACTGAACATTCATATAGCTGTTCAAATTCCTCCATTCACTGAACATTCATATAGCTGTTCAATTCCCTCCATTCACTGAACATTCATATACTTATTCAAATCCCTCCATTCACTGAACATTCATAGACCTGTTCAAATCCCTCCATTCACTGAACATTCATATACCTGTTCAAATCCCTCCATTCACTGAACATTCACATATTTATTCAAATCTCTCCATTCACTGAACATTCAATTACCTGTTCAAATCCCTCCATTCACTAAACATTCATATACTTATACAAATCCCTCCATTCACTGAACATTCATATACTTATTTAAATCGCTCCATTCACTGAACATTCATATACCTGTTCAAATCCCTCCATTCACTGAACATTCATATACTTCTTCAAATCCCTCCATTCACTGAACATTCATATACCTGTTCAAATCCCTCCATTCACTGAACATTCATATACCTGTTCAAATCCCTCCATTCACTGAACATTCATATACTTATTCAAATCCCTCCATTCACTGAACATTCATATACTTATTCAAACCCCTCCATTCACTGAACATTCATATACCTGTTCAAATCCCTCCATTCACTGAACATTCATATACTTATTCAAATCCCTCCATTCACTGAACATTCATATACCTGTTCATATCCCTCCATTCACTGAACATTCATATACCTGTTCAAATCCCTCCATTCACTGAACATTCATATACTTCTTCAAATCCCTCCATTCACTGAACATTCATATACCTGTTCAAATCCCTCCATTCACTGAACATTCATATACCTGTTCAAATCCCTCCATTCACTGAACATTCATTTACTTATTCAAATCCCTCCATTCACTGAACATTCATATACCTGTTCAAATTCCTCCATTCACTGAACATTCATATACCTGTTCAAATCCCTCCATTCACTGAACATTCATATACCTGTTCAATTCCCTCCATTCACTGAACATTCATATACCTGTTCAACTCACTCCATTCACTGAACATTCATATACTTATTCAAATCCCTCCATTCACTGAACATTCATATACTTATTCAAATCCCTCCATTCGCTGACCATTCATATACCTGTTCAATTCCCTCCATTCACTGAACAGTCATATACCTGTTCAAGTCCCTCCATTCACTGAACATTCATATACTTATTCAAATCCCTCCATTCACGGAACATTCATATAATTATTCAAATCCCTCCATTCACGGAACATTCATATACCTGTTCAATTCCCTCCATTCACTGAACATTCATATACCTGTTCAAATCCCTCCATTCACTCAACATTCATATACTTATTCAAATCCCTCAATTCACTGAACATTCATATACTACTTCATAGCCCTCCATTCACTGAACATTCATACACCTGTTCAAATCCCTCCATTCACTGAAGATTCATATACTTATTCAAATCCCTCCATTCACTGAACATTCATATACCTGTTCAAATCCCTCCATTCACTGAACATTCATATACCTGTTCAAATCCCTCCATTCACTGAACATTCATATACTTATTCAAATCCCTCCATTCACTGAACATTCATATACCTGTTCAAATCCCTCCATTCACTGAACATTCATATACTTATTCAAATCCCTCCATTCACTGAACATTCATATACCTGTTCAAATCCCTCCATTCACTGAACATTCATATACTTATTCAAATCCCTCCATTCACTGAACATTCATATACCTGTTCAAATCTCTCCATTCACTGAACATTCATATACCTGTTCAAAACCCTCCATTCACTGAACATTCATATACCTGTTCAAATCACTCCATTCACTGAACATTCATATACTTATTCAAATCCCTCCATTCACTGAACATTCATATACTTATTCAAATCCCTCCATTCACTGAACATTCATATACCTGTTCAAATCCCTCCATTCACTGAACATTCATATACTTCTTCAAATCCCTCCATTCACTGAACATTCATATACCTGTTCAAATCCCTCCATTCACTGAACATTCATATACTTATTCAAATCCCTCCATTCACTGAACATTCATATACCTGTTCAAATCCCTCCATTCACTGAACATTCATATACTTATTCAAATCCCTCCATTCACTGAACATTCATAGACCTGTTCAAATCCCTCCATTCACTGAACATTCATATACCTGTTCAAATCCCTCCATTCACTGAACATTCATATACCTGTTCAAATCCCTCCATTCACTGAACATTCATATACCTGTTCAAATCCCTCCATTCACTGAACATTCATATACCTGTTCAACTCACTCCATTCACTGAACATTCATATACATATTCAAATCCCTCCATTCACTGAACATTCATATACTTATTCAAATCCCTCCATTCGCTGACCATTCATATACCTGTTCAATTCCCTCCATTCACTGAACAGTCATATACCTGTTCAAGTCCCTCCATTCACTGAACATTCATATACTACTTCAAATCCCTCCATTCACGGAACATTCATATAATTATTCGAATCCCTCCATTCACGGAACATTCATACAATTATGCAAATCCCTCCATTCACTGAACATTCATATACTTATTCAAATCACTCCATTCAGGGAACAGTCATATACCTGTTCAAATCCCTCCATTCACTGAACATTCATATACTTGTTCAAATCTCTCCATTCACTGAACATTCATATACTTATTGAAATCCCTCCAATCACTGAATATTCATATACTTCTTCAAATACCTCCGTTCACTGAATATTCATATACCTGTTCAAATCCCTCCATTCACTGAATATTCATATACTTATTCAAATCCCTCCGTTCACTGAATATTCATATACCTGTTCAAATCCCTCCATTCACTGAACATTCATATAGCTGTTCAAATCCCTCCATTCACTGAACATTCAGATAGCTGTTCAATTCCCTCCATTCACTGAACATTCATATACTTATTCAAATCCCTCCATTCACTGAACATTCATAGACCTGTTCAAATCCCTCCATTCACTGAACATTCATATACCTGTTCAAATCCCTCCATTCACTCAACATTCACATATTTATTCAAATCTCTCCATTCACTGAACATTCAATTACCTGTTCAAATCCCTCCATTCACTAAACATTCATATACTTATACAAATCCCTCCATTCACTGAACATTCATATACTTATTTAAATCGCTCCATACACTGAACATTCATATACCTGTTCAATTCCCTCCATTCACTGAACATTCATATACCTGTTCAAATCTCTCCATTCACTGAACATTCATATACCTGTTCAAAACCCTCCATTCACTGAACATTCATATACCTGTTCAAATCACTCCATTCACTGAACATTCATATACTTATTCAAATCCCTCCATTCACTGAATATTCATATACCTGTTCAAATCCCTCCATTCACTGAACAGTCATATACCTGTTCAAGTCCCTCCATTCACTGAACATTCATATACTTATTCAAATCCCTCCATTCACGGAACATTCATATAATTATTCGAATCCCTCCATTCACGGAACACTCATACAATTATGCAAATCCCTCCATTCACTGAACATTCATATACCTGTTCAAATCCCTCCATTCACTGAACATTCATATACTTATTCAAATCACTCCATTCATGGAACAGTCATATAACTGTTCAAATCCCTCCATTCACTGAACATTCATATACTTGTTCAAATCCCTCCATTCACTGAACATTCATATACTTATTGAAATCCCTCCAATCACTGAATATTCATATACTTCTTCAAATCCCTCCGTTCACTGAATATTCATATACCTGTTCAAATCCCTCCATTCACTGAATATTCATATACTTATTCAAATCCCTCCGTTCACTGAATATTCATATACCTGTTCAAATCCCTCCATTCACTGAACATTCATATAGCTGTTCAAATCCCTCCATTCACTGAACATTCATATAGTTGTTCAATTCCCTCCATTCACTGAACATTCATATACTTATTCAAATCCCTCCATTCACTGAACATTCATAGACCTGTTCAAATCCCTCCATTCACTGAACATTCATATACCTGTTCAAATCCCTCCATTCACTGAACATTCACATATTTATTCAAATCTCTCCATTCACTGAACATTCAATTACCTGTTCAAATCCCTCCATTCACTAAACATTCATATACTTATACAAATCCCTCCATTCACTGAACATTCATATACTTATTTAAATCGCTCCATTCACTGAACATTCATATACCTGTTCAATTCCCTCCATTCACTGAACATTCATATACCTGTTCAAATCTCTCCATTCACTGAACATTCATATACCTGTTCAAAACCCTCCATTCACTGAACATTCATATACCTGTTCAAATCACTCCATTCACTGAACATTCATATACCTGTTCAAGTCCCTCCATTCACTGAACATTCATATACTTATTCAAATCCCTCCATTCACGGAACATTCATATAATTATTCGAATCCCTCCATTCACGGAACATTCATACAATTATGCAAATCCCTCCATTCACTGAACATTCATATACTTATTCAAATCACTCCATTCAGGGAACAGTCATATACCTGTTCAAATCCCTCCATTCACTGAACATTCATATACTTGTTCAAATCCCTCCATTCACTGAACATTCATATACTTATTGAAATCCCTCCAATCACTGAATATTCATATACTTCTTCAAATCCCTCCGTTCACTGAATATTCATATACCTGTTCAAATCCCTCCATTCACTGAATATTCATATACTTATTCAAATCCCTCCGTTCACTGAATATTCATATACCTGTTCAAATCCCTCCATTCACTGAACATTCATATAGCTGTTCAAATCCCTCCATTCACTGAACATTCATATAGCTGTTCAATTCCCTCCATTCACTGAACATTCATATACTTATTCAAATCCCTCCATTCACTGAACATTCATAGACCTGTTCAAATCCCTCCATTCACTGAACATTCATATACCTGTTCAAATCCCTCCATTCACTGAACATTCACATATTTATTCAAATCTCTCCATTCACTGAACATTCAATTACCTGTTCAAATCCCTCCATTCACTGAACATTCATATACTTATTTAAATCGCTCCATTCACTGAACATTCATATACCTGTTCAATTCCCTCCATTCACTGAACATTCATATACCTGTTCAAATCTCTCCATTCACTGAACATTCATATACCTGTTCAAAACCCTCCATTCACTGAACATTCATATACCTGTTCAAATCACTCCATTCACTGAACATTCATATACTTATTCAAATCCCTCCATTCACTGAACATTCTTATACTTACTCAAAACCCTGCATTCACTGAACATTCATATACCTGTTCAAATCCCTCCATTCACTGAACATTCATATACTTCTTCAAATCCCTCCATTCACTGAACATTCATATACCTGTTCAAATCCCTCCATTCACTGAACATTCATATACCTGTTCAAATCCCTCCATTCACTGAACATTCATATACTTATTCAAATCCCTCCATTCACTGAACATTCATATACTTATTCAAATCCCTCCATTCACTGAACATTCACATACCTGTTCAAATCACTCCATTCACTGAACATTCATATACTTATTCAAATCCCTCCATTCACTGAATATTCATATACCTGTTCAAATCCCTCCATTCACTGAACAGTCATATACCTGTTCAAGTCCCTCCATTCACTGAACATTCATATACTTATTCAAATCCCTCCATTCACGGAACATTCATATAATTATTCGAATCCCTCCATTCACGGAACATTCATACAATTATGCAAATCCCTCCATTAACTGAACATTCATATACCTGTTCAAATCCCTCCATTCACTGAACATTCATATACTTATTCAAATCACTCCTTCCAGGGAACAGTCATATACCTGTTCAAATCCCTCCATTCACTGAACATTCATATACTTGTTCAAATCCCTCCATTCACTGAACATTCATATACTTATTGAAATCCCTCCAATCACTGAATATTCATATACTTCTTCAAATCCCTCCGTTCACTGAATATTCATATACCTGTTCAAATCCCTCCATTCACTGAATATTCATATACTTATTCAAATCCCTCCGTTCACTGAATATTCATATACCTGTTCAAATCCCTCCATTCACTGAACATTCATATAGCTGTTCAAATCCCTCCATTCACTGAACATTCATATAGCTGTTCAATTCCCTCCATTCACTGAACATTCATATACTTATTCAAATCCCTCCATTCACTGAACATTCATAGACCTGTTCAAATCCCTCCATTCACTGAACATTCATATACCTGTTCAAATCCCTCCATTCACTGAACATTCATATACTTATTCAAATCACTCCATTCAGGGAACCGTCATATACCTGTTCAAATCCCTCCATTCACTGAACATTCATATACTTGTTCAAATCCCTACATTCACTGAACATTCATATACTTATTGAAATCCCTCCAATCACTGAATATTCATATACTTCTTCAAATCCCTCCGTTCACTGAATATTCATATACCTGTTCAAATCCCTCCATTCACTGAATATTCATATACTTATTCAAATCCCTCCGTTCACTGAATATTCATATACCTTTTCAAATCCCGCCATTCACTGAACATTCATATAGCTGTTCAAATTCCTCCATTCACTGAACATTCATATAGCTGTTCAATTCCCTCCATTCACTGAACATTCATATACTTATTCAAATCCCTCCATTCACTGAACATTCATAGACCTGTTCAAATCCCTCCATTCACTGAACATTCATATACCTGTTCAAATCCCTCCATTCACTGAACATTCACATATTTATTCAAATCTCTCCATTCACTGAACATTCAATTACCTGTTCAAATCCCTCCATTCACTAAACATTCATATACTTATACAAATCCCTCCATTCACTGAACATTCATATACTTATTTAAATCGCTCCATTCACTGAACATTCATATACCTGTTCAAATCCCTCCATTCACTGAACATTCATATACTTCTTCAAATCCCTCCATTCACTGAACATTCATATACCTGTTCAAATCCCTCCATTCACTGAACATTCATATACCTGTTCAAATCCCTCCATTCACTGAACATTCATATACTTATTCAAATCCCTCCATTCACTGAACATTCATATACTTATTCAAATCCCTCCATTCACTGAACATTCATATACCTGTTCAAATCCCTCCATTCACTGAACATTCATATACTTATTCAAATCCCTCCATTCACTGAACATTCATATACCTGTTCATATCCCTCCATTCACTGAACATTCATATACCTGTTCAAATCCCTCCATTCACTGAACATTCATATACTTCTTCAAATCCCTCCATTCACTGAACATTCATATACCTGTTCAAATCCCTCCATTCACTGAACATTCATATACCTGTTCAAATCCCTCCATTCACTGAACATTCATTTACTTATTCAAATCCCTCCATTCACTGAACATTCATATACCTGTTCAAATCCCTCCATTCACTGAACATTCATATACTTATTCAAATCCCTCCATTCACTGAACATTCATAGACCTGTTCAAATCCCTCCATTCACTGAACATTCATATACCTGTTCAAATCCCTCCATTCACTGAACATTCATATACCTGTTCAAATCCCTCCATTCACTGAACATTCATATACCTGTTCAATTCCCTCCATTCACTGAACATTCATATACCTGTTCAACTCACTCCATTCACTGAACATTCATATACTTATTCAAATCCCTCCATTCACTGAACATTCATATACTTATTCAAATCCCTCCATTCGCTGACCATTCATATACCTGTTCAATTCCCTCCATTCACTGAACAGTCATATACCTGTTCAAGTCCCTCCATTCACTGAACATTCATATACTTATTCAAATCCCTCCATTCACGGAACATTCATATAATTATTCAAATCCCTCCATTCACGGAACATTCATATACCTGTTCAATTCCCTCCATTCACTGAACATTCATATACCTGTTCAAATCCCTCCATTCACTCAACATTCATATACTTATTCAAATCCCTCAATTCACTGAACATTCATATACTACTTCATAGCCCTCCATTCACTGAACATTCATACACCTGTTCAAATCCCTCCATTCACTGAAGATTCATATACTTATTCAAATCCCTCCATTCACTGAACATTCATATACCTGTTCAAATCCCTCCATTCACTGAACATTCATATACCTGTTCAAATCCCTCCATTCACTGAACATTCATATACTTATTCAAATCCCTCCATTCACTGAACATTCATATACCTGTTCAAATCCCTCCATTCACTGAACATTCATATACTTATTCAAATCCCTCCATTCACTGAACATTCATATACCTGTTCAAATCCCTCCATTCACTGAACATTCATATACTTATTCAAATCCCTCCATTCACTGAACATTCATATACCTGTTCAAATCTCTCCATTCACTGAACATTCATATACCTGTTCAAAACCCTCCATTCACTGAACATTCATATACCTGTTCAAATCACTCCATTCACTGAACATTCATATACTTATTCAAATCCCTCCATTCACTGAACATTCATATACTTATTCAAATCCCTCCATTCACTGAACATTCATATACCTGTTCAAATCCCTCCATTCACTGAACATTCATATACTTCTTCAAATCCCTCCATTCACTGAACATTCATATACCTGTTCAAATCCCTCCATTCACTGAACATTCATATACTTATTCAAATCCCTCCATTCACTGAACATTCATATACCTGTTCAAATCCCTCCATTCACTGAACATTCATATACTTATTCAAATCCCTCCATTCACTGAACATTCATAGACCTGTTCAAA
This sequence comes from Hemitrygon akajei, assembly GCF_048418815.1. Taxonomy (NCBI): domain Eukaryota; kingdom Metazoa; phylum Chordata; class Chondrichthyes; order Myliobatiformes; family Dasyatidae; genus Hemitrygon; species Hemitrygon akajei. Next base: position 85,887,491 of record NC_133133.1, read on the forward strand.
TCCCTCCATTCACTGAACATTCATATACCTGTTCAAATCCCTCCATTCACTGAACATTCATATACCTGTTCAAATCCCTCCATTCACTGAACATTCATATACCTGTTCAAATCCCTCCATTCACTGAACATTCATATACCTGTTCAACTCACTCCATTCACTGAACATTCATATACATATTCAAATCCCTCCATTCACTGAACATTCATATACTTATTCAAATCCCTCCATTCGCTGACCATTCATATACCTGTTCAATTCCCTCCATTCACTGAACAGTCATATACCTGTTCAAGTCCCTCCATTCACTGAACATTCATATACTACTTCAAATCCCTCCATTCACGGAACATTCATATAATTATTCGAATCCCTCCATTCACGGAACATTCATACAATTATGCAAATCCCTCCATTCACTGAACATTCATATACTTATTCAAATCACTCCATTCAGGGAACAGTCATATACCTGTTCAAATCCCTCCATTCACTGAACATTCATATACTTGTTCAAATCTCTCCATTCACTGAACATTCATATACTTATTGAAATCCCTCCAATCACTGAATATTCATATACTTCTTCAAATACCTCCGTTCACTGAATATTCATATACCTGTTCAAATCCCTCCATTCACTGAATATTCATATACTTATTCAAATCCCTCCGTTCACTGAATATTCATATACCTGTTCAAATCCCTCCATTCACTGAACATTCATATAGCTGTTCAAATCCCTCCATTCACTGAACATTCAGATAGCTGTTCAATTCCCTCCATTCACTGAACATTCATATACTTATTCAAATCCCTCCATTCACTGAACATTCATAGACCTGTTCAAATCCCTCCATTCACTGAACATTCATATACCTGTTCAAATCCCTCCATTCACTCAACATTCACATATTTATTCAAATCTCTCCATTCACTGAACATTCAATTACCTGTTCAAATCCCTCCATTCACTAAACATTCATATACTTATACAAATCCCTCCATTCACTGAACATTCATATACTTATTTAAATCGCTCCATACACTGAACATTCATATACCTGTTCAATTCCCTCCATTCACTGAACATTCATATACCTGTTCAAATCTCTCCATTCACTGAACATTCATATACCTGTTCAAAACCCTCCATTCACTGAACATTCATATACCTGTTCAAATCACTCCATTCACTGAACATTCATATACTTATTCAAATCCCTCCATTCACTGAATATTCATATACCTGTTCAAATCCCTCCATTCACTGAACAGTCATATACCTGTTCAAGTCCCTCCATTCACTGAACATTCATATACTTATTCAAATCCCTCCATTCACGGAACATTCATATAATTATTCGAATCCCTCCATTCACGGAACACTCATACAATTATGCAAATCCCTCCATTCACTGAACATTCATATACCTGTTCAAATCCCTCCATTCACTGAACATTCATATACTTATTCAAATCACTCCATTCATGGAACAGTCATATAACTGTTCAAATCCCTCCATTCACTGAACATTCATATACTTGTTCAAATCCCTCCATTCACTGAACATTCATATACTTATTGAAATCCCTCCAATCACTGAATATTCATATACTTCTTCAAATCCCTCCGTTCACTGAATATTCATATACCTGTTCAAATCCCTCCATTCACTGAATATTCATATACTTATTCAAATCCCTCCGTTCACTGAATATTCATATACCTGTTCAAATCCCTCCATTCACTGAACATTCATATAGCTGTTCAAATCCCTCCATTCACTGAACATTCATATAGTTGTTCAATTCCCTCCATTCACTGAACATTCATATACTTATTCAAATCCCTCCATTCACTGAACATTCATAGACCTGTTCAAATCCCTCCATTCACTGAACATTCATATACCTGTTCAAATCCCTCCATTCACTGAACATTCACATATTTATTCAAATCTCTCCATTCACTGAACATTCAATTACCTGTTCAAATCCCTCCATTCACTAAACATTCATATACTTATACAAATCCCTCCATTCACTGAACATTCATATACTTATTTAAATCGCTCCATTCACTGAACATTCATATACCTGTTCAATTCCCTCCATTCACTGAACATTCATATACCTGTTCAAATCTCTCCATTCACTGAACATTCATATACCTGTTCAAAACCCTCCATTCACTGAACATTCATATACCTGTTCAAATCACTCCATTCACTGAACATTCATATACCTGTTCAAGTCCCTCCATTCACTGAACATTCATATACTTATTCAAATCCCTCCATTCACGGAACATTCATATAATTATTCGAATCCCTCCATTCACGGAACATTCATACAATTATGCAAATCCCTCCATTCACTGAACATTCATATACCTGTTCAAATCCCTCCATTCACTGAACATTCATATACTTATTCAAATCACTCCATTCAGGGAACAGTCATATACCTGTTCAAATCCCTCCATTCACTGAACATTCATATACTTGTTCAAATCCCTCCATTCACTGAACATTCATATACTTATTGAAATCCCTCCAATCACTGAATATTCATATACTTCTTCAAATCCCTCCGTTCACTGAATATTCATATACCTGTTCAAATCCCTCCATTCACTGAATATTCATATACTTATTCAAATCCCTCCGTTCACTGAATATTCATATACCTGTTCAAATCCCTCCATTCACTGAACATTCATATAGCTGTTCAAATCCCTCCATTCACTGAACATTCATATAGCTGTTCAATTCCCTCCATTCACTGAACATTCATATACTTATTCAAATCCCTCCATTCACTGAACATTCATAGACCTGTTCAAATCCCTCCATTCACTGAACATTCATATACCTGTTCAAATCCCTCCATTCACTGAACATTCACATATTTATTCAAATCTCTCCATTCACTGAACATTCAATTACCTGTTCAAATCCCTCCATTCACTGAACATTCATATACTTATTTAAATCGCTCCATTCACTGAACATTCATATACCTGTTCAATTCCCTCCATTCACTGAACATTCATATACCTGTTCAAATCTCTCCATTCACTGAACATTCATATACCTGTTCAAAACCCTCCATTCACTGAACATTCATATACCTGTTCAAATCACTCCATTCACTGAACATTCATATACTTATTCAAATCCCTCCATTCACTGAACATTCTTATACTTACTCAAAACCCTGCATTCACTGAACATTCATATACCTGTTCAAATCCCTCCATTCACTGAACATTCATATACTTCTTCAAATCCCTCCATTCACTGAACATTCATATACCTGTTCAAATCCCTCCATTCACTGAACATTCATATACCTGTTCAAATCCCTCCATTCACTGAACATTCATATACTTATTCAAATCCCTCCATTCACTGAACATTCATATACTTATTCAAATCCCTCCATTCACTGAACATTCACATACCTGTTCAAATCACTCCATTCACTGAACATTCATATACTTATTCAAATCCCTCCATTCACTGAATATTCATATACCTGTTCAAATCCCTCCATTCACTGAACAGTCATATACCTGTTCAAGTCCCTCCATTCACTGAACATTCATATACTTATTCAAATCCCTCCATTCACGGAACATTCATATAATTATTCGAATCCCTCCATTCACGGAACATTCATACAATTATGCAAATCCCTCCATTAACTGAACATTCATATACCTGTTCAAATCCCTCCATTCACTGAACATTCATATACTTATTCAAATCACTCCTTCCAGGGAACAGTCATATACCTGTTCAAATCCCTCCATTCACTGAACATTCATATACTTGTTCAAATCCCTCCATTCACTGAACATTCATATACTTATTGAAATCCCTCCAATCACTGAATATTCATATACTTCTTCAAATCCCTCCGTTCACTGAATATTCATATACCTGTTCAAATCCCTCCATTCACTGAATATTCATATACTTATTCAAATCCCTCCGTTCACTGAATATTCATATACCTGTTCAAATCCCTCCATTCACTGAACATTCATATAGCTGTTCAAATCCCTCCATTCACTGAACATTCATATAGCTGTTCAATTCCCTCCATTCACTGAACATTCATATACTTATTCAAATCCCTCCATTCACTGAACATTCATAGACCTGTTCAAATCCCTCCATTCACTGAACATTCATATACCTGTTCAAATCCCTCCATTCACTGAACATTCACATATTTATTCAAATCTCTCCATTCACTGAACATTCAATTACCTGTTCAAATCCCTCCATTCACTGAACATTCATATACTTATTTAAATCGCTCCATTCACTGAGCATTCATATACCTGTTCAATTCCCTCCATTCACTGAACATTCATATACCTGTTCAAATCTCTCCATTCACTGAACATTCACATACCTGTTCAAAACCCTCCATTCACTGAACATTCATATACCTGTTCAAATCACTCCATTCACTGAACATTCATATACTTATTCAAATCCCTCCATTCACTGAACATTCATATACTTACTCAAAACCCTCCATTCACTGAACATTCATATACCTGTTCAAATCCCTCCATTCACTGAACATTCATATACTTCTTCAAATCCCTCCATTCACTGAACATTCATATACCTGTTCAAATCCCTCCATTCACTGAACATTCATATACCTGTTCAAATCCCTCCATTCACTGAACATTCATATACTTATTCAAATCCCTCCATTCACTGAACATTCATATACTTATTCAAATCCCTCCATTCACTGAACATTCATATACCTGTTCAAATCCCTCCATTCACTGAACATTCATATACTTATTTAAATCCCTCCATTCACTGAACATTCATATACCAGTTCAAATCCCTCCATTCACTGAACATTCATATACCTGTTCAATTCCCTCCATTCACTGAACATTCATATACTTATTCAAATCCCTCCATTCACTGAACATTCATAGACCTGTTCAAATCCCTCCATTCACTGAACATTCATATACCTGTTCAAATCCCTCCATTCACTGAACATTCACATATTTATTCAAATCTCTCCATTCACTGAACATTCATATACTTATTCAAATCCCTCCATTCACTGAACATTCATATACTTACTCAAATCCCTCCATTCACTGAACATTCATATACCTGTTCAAATCCCTCCATTCACTGAACATTCATATACTTCTTCAAATCCCTCCATTCACTGAACATTCATATACCTGTTCAAATCCCTCCATTCACTGAACATTCATATACCTGTTCAAATCCCTCCATTCACTGAACATTCATATACTTATTCAAATCCCTCCATTCACTGAACATTCATATACCTGTTCAAATCCCTCCATTCACTGAACATTCATATACTTATTCAAATCCCTCCATTCACTGAACATTCATAGACCTGTTCAAATCCCTCCATTCACTGAACATTCATATACCTGTTCAAATCCCTCCATTCACTGAACATTCATATACTTATTCAAATCCCTCCATTCACTGAACATTCATATACTTATTCAAATCCCTCCATTCACTGAACATTCATATACCTGTTCAAATCACTCCATTCACTGAACATTCATATACTTATTCAAATCCCTCCATTCACTGAATATTCATATACCTGTTCAAATCCCTCCATTCACTGAACAGTCATATACCTGTTCAAGTCCCTCCATTCACTGAACATTCACATACTTATTCAAATCCCTCCATTCACGGAACATTCATATAATTATTCGAATCCCTCCATTCACGGAACATTCATACAATTATGCAAATCCCTCCATTCACTGAACATTCATGTACCTGTTCAAATCCCTCCATTCACTGAACATTCATATACTTATTCAAATCACTCCATTCAGGGAACAGTCATATACCTGTTCAAATCCCTCCATTCACTGAACATTCATATACTTGTTCAAATCCCTCCATTCACTGAACATTCATATACTTATTGAAATCCCTCCAATCACTGAATATTCATATACTTCTTCAAATCCCTCCGTTCACTGAATATTCATATACCTGTTCAAATCCCTCCATTCACTGAATATTCATATACTTATTCAAATCCCTCCGTTCACTGAATATTCATATACTTATTCAAATCCCTCCATTCACTGAACATTCATATAGCTGTTCAAATCCCTCCATTCACTGAACATTCATATAGCTGTTCAATTCCCTCCATTCACTGAACATTCATATACTTATTCAAATCCCTCCATTCACTGAACATTCATAGACCTGTTCAAATCCCTCCATTCACTGAACATTCATATACCTGTTCAAATCCCTCATTCACTGAACATTCACATATTTATTCAAATCTCTCCATTCACTGAACATTCAATTACCTGTTCAAATCCCTCCATTCACTGAACATTCATATACTTATTTAAATCGCTCCATTCACTGAACATTCATATACCTGTTCAATTCCCTCCATTCACTGAACATTCATATACCTGTTCAAATCTCTCCATTCACTGAACATTCATATACCTGTTCAAAACCCTCCATTCACTGAACATTCATATACCTGTTCAAATCACTCCATTCACTGAACATTCATATACTTATTCAAATCCCTCCATTCACTGAACATTCATATACTTACTCAAAACCCTCCATTCACTGAACATTCATATACCTGTTCAAATCCCTCCATTCACTGAACATTCATATACTTCTTCAAATCCCTCCATTCACTGAACATTCATATACCTGTTCAAATCCCTCCATTCACTGAACATTCATATACCTGTTCAAATCCCTCCATTCACTGAACATTCACATATTTATTCAAATCTCTCCATTCACTGAACATTCAATTACCTGTTCAAATCCCTCCATTCACTAAACATTCATATACTTATACAAATCCCTCCATTCACTGAACATTCATATACTTATTTAAATCGCTCCATACACTGAACATTCATATACCTGTTCAATTCCCTCCATTCACTGAACATTCATATACCTGTTCAAATCTCTCCATTCACTGAACATTCATATACCTGTTCAAAACCCTCCATTCACTGAACATTCATATACCTGTTCAAATCACTCCATTCACTGAACATTCATATACTTATTCAAATCCCTCCATTCACTGAATATTCATATACCTGTTCAAATCCCTCCATTCACTGAACAGTCATATACCTGTTCAAGTCCCTCCATTCACTGAACATTCATATACTTATTCAAATCCCTCCATTCACGGAACATTCATATAATTATTCGAATCCCTCCATTCACGGAACATTCATACAATTATGCAAATCCCTCCATTCACTGAACATTCATACACCTGTTCAAATCCCTCCATTCACTGAACATTCATATACTTATTCAAATCACTCCATTCAGGGAACAGTCATATAACTGTTCAAATCCCTCCATTCACTGAACATTCATATACTTGTTCAAATCCCTCCATTCACTGAACATTCATATACTTATTGAAATCCCTCCAATCACTGAATATTCATATACTTCTTCAAATCCCTCCGTTCACTGAATATTCATATACCTGTTCAAATCCCTCCATTCACTGAATATTCATATACTTATTCAAATCCCTCCGTTCACTGAATATTCATATACCTGTTCAAATCCCTCCATTCACTGAACATTCATATAGCTGTTCAAATCCCTCCATTCACTGAACATTCATATAGCTGTTCAATTCCCTCCATTCACTGAACATTCATATACTTATTCAAATCCCTCCATTCACTGAACATTCATAGACCTGTTCAAATCCCTCCATTCACTGAACATTCATATACCTGTTCAAATCCCTCCATTCACTGAACATTCACATATTTATTCAAATCTCTCCATTCACTGAACATTCAATTACCTGTTCAAATCCCTCCATTCACTAATCATTCATATACTTATACAAATCCCTCCATTCACTGAACATTCATATACTTATTTAAATCGCTCCATTCACTGAACATTCATATACCTGTTCAATTCCCTCCATTCACTGAACATTCATATACCTGTTCAAATCTCTCCATTCACTGAACATTCATATACCTGTTCAAAACCCTCCATTCACTGAACATTCATATACCTGTTCAAATCACTCCATTCACTGAACATTCATATACTTATTCAAATCCCTCCATTCACTGAATATTCATATACCTGTTCAAATCCCTCCATTCACTGAACAGTCATATACCTGTTCAAGTCCCTCCATTCACTGAACATTCATATACTTATTCAAATCCCTCCATTCACGGAACATTCATATAATTATTCGAATCCCTCCATTCACGGAACATTCATACAATTATGCAAATCCCTCCATTCACTGAACATTCATATACCTGTTCAAATCCCTCCATTCACTGAACATTCATATACTTATTCAAATCACTCCATTCAGGGAACAGTCATATACCTGTTCAAATCCCTCCATTCACTGAACATTCATATACTTGTTCAAATCCCTCCATTCACTGAACATTCATATACTTATTGAAATCCCTCCAATCACTGAATATTCATATACTTCTTCAAATCCCTCCGTTCACTGAATATTCATATACCTGTTCAAATCCCTCCATTCACTGAATATTCATATACTTATTCAAATCCCTCCGTTCACTGAATATTCATATACCTGTTCAAATCCCTCCATTCACTGAACATTCATATAGCTGTTCAAATCCCTCCATTCACTGAACATTCATATAGCTGTTCAAATCCCTCCATTCACTGAACATTCACATATTTATTCAAATCTCTCCATTCACTGAACATTCAATTACCTGTTCAAATCCCTCCATTCACTGAACATTCATATACTTATTTAAATCGCTCCATTCACTGAACATTCATATACCTGTTCAATTCCCTCCATTCACTGAACATTCATATACCTGTTCAAATCTCTCCATTCACTGAACATTCATATACCTGTTCAAAACCCTCCATTCACTGAACATTCATATACCTGTTCAAATCACTCCATTCACTGAACATTCATATACTTATTCAAATCCCTCCATTCACTGAACATTCATATACTTACTCAAAACCCTGCATTCACTGAACATTCATATACCTGTTCAAATCCCTCCATTCACTGAACATTCATATACTTCTTCAAATCCCTCCATTCACTGAACATTCATATACCTGTTCAAATCCCTCCATTCACTGAACATTCATATACCTGTTCAAATCCCTCCATTCACTGAACATTCATATACTTATTCAAATCCCTCCATTCACTGAACATTCATATACTTATTCAAATCCCTCCATTCACTGAACATTCATATACCTGTTCAAATCACTCCATTCACTGAACATTCATATACTTATTCAAATCCCTCCATTCACTGAATATTCATATACCTGTTCAAATCCCTCCATTCACTGAACAGTCATATACCTGTTCAAGTCCCTCCATTCACTGAACATTCATATACTTATTCAAATCCCTCCATTCACGGAACATTCATATAATTATTCGAATCCCTCCATTCACGGAACATTCATACAATTATGCAAATCCCTCCATTCACTGAACATTCATATACCTGTTCAAATCCCTCCATTCACTGAACATTCATATACTTATTCAAATCACTCCTTTCAGGGAACAGTCATATACCTGTTCAAATCCCTCCATTCACTGAACATTCATATACTTGTTCAAATCCCTCCATTCACTGAACATTCATATACTTATTGAAATCCCTCCAATCACTGAATATTCATATACTTCTTCAAATCCCTCCGTTCACTGAATATTCATATACCTGTTCAAATCCCTCCATTCACTGAATATTCATATACTTATTCAAATCCCTCCGTTCACTGAATATTCATATACCTGTTCAAATCCCTCCATTCACTGAACATTCATATAGCTGTTCAAATCCCTCCATTCACTGAACATTCATATAGCTGTTCAATTCCCTCCATTCACTGAACATTCATATACTTATTCAAATCCCTCCATTCACTGAACATTCATAGACCTGTTCAAATCCCTCCATTCACTGAACATTCATATACCTGTTCAAATCCCTCCATTCACTGAACATTCACATATTTATTCAAATCTCTCCATTCACTGAACATTCAATTACCTGTTCAAATCCCTCCATTCACTGAACATTCATATACTTATTTAAATCGCTCCATTCACTGAGCCTTCATATACCTGTTCAATTCCCTCCATTCACTGAACATTCATATACCTGTTCAAATCTCTCCATTCACTGAACATTCATATACCTGTTCAAAACCCTCCATTCACTGAACATTCATATACCTGTTCAAATCACTCCATTCACTGAACATTCATATACTTATTCAAATCCCTCCATTCACTGAACATTCATATACTTACTCAAAACCCTCCATTCACTGAACATTCATATACCTGTTCAAATCCCTCCATTCACTGAACATTCATATACTTCTTCAAATCCCTCCATTCACTGAACATTCATATACCTGTTCAAATCCCTCCATTCACTGAACATTCATATACCTGTTCAAATCCCTCCATTCACTGAACATTCATATACTTATTCAAATCCCTCCATTCACTGAACATTCATATACTTATTCAAATCCCTCCATTCACTGAACATTCATATACCTGTTCAAATCCCTCCATTCACTGAACATTCATATACTTATTCAAATCCCTCCATTCACTGAACATTCATATACCAGTTCAAATCCCTCCATTCACTGAACATTCATATACCTGTTCAATTCCCTCCATTCACTGAACATTCATATACTTATTCAAATCCCTCCATTCACTGAACATTCATAGACCTGTTCAAATCCCTCCATTCACTGAACATTCATATACCTGTTCAAATCCCTCCATTCACTGAACATTCACATATTTATTCAAATCTCTCCATTCACTGAACATTCATATACTTATTCAAATCCCTCCATTCACTGAACATTCATATACTTACTCAAATCCCTCCATTCACTGAACATTCATATACCTGTTCAAATCCCTCCATTCACTGAACATTCATATACTTCTTCAAATCCCTCCATTCACTGAACATTCATATACCTGTTCAAATCCCTCCATTCACTGAACATTCATATACCTGTTCAAATCCCTCCATTCACTGAACATTCATATACTTATTCAAATCCCTCCATTCACTGAACATTCATATACTTATTCAAATCCCTCCATTCACTGAACATTCATATACCTGTTCAAATCCCTCCATTCACTGAACATTCATATACTTATTCAAATCCCTCCGTTCACTGAATATTCATATACCTGTTCAAATCCCTCCATTCACTGAACATTCATATAGCTGTTCAAATCCCTCCATTCACTGAACATTCATATAGCTGTTCAATTCCCTCCATTCACTGAACATTCATATACTTATTCAAATCCCTCCATTCACTGAACATTCATAGACCTGTTCAAATCCCTCCATTCACTGAACATTCATATACCTGTTCAAATCCCTCCATTCACTGAACATTCACATATTTATTCAAATCTCTCCATTCACTGAACATTCAATTACCTGTTCAAATCCCTCCATTCACTGAACATTCATATACTTATTTAAATCGCTCCATTCACTGAACATTCATATACCTGTTCAATTCCCTCCATTCACTGAACATTCATATACCTGTTCAAATCTCTCCATTCACTGAACATTCATATACCTGTTCAAAACCCTCCATTCACTGAACATTCATATACCTGTTCAAATCACTCCATTCACTGAACATTCATATACTTATTCAAATCCCTCCATTCACTGAACATTCATATACTTACTCAAAACCCTCCATTCACTGAACATTCATATACCTGTTCAAATCCCTCCATTCACTGAACATTCATATACTTCTTCAAATCCCTCCATTCACTGAACATTCATATACCTGTTCAAATCCCTCCATTCACTGAACATTCATATACTTATTCAAATCACTCCATTCAGGGAACAGTCATATACCTGTTCAAATCCCTCCATTCACTGAACATTCATATACTTGTTCAAATCCCTCCATTCACTGAACATTCATATACATTGAAATCCCTCCAATCACTGAATATTCATATACTTCTTCAAATCACTCCGTTCACTGAATATTCATATACCTGTTCAAATCCCTCCATTCACTGAATATTCATATACTTATTCAAATCCCTCCGTTCACTGAATATTCATATACCTGTTCAAATCCCTCCATTCACTGAACATTCATATAGCTGTTCAAATCCCTCCATTCACTGAACATTCATATAGCTGTTCAATTCCCTCCATTCACTGAACATTCATATACTTATTCAAATCCCTCCATTCACTGAACATTCATAGACCTGTTCAAATCCCTCCATTCACTGAACATTCATATACCTGTTCAAATCCCTCCATTCACTGAACATTCACATATTTATTCAAATCTCTCCATTCACTGAACATTCAATTACCTGTTCAAATCCCTCCATTCACTGAACATTCATATACTTATTTAAATCGCTCCATTCACTGAACATTCATATACCTGTTCAATTCCCTCCATTCACTGAACATTCATATATCTGTTCAAATCTCTCCATTCACTGAACATTCATATACCTGTTCAAAACCCTCCATTCACTGAACATTCATATACCTGTTCAAATCACTCCATTCACTGAACATTCATATACTTATTCAAATCCCTCCATTCACTGAACATTCATATACTTACTCAAAACCCTCCATTCACTGAACATTCATATACCTGTTCAAATCCCTCCATTCACTGAACATTCATATACTTCTTCAAATCCCTCCATTCACTGAACATTCATATACCTGTTCAAATCCCTCCATTCACTGAACATTCATATACCTGTTCAAATCCCTCCATTCACTGAACATTCATATACTTATTCAAATCCCTCCATTCACTGAACATTCATATACTTATTCAAATCCCTCCATTCACTGAACATTCATATACCTGTTCAAATCCCTCCATTCACTGAACATTCATATACTTATTCAAATCCCTCCATTCACTGAACATTCATATACCTGTTCAAATCCCTCCATTCACTGAACATTCATATACCTGTTCAATTCCCTCCATTCACTGAACATTCATATACTTATTCAAATCCCTCCATTCACTGAACATTCATAGACCTGTTCAAATCCCTCCATTCACTGAACATTCATATACCTGTTCAAATCCCTCCATTCACTGAACATTCACATATTTATTCAAATCTCTCCATTCACTGAACATTCATATACTTATTCAAATCCCTCCATTCACTGAACATTCATATACTTACTCAAATCCCTCCATTCACTGAACATTCATATACTTCTTCAAATCCCTCCATTCACTGAACATTCATATACCTGTTCAAATCCCTCCATTCACTGAACATTCATATACCTGTTCAAATCCCTCCATTCACTGAACATTCATATACTTATTCAAATCCCTCAATTCACTGAACATTCATATACCTGTTCAAATCCCTCCATTCACTGAACATTCATATACTTATTTAAATCGCTCCATTCACTGAGCATTCATATACCTGTTCAATTCCCTCCATTCACTGAACATTCATATACCTGTTCAAATCTCTCCATTCACTGAACATTCATATACCTGTTCAAAACCCTCCATTCACTGAACATTCATATACCTGTTCAAATCACTCCATTCACTTAACATTCATATACTTATTCAAATCCCTCCATTCACTGAACATTCATATACTTACTCAAAACCCTCCATTCACTGAACATTCATATACCTGTTCAAATCCCTCCATTCACTGAACATTCAAATACTTCTTCAAATCCCTCCATTCACTGAACATTCATAGACCTGTTCAAATCCCTCCATTCACTGAACATTCATATACCTGTTCAAATCCCTCCATTCACTGAACATTCACATATTTATTCAAATCTCTCCATTCACTGAACATTCATATACTTATTCAAATCCCTCCATTCACTGAACATTCATATACTTACTCAAATCCCTCCATTCACTGAACATTCATATACTTCTTCAAATCCCTCCATTCACTGAACATTCATATACCTGTTCAAATCCCTCCATTCACTGAACATTCATATACCTGTTCAAATCCCTCCATTCACTGAACATTCATATACTTATTCAAATCCCTCAATTCACTGAACATTCATATACCTGTTCAAATCCCTCCATTCACTGAACATTCATATACTTATTTAAATCGCTCCATTCACTGAGCATTCATATACCTGTTCAATTCCCTCCATTCACTGAACATTCATATACCTGTTCAAATCTCTCCATTCACTGAACATTCATATACCTGTTCAAAACCCTCCATTCACTGAACATTCATATACCTGTTCAAATCACTCCATTCACTTAACATTCATATACTTATTCAAATCCCTCCATTCACTGAACATTCATATACTTACTCAAAACCCTCCATTCACTGAACATTCATATACCTGTTCAAATCCCTCCATTCACTGAACATTCAAATACTTCTTCAAATCCCTCCATTCACTGAACATTCATATACCTGTTCAAATCCCTCCATTCACTGAACATTCATATACCTGTTCAAATCCCTCCATTCACTGAACATTCATATACTTATTCAAATCCCTCCATTCACTGAACATTCATATACTTATTCAAATCCCTCCATTCACTGAACATTCATATACCTGTTCAAATCCCTCCATTCACTGAACATTCATATACTTATTCAAATCACTCCATTCAGGGAACAGTCATATACCTGTTCAAATCCCTCCATTCACTGAACATTCATATACTTGTTCAAATCCCTCCATTCACTGAACATTCATATACTTATTGAAATCCCTCCAATCACTGAATATTCATATACTTCTTCAAATCCCTCCGTTCACTGAATATTCATATACCTGTTCAAATCCCTCCATTCACTGAATATTCATATACTTATTCAAATCCCTCCGTTCACTGAATATTCATATACCTGTTCAAATCCCTCCATTCACTGAACATTCATATAGCTGTTCAAATCCCTCCATTCACTGAACATTCATATAGCTGTTCAATTCCCTCCATTCACTGAACATTCATATACTTATTCAAATCCCTCCATTCACTGAACATTCATAGACCTGTTCAAATCCCTCCATTCACTGAACATTCATATACCTGTTCAAATCCCTCCATTCACTGAACATTCACATATTTATTCAAATCTCTCCATTCACTGAACATTCAATTACCTGTTCAAATCCCTCCATTCACTGAACATTCATATACTTATTTAAATCGCTCCATTCACTGAACATTCATATACCTGTTCAATTCCCTCCATTCACTGAACATTCATATATCTGTTCAATTCTCTCCATTCTCTGAACATTCATATACCTGTTCAAAACCCTCCATTCACTGAACATTCATATACCTGTTCAAATCACTCCATTCACTGAACATTCATATACTTATTCAAATCCCTCCATTCACTGAACATTCATATACTTACTCAAAACCCTCCATTCACTGAACATTCATATACCTGTTCAAATATCTCCATTCACTGAACATTCATATACTTCTTCAAATCCCTCCATTCACTGAACATTCATATACCTGTTCAAATCCCTCCATTCACTGAACATTCATATACCTGTTCAAATCCCTCCATTCACTGAACATTCATATACTTATTCAAATCCCTCCATTCACTGAACATTCATATACTTATTCAAATCCCTCCATTCACTGAACATTCATATACCTGTTCAAATCCCTCCATTCACTGAACATTCATATACTTATTCAAATCCCTCCATTCACTGAACATTCATATACCTGTTCAAATCCCTCCATTCACTGAACATTCATATACCTGTTCAATTCCCTCCATTCACTGAACATTCATATACTTATTCAAATCCCTCCATTCACTGAACATTCATAGACCTGTTCAAATCCCTCCATTCACTGAACATTCATATACCTGTTCAAATCCCTCCATTCACTGAACATTCACATATTTATTCAAATCTCTCCATTCACTGAACATTCATATACTTATTCAAATCCCTCCATTCACTGAACATTCATATACTTACTCAAATCCCTCCATTCACTGAACATTCATATACTTCTTCAAATCCCTCCATTCACAGAACATTCATATACCTGTTCAAATCCCTCCATTCACTGAACATTCATATACCTGTTCAAATCCCTCCATTCACTGAACATTCATATACTTATTCAAATCCCTCAATTCACTGAACATTCATATACCTGTTCAAATCCCTCCATTCACTGAACATTCATATACTTATTTAAATCGCTCCATTCACTGAGCATTCATATACCTGTTCAATTCCCTCCATTCACTGAACATTCATATACCTGTTCAAATCTCTCCATTCACTGAACATTCATATACCTGTTCAAAACCCTCCATTCACTGAACATTCATATACCTGTTCAAATCACTCCATTCACTGAACATTCATATACTTATTCAAATCCCTCCATTCACTGAACATTCATATACTTACTCAAAACCCTCCATTCACTGAACATTCATATACCTGTTCAAATCCCTCCATTCACTGAACATTCATATACTTCTTCAAATCCCTCCATTCACTGAACATTCATATACCTGTTCAAATCCCTCCATTCACTGAACATTCATATACCTGTTCAAATCCCTCCATTCACTGAACATTCATATACTTATTCAAATCCCTCCATTCACTGAACATTCATATACTTATTCAAATCCCTCCATTCACTGAACATTCATATACCTGTTCAAATCCCTCCATTCACTGAACATTCATATACTTATTCAAATCCCTCCATTCACTGAACATTCATATACCTGTTCAAATCCCTCCATTCACTGAACATTCATATACCTGTTCAATTCCCTCCATTCACTGAACATTCATATACTTATTCAAATCCCTCCATTCACTGAACATTCATAGACCTGTTCAAATCCCTCCATTCACTGAACATTCATATACCTGTTCAAATCCCTCCATTCACTGAACATTCACATATTTATTCAAATCTCTCCATTCACTGAACATTCATATACTTATTCAAATCCCTCCATTCACTGAACATTCATATACTTACTCAAATCCCTCCATTCACTGAACATTCATATACTTCTTCAAATCCCTCCATTCACTGAACATTCATATACCTGTTCAAATCCCTCCATTCACTGAACATTCATATACCTGTTCAAATCCCTCCATTCACTGAACATTCATATACTTATTCAAATCCCTCAATTCACTGAACATTCATATACCTGTTCAAATCCCTCCATTCACTGAACATTCATATACTTATTTAAATCGCTCCATTCACTGAGCATTCATATACCTGTTCAATTCCCTCCATTCACTGAACATTCATATACCTGTTCAAATCTCTCCATTCACTGAACATTCATATACCTGTTCAAAACCCTCCATTCACTGAACATTCATATACCTGTTCAAATCACTCCATTCACTGAACATTCATATACTTATTCAAATCCCTCCATTCACTGAACATTCATATACTTACTCAAAACCCTCCATTCACTGAACATTCATATACCTGTTCAAATCCCTCCATTCACTGAACATTCATATACTTCTTCAAATCCCTCCATTCACTGAACATTCATATACCTGTTCAAATCCCTCCATTCACTGAACATTCATATACCTGTTCAAATCCCTCCATTCACTGAACATTCATATACTTATTCAAATCCCTCCATTCACTGAACATTCATATACTTATTCAAATCCCTCCATTCACTGAACATTCATATACCTGTTCAAATCCCTCCATTCACTGAACATTCATATACTTATTCAAATCCCTCCATTCACTGAACATTCATATACCTGTTCAAATCCCTCCATTCACTGAACATTCATATACCTGTTCAATTCCCTCCATTCACTGAACATTCATATACTTATTCAAATCCCTCCATTCACTGAACATTCATAGACCTGTTCAAATCCCTCCATTCACTGAACATTCATATACCTGTTCAAATCCCTCCATTCACTGAACATTCACATATTTATTCAAATCTCTCCATTCACTGAACATTCATATACTTATTCAAATCACTCCATTCACTGAACATTCATATACTTACTCAAATCCCTCCATTCACTGAACATTCATATACCTGTTCAAATCCCTCCATTCACTGAACATTCATATACTTCTTCAAATCCCTCCATTCACAGAACATTCATATACCTGTTCAAATCCCTCCAATCACTGAACATTCATATACCTGTTCAAATCCCTCCATTCACTGAACATTCATATACTTATTCAAATCCCTCCATTCACTGAACATTCATATACTTATTCAAATCCCTCCATTCACTGAACATTCATATACCTGTTCAAATCCCTCCATTCACTGAACATTCATATACTTATTCAAATCCCTCCATTCACTGAACATTCATATACCTGTTCAAATCCCTCCATTCACTGAACATTCATATACTTATTCAATTCACTCCATTCAGGGAACAGTCATATACCTGTTCAAATCCCTCCATTCACTGAACATTCATATACTTGTTCAAATCCCTCCATTCACTGAACATTCATATACTTATTGAAATCCCTCCAATCACTGAATATTCATATACTTCTTCAAATCCCTCCGTTCACTGAATATTCATATACCTGTTCAAATCCCTCCATTCACTGAATATTCATATACTTATTCAAATCCCTCCGTTCACTGAATATTCATATACCTGTTCAAATCCCTCCATTCACTGAACATTCATATAGCTGTTCAAATCCCTCCATTCACTGAACATTCATATAGCTGTTCAATTCCCTCCATTCACTGAACATTCATATACTTATTCAAATCCCTCCATTCACTGAACATTCATAGACCTGTTCAAATCCCTCCATTCACTGAACATTCATATACCTGTTCAAATCCCTCCATTCACTGAACATTCACATATTTATTCAAATCTCTCCATTCACTGAACATTCAATTACCTGTTCAAATCCCTCAATTCACTGAACATTCATATACCTGTTCAATTCCCTCCATTCACTGAACATTCATATACCTGTTCAAATCTCTCCATTCACTGAACATTCATATACCTGTTCAAAACCCTCCATTCACTGAACATTCATATACCTGTTCAAATCACTCCATTCACTGAACATTAATATACTTATTCAAATCCCTCCATTCACTGAACATTCATATACTTACTCAAAACCCTCCATTCACTGAACATTCATATACCTGTTCAAATCCCTCCATTCACTGAACATTCATATACTTCTTCAAATCCCTCCATTCACTGAACATTCATATACCTGTTCAAATCCCTCCATTCACTGAACATTCATATACCTGTTCAAATCCCTCCTTTCACTGAACATTCATATACTTATTCAAATCCCTCCATTCACTGAACATTCATATACTTATTCAAATCCCTCCATTCACTGAACATTCATATACCTGTTCAAATCACTCCATTCACTGAACATTCATATACTTATTCAAATCCCTCCATTCACTGAATATTCATATACCTGTTCAAATCCCTCCATTCACTGAACAGTCATATACCTGTTCAAGTCCCTCCATTCACTGAACATTCATATACTTATTCAAATCCCTCCATTCACGGAACATTCATATAATTATTCGAATCCCTCTATTCACGGAACATTCATACAATTATGCAAATCCCTCCATTCACTGAACATTCATATACCTGTTCAAATCCCTCCATTCACTGAACATTCATATACTTATTCAAATCACTCCATTCAGGGAACAGTCATATACCTGTTCAAATCCCTCCATTCACTGAACATTCATATACTTGTTCAAATCCCTCCATTCACTGAACATTCATATACTTATTGAAATCCCTCCAATCACTGAATATTCATATACTTCTTCAAATCCCTCCGTTCACTGAATATTCATATACCTGTTCAAATCCCTCCATTCACTGAATATTCATATACTTATTCAAATCCCTCCGTTCACTGAATATTCATATACCTGTTCAAATCCCTCCATTCACTGAACATTCATATAGCTGTTCAAATCCCTCCATTCACTGAACATTCATATAGCTGTTCAATTCCCTCCATTCACTGAACATTCATATACTTATTCAAATCCCTCCATTCACTGAACATTCATAGACCTGTTCAAATCCCTCCATTCACTGAACATTCATATACCTGTTCAAATCCCTCCATTCACTGAACATTCACATATTTATTCAAATCTCTCCATTCACTGAACATTCAATTACCTGTTCAAATCCCTCCATTCACTGAACATTCATATACTTATTTAAATCGCTCCATTCACTGAACATTCATATACCTGTTCAATTCCCTCCATTCACTGAACATTCATATACCTGTTCAAATCTCTCCATTCACTGAACATTCATATACCTGTTCAAAACCCTCCATTCACTGAACATTCATATACCTGTTCAAATCACTCCATTCACTGAACATTCATATACTTATTCAAATCCCTCCATTCACTGAACATTCATATACTTACTCAAAACCCTCCATTCACTGAACATTCATATACCTGTTCAAATCCCTCCATTCACTGAACATTCATATACTTCTTCAAATCCCTCCATTCACTGAACATTCATATACCTGTTCAAATCCCTCCATTCACTGAACATTCATATACCTGTTCAAATCCCTCCATTCACTGAACATTCATATACTTATTCAAATCCCTCCATTCACTGAACATTCATATACTTATTCAAATCCCTCCATTCACTGAACATTCATATACCTGTTCAAATCCCTCCATTCACTGAACATTCATATACTTATTCAAATCCCTCCATTCACTGAACATTCATATACCTGTTCAAATCCCTCCATTCACTGAACATTCATATACCTGTTCAATTCCCTCCATTCACTGAACATTCATATACTTATTCAAATCCCTCCATTCACTGAACATTCATAGACCTGTTCAAATCCCTCCATTCACTGAACATTCATATACCTGTTCAAATCCCTCCATTCACTGAACATTCACATATTTATTCAAATCTCTCCATTCACTGAACATTCATAATCTTATTCAAATCCCTCCTTTCACTGAACATTCATATACTTACTCAAATCCCTCCATTCACTGAACATTCATATACCTGTTCAAATCCCTCCATTCACTGAACATTCATATACTTCTTCAAATCCCTCCATTCACTGAACATTCATATACCTGTTCAAATCCCTCCATTCACTGAACATTCATATACCTGTTCAAATCCCTCCATTCACTGAACATTCATATACTTATTCAAATCCCTCCATTCACTGAACATTCATATACTTATTCAAATCCCTCCATTCACTGAACATTCATATACCTGTTCAAATCCCTCCATTCACTGAACATTCATATACTTATTCAAATCCCTCCATTCACTGAACATTCATATACCTGTTCATATCCCTCCATTCACTGAACATTCATATACCTGTTCAAATCCCTCCATTCACTGAACATTCATATACTTCATCAAATCCCTCCATTCACTGAACATTCATATACCTGTTCAAATCCCTCCATTCACTGAACATTCATATACCTGTTCAAATCCCTCCATTCACTGAACATTCATATACTTATTCAAATCCCTCCATTCACTGAACTTTCATATACCTGTTCAAATCCCTCCATTCACTGAACATTCATATACTTATTCAAATCCCTCCATTCACTGAACATTCATATACTTATTCAAATCCCTCCATTCACTGAACATTCATATACCTGTTCAAATCCCTCCATTCACTGAACATTCATATACTTCTTCAAATCCCTCCATTCACTGAACATTCATATACCTGTTCAAAACCCTCCATTCACTGAACATTCATATACCTGTTCAAATCCCTCCATTCACTGAACATTCATATACTTATTCAAATCCCTCCATTCACTGAACATTCATATACCTGTTCAATCCCTCCATTCACTGAACATTCATATACTTATTCAAATCCCTCCATTCACTGAACATTCATAGACCTGTTCAAATCCCTCCATTCACTGAACATTCATATACCTGTTCAAATCCCTCCATTCACTGAACATTCATATACCTGTTCAAATCCCTCCATTCACTGAACATTCATATACCTGTTCAAATCCCTCCATTCACTGAACATTCATATACCTGTTCAACTCACTCCATTCACTGAACATTCATATACTTATTCAAATCCCTCCATTCACTGAACATTCATATACTTTTTCAAATCCCTCCATTCGCTGACCATTCATATACCTGTTCAATTCCCTCCATTCACTGAACAGTCATATACCTGTTCAAGTCCCTCCATTCACTGAACATTCATATACTTATTCAAATCCCTCCATTCACGGAACATTCATATAATTATTCGAATCCCTCCATTCACGGAACATTCATACAATTATGCAAATCCCTCCATTCACTGAACATTCATATACCTGTTCAAATCCCTCCATTCACTGAACATTCATATACTTCTTCAAATCCCTCCATTCACTGAACATTCATATACCTGTTCAAATCCCTCCATTCACTGAACATTCATATACCTGTTCAAATCCCTCCATTCACTGAATATTCATATACTTATTCAAATCCCTCCATTCACTGAACATTCATATACTTATTCAAATCCCTCCATTCACTGAACATTCATATACCTGTTCAAATCCCTCCATTCACTGAACATTCATATACTTATTCAAATCCCTCCATTCACTGAACATTCATATACCTGTTCAAATCCCTCCATTCACTGAACATTCATATACCTGTTCAATTCCCTCCATTCACTGAACATTCATATACTTATTCAAATCCCTCCATTCACTGAACATTCATAGACCTGTTCAAATCCCTCCATTCACTGAACATTCATATACCTGTTCAAATCCCTCCATTCACTGAACATTCACATATTTATTCAAATCTCTCCATTCACTGAACATTCATATACTTATTCAAATCCCTCCTTTCACTGAACATTCATATACTTACTCAAATCCCTCCATTCACTGAACATTCATATACCTGTTCAAATCCCTCCATTCACTGAACATTCATATACTTCTTCAAATCCCTCCATTCACTGAACATTCATATACCTGTTCAAATCCCTCCATTCACTGAACATTCATATACCTGTTCAAATCCCTCCATTCACTGAACATTCATATACTTTTTCAAATCCCTCCATTCGCTGACCATTCATATACCTGTTCAATTCCCTCCATTCACTGAACAGTCATATACCTGTTCAAGTCCCTCCATTCACTGAACATTCATATACTTATTCAAATCCCTCCATTCACGGAACATTCATATAATTATTCGAATCCCTCCATTCACGGAACATTCATACAATTATGCAAATCCCTCCATTCACTGAACATTCATATACCTGTTCAAATCCCTCCATTCACTGAACATTCATATACTTCTTCAAATCCCTCCATTCACTGAACATTCATATACCTGTTCAAATCCCTCCATTCACTGAACATTCATATACCTGTTCAAATCCCTCCATTCACTGAATATTCATATACTTATTCAAATCCCTCCATTCACTGAACATTCATATACTTATTCAAATCCCTCCATTCACTGAACATTCATATACCTGTTCAAATCCCTCCATTCACTGAACATTCATATACTTATTCAAATCCCTCCATTCACTGAACATTCATATACCTGTTCAAATCCCTCCATTCACTGAACATTCATATACCTGTTCAATTCCCTCCATTCACTGAACATTCATATACTTATTCAAATCCCTCCATTCACTGAACATTCATAGACCTGTTCAAATCCCTCCATTCACTGAACATTCATATACCTGTTCAAATCCCTCCATTCACTGAACATTCACATATTTATTCAAATCTCTCCATTCACTGAACATTCATATACTTATTCAAATCCCTCCTTTCACTGAACATTCATATACTTACTCAAATCCCTCCATTCACTGAACATTCATATACCTGTTCAAATCCCTCCATTCACTGAACATTCATATACTTCTTCAAATCCCTCCATTCACTGAACATTCATATACCTGTTCAAATCCCTCCATTCACTGAACATTCATATACCTGTTCAAATCCCTCCATTCACTGAACATTCATATACTTATTCAAATCCCTCCATTCACTGAACATTCATATACTTATTCAAATCCAACCATTCACTGAACATTCATATACCTGTTCAAATCCCTCCATTCACTGAACATTCATATACTTATTCAAATCCCTCCATTCACTGAACATTCATATACCTGTTCATATCCCTCCATTCACTGAACATTCATATACCTGTTCAAATCCCTCCATTCACTGAACATTCATATACTTCTTCAAATCCCTCCATTCACTGAACATTCATATACCTGTTCAAATCCCTCCATTCACTGAACATTCATATACCTGTTCAAATCCCTCCATTCACTGAACATTCATATACTTATTCAAATCCCTCCATTCACTGAACATTCATAAACCTGTTCAAATCCCTCCATTCACTGAACATTCATATACTTATTCAAATCCCTCCATTCACTGAACATTCATATACTTATTCAAATCCCTCCATTCACTGAACATTCATATACCTGTTCAAATCCCTCCATTCACTGAACATTCATATACTTCTTCTATTCCCTCCATTCACTGAACATTCATATACCTGTTCAAAACCCTCCATTCACTGAACATTCATATACCTGTTCAAATCCCTCCATTCACTGAACATTCATATACTTATTCAAATCCCTCCATTCACTGAACATTCATATACCTGTTCAATCCCTCCATTCACTGAACATTCATATACTTATTCAAATCCCTCCATTCACTGAACATTCATAGACCTGTTCAAATCCCTCCATTCACTGAACATTCATATACCTGTTCAAATCCCTCCATTCACTGAACATTCATATACCTGTTCAAATCCCTCCATTCACTGAACATTCATATACCTGTTCAAATCCCTCCATTCACTGAACATTCATATACCTGTTCAACTCACTCCATTCACTGAACATTCATATACTTATTCAAATCCCTCCATTCACTGAACATTCATATACTTTTTCAAATCCCTCCATTCGCTGACCATTCATATACCTGTTCAATTCCCTCCATTCACTGAACAGTCATATACCTGTTCAAGTCCCTCCATTCACTGAACATTCATATACTTATTCAAATCCCTCCATTCACGGAACATTCATATAATTATTCGAATCCCTCCATTCACGGAACATTCATACAATTATGCAAATCCCTCCATTCACTGAACATTCATATACCTGTTCAAATCCCTCCATTCACTGAACATTCATATACTTATTCAAATCACTCCATTCAGGGAACAGTCATATACCTGTTCAAATCCCTCCATTCACTGAACATTCATATACTTGTTCAAATCCCTCCATTCACTGAACATTCATATACTTATTGAAATCCCTCCAATCACTGAATATTCATATACTTCTTCAAATCCCTCCGTTCACTGAATATTCATATACCTGTTCAAATCCCTCCATTCACTGAATATTCATATACTTATTCAAATCCCTCCGTTCACTGAATATTCATATACCTGTTCAAATCCCTCCATTCACTGAACATTCATATAGCTGTTCAAATCCCTCCATTCACTGAACATTCATATAGCTGTTCAATTCCCTCCATTCACTGAACATTCATATACTTATTCAAATCCCTCCATTCACTGAACATTCATAGACCTGTTCAAATCCCTCCATTCACTGAACATTCATATACCTGTTCAAATCCCTCCATTCACTGAACATTCATATACTTATTCAAATCCCTCCATTCACTGAACATTCATATACTTATTCAAATCCCTCCATTCACTGAACATTCATATACCTGTTCAAATCCCTCCATTCACTGAACATTCATATACTTATTCAAATCCCTCCATTCACTGAACATTCATATACCTGTTCATATCCCTCCATTCACTGAACATTCATATACCTGTTCAAATCCCTCCATTCACTGAACATTCATATACTTCTTCAAATCCCTCCATTCACTGAACATTCATATACCTGTTCAAATCCCTCCATTCACTGAACATTCATATACCTGTTCAAATCCCTCCATTCACTGAACATTCATATACTTATTCAAATCCCTCCATTCACTGAACATTCATAAACCTGTTCAAATCCCTCCATTCACTGAACATTCATATACTTATTCAAATCCCTCCATTCACTGAACATTCATATACTTATTCAAATCCCTCCATTCACTGAACATTCATATACCTGTTCAAATCCCTCCATTCACTGAACATTCATATACTTCTTCAAATCCCTCCATTCACTGAACATTCATATACCTGTTCAAAACCCTCCATTCACTGAACATTCATATACCTGTTCAAATCCCTCCATTCACTGAACATTCATATACTTATTCAAATCCCTCCATTCACTGAACATTCATATACCTGTTCAATCCCTCCATTCACTGAACATTCATATACATGTTCAAATCCCTCCATTCACTGAATATTCATATACTTATTCAAATCCCTCCGTTCACTGAATATTCATATACCTGTTCAAATCCCTCCATTCACTGAACATTCATATAGCTGTTCAAATCCCTCCATTCACTGAACATTCATATACCTGTTCAAATCACTCCATTCACTGAACATTCATATACCTGTTCAACTCACTCCATTCACTGAACATTCATATACTTATTCAAATCCCTCCATTCACTGAACATTCATATACTTTTTCAAATCCCTCCATTCGCTGACCATTCATATACCTGTTCAATTCCCTCCATTCACTGAACAGTCATATACCTGTTCAAGTCCCTCCATTCACTGAACATTCATATACTTATTCAAATCCCTCCATTCACGGAACATTCATATAATTATTCGAATCCCTCCATTCACGGAACATTCATACAATTATGCAAATCCCTCCATTCACTGAACATTCATATACCTGTTCAAATCCCTCCATTCACTGAACATTCATATACTTATTCAAATCACTCCATTCAGGGAACAGTCATATACCTGTTCAAATCCCTCCATTCACTGAACATTCATATACTTGTTCAAATCCCTCCATTCACTGAACATTCATATACTTATTGAAATCCCTCCAATCACTGAATATTCATATACTTCTTCAAATCCCTCCGTTCACTGAATATTCATATACCTGTTCAAATCCCTCCATTCACTGAATATTCATATACTTATTCAAATCCCTCCGTTCACTGAATATTCATATACCTGTTCAAATCCCTCCATTCACTGAACATTCATATAGCTGTTCAAATCCCTCCATTCACTGAACATTCATATAGCTGTTCAATTCCCTCCATTCACTGAACATTCATATACTTATTCAAATCCCTCCATTCACTGAACATTCATAGACCTGTTCAAATCCCTCCATTCACTGAACATTCATATACCTGTTCAAATCCCTCCATTCACTGAACATTCACATATTTATTCAAATCTCTCCATTCACTGAACATTCAATTACCTGTTCAAATCCCTCCATTCACTAAACATTCATATACTTATACAAATCCCTCCATTCACTGAACATTCATATACTTATTTAAATCGCTCCATTCACTGAACATTCATATACCTGTTCAATTCCCTCCATTCACTGAACATTCATATACCTGTTCAAATCTCTCCATTCACTGAACATTCATATACCTGTTCAAAACCCTCCATTCACTGAACATTCATATACCTGTTCAAATCCCTCCATTCACTGAACATTCATATACTTCTTCAAATCCCTCCATTCACTGAACATTCATAAACCTGTTCAAATCCCTCCATTCACTGAACATTCATATACCTGTTCAAATCCCTCCATTCACTGAACATTCATATACTTATTCAAATCCCTCCATTCACTGAACATTCATATACCTGTTCAAATCCCTCCATTCACTGAACATTCATATACTTGTTCAAATCCCTCCATTCACTGAACATTCATATACTTATTGAAATCCCTCCAATCACTGAATATTCATATACTTCTTCAAATCCCTCCGTTCACTGAATATTCATATACCTGTTCAAATCCCTCCATTCACTGAATTTTCATATACTTATTCAAATCCCTCCGTTCACTGAATATTCATATACCTGTTCAAATCCCTCCATTCACTGAACATTCATATAGCTGTTCAAATCCCTCCATTCACTGAACATTCATATAGCTGTTCAATTCCCTCCATTCACTGAACATTCATATACTTATTCAAATCCCTCCATTCACTGAACATTCATAGACCTGTTCAAATCCCTCCATTCACTGAACATTCATATACCTGTTCAAATCCCTCCATTCACTGAACATTCACATATTTATTCAAATCTCTCCATTCACTGAACATTCAATTACCTGTTCAAATCCCTCCATTCACTGAACATTCATATACTTATTTAAATCACTCCATTCACTGAACATTCATATACCTGTTCAATTCCCTCCATTCACTGAACATTCATATACCTGTTCAAATCTCTCCATTCACTGAACATTCATATACCTGTTCAAAACCCTCCATTCACTGAACATTCATATACCTGTTCAAATCACTCCATTCACTGAACATTCATATACTTATTCAAATCCCTCCATTCACTGAACATTCATATACTTACTCAAAACCCTCCATTCACTGAACATTCATATACCTGTTCAAATCCCTCCATTCACTGAACATTCATATACTTCTTCAAATCCCTCCATTCACTGAACATTCATATACCTGTTCAAATCCCTCCATTCACTGAACATTCATATACCTGTTCAAATCCCTCCATTCACTGAACATTCATATACTTATTCAAATCCCTCCATTCACTGAACATTCATATACTTATTCAAATCCCTCCATTCACTGAACATTCATATACCTGTTCAAATCACTCCATTCACTGAACATTCATATACTTATTCAAATCCCTCCATTCACTGATCATTCATATACCTGTTCAAATCCCTCCATTCACTGAACATTCATATACTTCTTCAAATCCCTCCATTCACTGAACATTCATATACCTGTTCAAATCCCTCCATTCACTGAACATTCATATACCTGTTCAAATCCCTCCATTCACTGAACATTCATATACTTATTCAAATCCCTCCATTCACTGAACATTCATATACTTATTCAAATCCCTCCATTCACTGAACATTCATATACCTGTTCAAATCCCTCCATTCACTGAACATTCATATACTTATTCAAATCCCTCCATTCACTGAACATTCATATACCTGTTCATATCCCTCCATTCACTGAACATTCATATACCTGTTCAAATCCCTCCATTCACTGAACATTCATATACTTCATCAAATCCCTCCATTCACTGAACATTCATATACCTGTTCAAATCCCTCCATTCACTGAACATTCATATACCTGTTCAAATCCCTCCATTCACTGAACATTCATATACTTATTCAAATCCCTCCATTCACTGAACTTTCATATACCTGTTCAAATCCCTCCATTCACTGAACATTCATATACTTATTCAAATCCCTCCATTCACTGAACATTCATATACTTATTCAAATCCCTCCATTCACTGAACATTCATATACCTGTTCAAATCCCTCCATTCACTGAACATTCATATACTTCTTCAAATCCCTCCATTCACTGAA
This sequence comes from Hemitrygon akajei, assembly GCF_048418815.1. NCBI lineage: Eukaryota > Metazoa > Chordata > Chondrichthyes > Myliobatiformes > Dasyatidae > Hemitrygon > Hemitrygon akajei. The sequence continues at coordinate 85,917,472 of NC_133133.1, forward strand.
CATTCATATAACTGTTCAAATCCCTCCATTCACTGAACATTCATATACCTGTTCAAATCCCTCCATTCACTGAACATTCATATACCTGTTCAACTCACTCCATTCACTGAACATTCATATACTTATTCAAATCCCTCCATTCACTGAACATTCATATACTTTTTCAAATCCCTCCATTCGCTGACCATTCATATACCTGTTCAATTCCCTCCATTCACTGAACAGTCATATACCTGTTCAAGTCCCTCCATTCACTGAACATTCATATACTTATTCAAATCCCTCCATTCACGGAACATTCATATAATTATTCGAATCCCTCCATTCACGGAACATTCATACAATTATGCAAATCCCTCCATTCACTGAACATTCATATACCTGTTCAAATCCCTCCATTCACTGAACATTCATATACTTCTTCAAATCCCTCCATTCACTGAACATTCATATACCTGTTCAAATCCCTCCATTCACTGAACATTCATATACCTGTTCAAATCCCTCCATTCACTGAACATTCATATACTTATTCAAATCCTTCCATTCACTGAACATTCATATACTTATTCAAATCCCTCCATTCACTGAACATTCATATACCTGTTCAAATCCCTCCATTCACTGAACATTCATATACTTATTCAAATCCCTCCATTCACTGAACATTCATATACCTGTTCAAATCCCTCCATTCACTGAACATTCATATACCTGTTCAATTCCCTCCATTCACTGAACATTCATATACTTATTCAAATCCCTCCATTCACTGAACATTCATAGACCTGTTCAAATCCCTCCATTCACTGAACATTCATATACCTGTTCAAATCCCTCCATTCACTGAACATTCACATATTTATTCAAATCTCTCCATTCACTGAACATTCATATACTTATTCAAATCCCTCCTTTCACTGAACATTCATATACTTACTCAAATCCCTCCATTCACTGAACATTCATATACCTGTTCAAATCCCTCCATTCACTGAACATTCATATACTTCTTCAAATCCCTCCATTCACTGAACATTCATATACCTGTTCAAATCCCTCCATTCACTGAACATTCATATACCTGTTCAAATCCCTCCATTCACTGAACATTCATATACTTATTCAAATCCCTCCATTCACTGAACATTCATATACTTATTCAAATCCCTCCATTCACTGAACATTCATATACCTGTTCAAATCCCTCCATTCACTGAACATTCATATACTTATTCAAATCCCTCCATTCACTGAACATTCATATACCTGTTCATATCCCTCCATTCACTGAACATTCATATACCTGTTCAAATCCCTCCATTCACTGAACATTCATATACTTCTTCAAATCCCTCCATTCACTGAACATTCATATACCTGTTCAAATCCCTCCATTCACTGAACATTCATATACCTGTTCAAATCCCTCCATTCACTGAACATTCATATACTTATTCAAATCCCTCCATTCACTGAACATTCATAAACCTGTTCAAATCCCTCCATTCACTGAACATTCATATACTTATTCAAATCCCTCCATTCACTGAACATTCATATACTTATTCAAATCCCTCCATTCACTGAACATTCATATACCTGTTCAAATCCCTCCATTCACTGAACATTCATATACTTCTTCAAATCCCTCCATTCACTGAACATTCATATACCTGTTCAAAACCCTCCATTCACTGAACATTCATATACCTGTTCAAATCCCTCCATTCACTGAACATTCATATACTTATTCAAATCCCTCCATTCACTGAACATTCATATACCTGTTCAATCCCTCCATTCACTGAACATTCATATACTTATTCAAATCCCTCCATTCACTGAACATTCATAGACCTGTTCAAATCCCTCCATTCACTGAACATTCATATACCTGTTCAAATCCCTCCATTCACTGAACATTCATATACCTGTTCAAATCCCTCCATTCACTGAACATTCATATACCTGTTCAAATCCCTCCATTCACTGAACATTCATATACCTGTTCAACTCACTCCATTCACTGAACATTCATATACTTATTCAAATCCCTCCATTCACTGAACATTCATATACTTTTTCAAATCCCTCCATTCGCTGACCATTCATATACCTGTTCAATTCCCTCCATTCACTGAACAGTCATATACCTGTTCAAGTCCCTCCATTCACTGAACATTCATATACTTATTCAAATCCCTCCATTCACGGAACATTCATATAATTATTCGAATCCCTCCATTCACGGAACATTCATACAATTATGCAAATCCCTCCATTCACTGAACATTCATATACCTGTTCAAATCCCTCCATTCACTGAACATTCATATACTTATTCAAATCACTCCATTCAGGGAACAGTCATATACCTGTTCAAATCCCTCCATTCACTGAACATTCATATACTTGTTCAAATCCCTCCATTCACTGAACATTCATATACTTATTGAAATCCCTCCAATCACTGAATATTCATATACTTCTTCAAATCCCTCCGTTCACTGAATATTCATATACCTGTTCAAATCCCTCCATTCACTGAATATTCATATACTTATTCAAATCCCTCCGTTCACTGAATATTCATATACCTGTTCAAATCCCTCCATTCACTGAACATTCATATAGCTGTTCAAATCCCTCCATTCACTGAACATTCATATAGCTGTTCAATTCCCTCCATTCACTGAACATTCATATACTTATTCAAATCCCTCCATTCACTGAACATTCATAGACCTGTTCAAATCCCTCCATTCACTGAACATTCATATACCTGTTCAAATCCCTCCATTCACTGAACATTCACATATTTATTCAAATCTCTCCATTCACTGAACATTCAATTACCTGTTCAAATCCCTCCATTCACTAAACATTCATATACTTATACAAATCCCTCCATTCACTGAACATTCATATACTTATTTAAATCGCTCCATTCACTGAACATTCATATACCTGTTCAATTCCCTCCATTCACTGAACATTCATATACCTGTTCAAATCTCTCCATTCACTGAACATTCATATACCTGTTCAAAACCCTCCATTCACTGAACATTCATATACCTGTTCAAATCCCTCCATTCACTGAACATTCATATACTTCTTCAAATCCCTCCATTCACTGAACATTCATAAACCTGTTCAAATCCCTCCATTCACTGAACATTCATATACCTGTTCAAATCCCTCCATTCACTGAACATTCATATACTTATTCAAATCCCTCCATTCACTGAACATTCATATACCTGTTCAAATCCCTCCATTCACTGAACATTCATATACTTATTCAAATCACTCCATTCAGGGAACAGTCATATACCTGTTCAAATCCCTCCATTCACTGAACATTCATATACTTGTTCAAATCCCTCCATTCACTGAACATTCATATACTTATTGAAATCCCTCCAATCACTGAATATTCATATACTTCTTCAAATCCCTCCGTTCACTGAATATTCATATACCTGTTCAAATCCCTCCATTCACTGAATATTCATATACTTATTCAAATCCCTCCGTTCACTGAATATTCATATACCTGTTCAAATCCCTCCATTCACTGAACATTCATATAGCTGTTCAAATCCCTCCATTCACTGAACATTCATATAGCTGTTCAATTCCCTCCATTCACTGAACATTCATATACTTATTCAAATCCCTCCATTCACTGAACATTCATAGACCTGTTCAAATCCCTCCATTCACTGAACATTCATATACCTGTTCAAATCCCTCCATTCACTGAACATTCACATATTTATTCAAATCTCTCCATTCACTGAACATTCAATTACCTGTTCAAATCCCTCCATTCACTGAACATTCATATACTTATTTAAATCGCTCCATTCACTGAACATTCATATACCTGTTCAAATCCCTCCATTCACTGAACATTCATATACTTCTTCAAATCCCTCCATTCACTGAACATTCATATACCTGTTCAAATCCCTCCATTCACTGAACATTCATATACCTGTTCAAATCCCTCCATTCACTGAACATTCATATACTTATTCAAATCCCTCCATTCACTGAACATTCATATACTTATTCAAATCCCTCCATTCACTGAACATTCATATACCTGTTCAAATCCCTCCATTCACTGAACATTCATATACTTATTCAAATCCCTCCATTCACTGAACATTCATATACCTGTTCATATCCCTCCATTCACTGAACATTCATATACCTGTTCAAATCCCTCCATTCACTGAACATTCATATACTTCTTCAAATCCCTCCATTCACTGAACATTCATATACCTGTTCAAATCCCTCCATTCACTGAACATTCATATACCTGTTCAAATCCCTCCATTCACTGAACATTCATATACTTATTCAAATCCCTCCATTCACTGAACATTCATAAACCTGTTCAAATCCCTCCATTCACTGAACATTCATATACTTATTCAAATCCCTCCATTCACTGAACATTCATATACTTATTCAAATCCCTCCATTCACTGAACATTCATATACCTGTTCAAATCCCTCCATTCACTGAACATTCATATACTTCTTCAAATCCCACCATTCACTGAACATTCATATACCTGTTCAAAACCCTCCATTCACTGAACATTCATATACCTGTTCAAATCCCTCCATTCACTGAACATTCATATACTTATTCAAATCCCTCCATTCACTGAACATTCATATACCTGTTCAATCCCTCCATTCACTGAACATTCATATACTTATTCAAATCCCTCCATTCACTGAACATTCATAGACCTGTTCAAATCCCTCCATTCACTGAACATTCATATACCTGTTCAAATCCCTCCATTCACTGAACATTCATATACCTGTTCAAATCCCTCCATTCACTGAACATTCATATACCTGTTCAACTCACTCCATTCACTGAACATTCATATACTTATTCAAATCCCTCCATTCACTGAACATTCATATACTTTTTCAAATCCCTCCATTCGCTGACCATTCATATACCTGTTCAATTCCCTCCATTCACTGAACAGTCATATACCTGTTCAAGTCCCTCCATTCACTGAACATTCATATACTTATTCAAATCCCTCCATTCACGGAACATTCATATAATTATTCGAATCCCTCCATTCACGGAACATTCATACAATTATGCAAATCCCTCCATTCACTGAACATTCATATACCTGTTCAAATCCCTCCATTCACTGAACATTCATATACTTATTCAAATCACTCCATTCAGGGAACAGTCATATACCTGTTCAAATCCCTCCATTCACTGAACATTCATATACTTGTTCAAATCCCTCCATTCACTGAACATTCATATACTTATTGAAATCCCTCCAATCACTGAATATTCATATACTTCTTCAAATCCCTCCGTTCACTGAATATTCATATACCTGTTCAAATCCCTCCATTCACTGAATATTCATATACTTATTCAAATCCCTCCGTTCACTGAATATTCATATACCTGTTCAAATCCCTCCATTCACTGAACATTCATATAGCTGTTCAAATCCCTCCATTCACTGAACATTCATATAGCTGTTCAATTCCCTCCATTCACTGAACATTCATATACTTATTCAAATCCCTCCATTCACTGAACATTCATAGACCTGTTCAAATCCCTCCATTCACTGAACATTCATATACCTGTTCAAATCCCTCCATTCACTGAACATTCACATATTTATTCAAATCTCTCCATTCACTGAACATTCAATTACCTGTTCAAATCCCTCCATTCACTAAACATTCATATACTTATACAAATCCCTCCATTCACTGAACATTCATATACTTATTTAAATCGCTCCATTCACTGAACATTCATATACCTGTTCAATTCCCTCCATTCACTGAACATTCATATACCTGTTCAAATCTCTCCATTCACTGAACATTCATATACCTGTTCAAAACCCTCCATTCACTGAACATTCATATACCTGTTCAAATCCCTCCATTCACTGAACATTCATATACTTCTTCAAATCCCTCCATTCACTGAACATTCATAAACCTGTTCAAATCCCTCCATTCACTGAACATTCATATACCTGTTCAAATCCCTCCATTCACTGAACATTCATATACTTATTCAAATCCCTCCATTCACTGAACATTCATATACCTGTTCAAATCCCTCCATTCACTGAACATTCATATACTTATTCAAATCACTCCATTCAGGGAACAGTCATATACCTGTTCAAATCCCTCCATTCACTGAACATTCATATACTTGTTCAAATCCCTCCATTCACTGAACATTCATATACTTATTGAAATCCCTCCAATCACTGAATATTCATATACTTCTTCAAATCCCTCCGTTCACTGAATATTCATATACCTGTTCAAATCCCTCCATTCACTGAATATTCATATACTTATTCAAATCCCTCCGTTCACTGAATATTCATATACCTGTTCAAATCCCTCCATTCACTGAACATTCATATAGCTGTTCAAATCCCTCCATTCACTGAACATTCATATAGCTGTGCAATTCCCTCCATTCACTGAACATTCATATACTTATTCAAATCCCTCCATTCACTGAACATTCATAGACCTGTTCAAATCCCTCCATTCACTGAACATTCATATACCTGTTCAAATCCCTCCATTCACTGAACATTCACATATTTATTCAAATCTCTCCATTCACTGAACATTCAATTACCTGTTCAAATCCCTCCATTCACTGAACATTCATATACTTATTTAAATCGCTCCATTCACTGAACATTCATATACCTGTTCAATTCCCTCCATTCACTGAACATTCATATACCTGTTCAAATCTCTCCATTCACTGAACATTCATATACCTGTTCAAAACCCTCCATTCACTGAACATTCATATACCTGTTCAAATCACTCCATTCACTGAACATTCATATACTTATTCAAATCCCTCCATTCACTGAACATTCATATACTTACTCAAAACCCTCCATTCACTGAACATTCATATACCTGTTCAAATCCCTCCATTCACTGAACATTCATATACTTCTTCAAATCCCTCCATTCACTGAACATTCATATACCTGTTCAAATCCCTCCATTCACTGAACATTCATATACCTGTTCAAATCCCTCCATTCACTGAACATTCATATACTTATTCAAATCCCTCCATTCACTGAACATTCATATACTTATTCAAATCCCTCCATTCACTGAACATTCATATACCTGTTCAAATCACTCCATTCACTGAACATTCATATACTTATTCAAATCCCTCCATTCACTGAATATTCATATACCTGTTCAAATCCCTCCATTCACTGAACAGTCATATACCTGTTCAAGTCCCTCCATTCACTGAACATTCATATAATTATTCGAATCCCTCCATTCACGGAACATTCATACAATTATGCAAATCCCTCCATTCACGGAACATTCATATAATTATTCGAATCCCTCCATTCACGGAACATTCATACAATTATGCAAATCCCTCCATTCACTGAACATTCATATACCTGTTCAAATCCCTCCATTCACTGAACATTCATATACTTATTCAAATCACTCCATTCAGGGAACAGTCATATACCTGTTCAAATCCCTCCATTCACTGAACATTCATATACTTGTTCAAATCCCTCCATTCACTGAACATTCATATACTTATTGAAATCCCTCCAATCACTGAATATTCATATACTTCTTCAAATCCCTCCGTTCACTGAATATTCATATACCTGTTCAAATCCCTCCATTCACTGAATATTCATATACTTATTCAAATCCCTCCGTTCACTGAATATTCATATACCTGTTCAAATCCCTCCATTCACTGAACATTCATATACCTGTTCAAATCCCTCCATTCACTGAACATTCATATACCTGTTCAAATCCCTCCATTCACTGAACATTCATATACCTGTTCAACTCACTCCATTCACTGAACATTCATATACTTATTCAAATCCCTCCATTCACTGAACATTCATATACTTTTTCAAATCCCTCCATTCGCTGACCATTCATATACCTGTTCAATTCCCTCCATTCACTGAACAGTCATATACCTGTTCAAGTCCCTCCATTCACTGAACATTCATATACTTATTCAAATCCCTCCATTCACGGAACATTCATATAATTATTCGAATCCCTCCATTCACGGAACATTCATACAATTATGCAAATCCCTCCATTCACTGAACATTCATATACCTGTTCAAATCCCTCCATTCACTGAACATTCATATACTTATTCAAATCACTCCATTCAGGGAACAGTCATATACCTGTTCAAATCCCTCCATTCACTGAACATTCATATACTTGTTCAAATCCCTCCATTCACTGAACATTCATATACTTATTGAAATCCCTCCAATCACTGAATATTCATATACTTCTTCAAATCCCTCCGTTCACTGAATATTCATATACCTGTTCAAATCCCTCCATTCACTGAATATTCATATACTTATTCAAATCCCTCCGTTCACTGAATATTCATATACCTGTTCAAATCCCTCCATTCACTGAACATTCATATAGCTGTTCAAATCCCTCCATTCACTGAACATTCATATAGCTGTTCAATTCCCTCCATTCACTGAACATTCATATACTTATTCAAATCCCTCCATTCACTGAACATTCATAGACCTGTTCAAATCCCTCCATTCACTGAACATTCATATACCTGTTCAAATCCCTCCATTCACTGAACATTCACATATTTATTCAAATCTCTCCATTCACTGAACATTCAATTACCTGTTCAAATCCCTCCATTCACTAAACATTCATATACTTATACAAATCCCTCCATTCACTGAACATTCATATACTTATTTAAATCGCTCCATTCACTGAACATTCATATACCTGTTCAATTCCCTCCATTCACTGAACATTCATATACCTGTTCAAATCTCTCCATTCACTGAACATTCATATACCTGTTCAAAACCCTCCATTCACTGAACATTCATATACCTGTTCAAATCCCTCCATTCACTGAACATTCATATACTTCTTCAAATCCCTCCATTCACTGAACATTCATAAACCTGTTCAAATCCCTCCATTCACTGAACATTCATATACCTGTTCAAATCCCTCCATTCACTGAACATTCATATACTTATTCAAATCCCTCCATTCACTGAACATTCATATACCTGTTCAAATCCCTCCATTCACTGAACATTCATATACTTATTCAAATCACTCCATTCAGGGAACAGTCATATACCTGTTCAAATCCCTCCATTCACTGAACATTCATATACTTGTTCAAATCCCTCCATTCACTGAACATTCATATACTTATTGAAATCCCTCCAATCACTGAATATTCATATACTTCTTCAAATCCCTCCGTTCACTGAATATTCATATACCTGTTCAAATCCCTCCATTCACTGAATATTCATATACTTATTCAAATCCCTCCGTTCACTGAATATTCATATACCTGTTCAAATCCCTCCATTCACTGAACATTCATATAGCTGTTCAAATCCCTCCATTCACTGAACATTCATATAGCTGTTCAATTCCCTCCATTCACTGAACATTCATATACTTATTCAAATCCCTCCATTCACTGAACATTCATAGACCTGTTCAAATCCCTCCATTCACTGAACATTCATATACCTGTTCAAATCCCTCCATTCACTGAACATTCACATATTTATTCAAATCTCTCCATTCACTGAAGATTCAATTACCTGTTCAAATCCCTCCATTCACTGAACATTCATATACTTATTTAAATCGCTCCATTCACTGAACATTCATATACCTGTTCAAATCCCTCCATTCACTGAACATTCATATACTTCTTCAAATCCCTCCATTCACTGAACATTCATATACCTGTTCAAATCCCTCCATTCACTGAACATTCATATACCTGTTCAAATCCCTCCATTCACTGAACATTCATATACTTATTCAAATCCCTCCATTCACTGAACATTCATATACTTATTCAAATCCCTCCATTCACTGAACATTCATATACCTGTTCAAATCCCTCCATTCACTGAACATTCATATACTTATTCAAATCCCTCCATTCACTGAACATTCATATACCTGTTCATATCCCTCCATTCACTGAACATTCATATACCTGTTCAAATCCCTCCATTCACTGAACATTCATATACTTCTTCAAATCCCTCCATTCACTGAACATTCATATACCTGTTCAAATCCCTCCATTCACTGAACATTCATATACCTGTTCAAATCCCTCCATTCACTGAACATTCATATACTTATTCAAATCCCTCCATTCACTGAACATTCATAAACCTGTTCAAATCCCTCCATTCACTGAACATTCATATACTTATTCAAATCCCTCCATTCACTGAACATTCATATACTTATTCAAATCCCTCCATTCACTGAACATTCATATACCTGTTCAAATCCCTCCATTCACTGAACATTCATATACTTCTTCAAATCCCTCCATTCACTGAACATTCATATACCTGTTCAAAACCCTCCATTCACTGAACATTCATATACCTGTTCAAATCCCTCCATTCACTGAACATTCATATACTTATTCAAATCCCTCCATTCACTGAACATTCATATACCTGTTCAATCCCTCCATTCACTGAACATTCATATACTTATTCAAATCCCTCCATTCACTGAACATTCATAGACCTGTTCAAATCCCTCCATTCACTGAACATTCATATACCTGTTCAAATCCCTCCATTCACTGAACATTCATATACCTGTTCAAATCCCTCCATTCACTGAACATTCATATACCTGTTCAAATCCCTCCATTCACTGAACATTCATATACCTGTTCAACTCACTCCATTCACTGAACATTCATATACTTATTCAAATCCCTCCATTCACTGAACATTCATATACTTTTTCAAATCCCTCCATTCGCTGACCATTCATATACCTGTTCAATTCCCTCCATTCACTGAACAGTCATATACCTGTTCAAGTCCCTCCATTCACTGAACATTCATATACTTATTCAAATCCCTCCATTCACGGAACATTCATATAATTATTCGAATCCCTCCATTCACGGAACATTCATACAATTATGCAAATCCCTCCATTCACTGAACATTCATATACCTGTTCAAATCCCTCCATTCACTGAACATTCATATACTTATTCAAATCACTCCATTCAGGGAACAGTCATATACCTGTTCAAATCCCTCCATTCACTGAACATTCATATACTTGTTCAAATCCCTCCATTCACTGAACATTCATATACTTATTGAAATCCCTCCAATCACTGAATATTCATATACTTCTTCAAATCCCTCCGTTCACTGAATATTCATATACCTGTTCAAATCCCTCCATTCACTGAATATTCATATACTTATTCAAATCCCTCCGTTCACTGAATATTCATATACCTGTTCAAATCCCTCCATTCACTGAACATTCATATAGCTGTTCAAATCCCTCCATTCACTGAACATTCATATAGCTGTTCAATTCCCTCCATTCACTGAACATTCATATACTTATTCAAATCCCTCCATTCACTGAACATTCATAGACCTGTTCAAATCCCTCCATTCACTGAACATTCATATACCTGTTCAAATCCCTCCATTCACTGAACATTCACATATTTATTCAAATCTCTCCATTCACTGAACATTCAATTACCTGTTCAAATCCCTCCATTCACTAAACATTCATATACTTATACAAATCCCTCCATTCACTGAACATTCATATACTTATTTAAATCGCTCCATTCACTGAACATTCATATACCTGTTCAATTCCCTCCATTCACTGAACATTCATATACCTGTTCAAATCTCTCCATTCACTGAACATTCATATACCTGTTCAAAACCCTCCATTCACTGAACATTCATATACCTGTTCAAATCCCTCCATTCACTGAACATTCATATACTTCTTCAAATCCCTCCATTCACTGAACATTCATAAACCTGTTCAAATTCCTCCATTCACTGAACATTCATATACCTGTTCAAATCCCTCCATTCACTGAACATTCATATACTTATTCAAATCCCTCCATTCACTGAACATTCATATACCTGTTCAAATCCCTCCATTCACTGAACATTCATATACTTATTCAAATCACTCCATTCAGGGAACAGTCATATACCTGTTCAAATCCCTCCATTCACTGAACATTCATATACTTGTTCAAATCCCTCCATTCACTGAACATTCATATACTTATTGAAATCCCTCCAATCACTGAATATTCATATACTTCTTCAAATCCCTCCGTTCACTGAATATTCATATACCTGTTCAAATCCCTCCATTCACTGAATATTCATATACTTATTCAAATCCCTCCGTTCACTGAATATTCATATACCTGTTCAAATCCCTCCATTCACTGAACATTCATATAGCTGTTCAAATCCCTCCATTCACTGAACATTCATATAGCTGTTCAATTCCCTCCATTCACTGAACATTCATATACTTATTCAAATCCCTCCATTCACTGAACATTCATAGACCTGTTCAAATCCCTCCATTCACTGAACATTCATATACCTGTTCAAATCCCTCCATTCACTGAACATTCACATATTTATTCAAATCTCTCCATTCACTGAACATTCAATTACCTGTTCAAATCCCTCCATTCACTGAACATTCATATACTTATTTAAATCGCTCCATTCACTGAACATTCATATACCTGTTCAATTCCCTCCATTCACTGAACATTCATATACCTGTTCAAATCTCTCCATTCACTGAACATTCATATACCTGTTCAAAACCCTCCATTCACTGAACATTCATATACCTGTTCAAATCACTCCATTCACTGAACATTCATATACTTATTCAAATCCCTCCATTCACTGAACATTCATATACTTACTCAAAACCCTCCATTCACTGAACATTCATATACCTGTTCAAATCCCTCCATTCACTGAACATTCATATACTTCTTCAAATCCCTCCATTCACTGAACATTCATATACCTGTTCAAATCCCTCCATTCACTGAACATTCATATACCTGTTCAAATCCCTCCATTCACTGAACATTCATATACTTATTCAAATCCCTCCATTCACTGAACATTCATATACTTATTCAAATCCCTCCATTCACTGAACATTCATATACCTGTTCAAATCACTCCATTCACTGAACATTCATATACTTATTCAAATCCCTCCATTCACTGAATATTCATATACCTGTTCAAATCCCTCCATTCACTGAACAGTCATATACCTGTTCAAGTCCCTCCATTCACTGAACATTCATATAATTATTCGAATCCCTCCATTCACGGAACATTCATACAATTATGCAAATCCCTCCATTCACGGAACATTCATATAATTATTCGAATCCCTCCATTCACGGAACATTCATACAATTATGCAAATCCCTCCATTCACTGAACATTCATATACCTGTTCAAATCCCTCCATTCACTGAACATTCATATACTTATTCAAATCACTCCATTCAGGGAACAGTCATATACCTGTTCAAATCCCTCCATTCACTGAACATTCATATACTTGTTCAAATCCCTCCATTCACTGAACATTCATATACTTATTGAAATCCCTCCAATCACTGAATATTCATATACTTCTTCAAATCCCTCCGTTCACTGAATATTCATATACCTGTTCAAATCCCTCCATTCACTGAATATTCATATACTTATTCAAATCCCTCCGTTCACAGAATATTCATATACCTGTTCAAATCCCTCCATTCACTGAACATTCATATACCTGTTCAAATCCCTCCATTCACTGAACATTCATATACCTGTTCAAATCCCTCCATTCACTGAACATTCATATACTTATTCAAATCCCTCCATTCACTGAACATTCATATACTTATTCAAATCCCTCCATTCACTGAACATTCATATACCTGTTCAAATCACTCCATTCACTGAACATTCATATACTTATTCAAATCCCTCCATTCACTGAATATTCATATACCTGTTCAAATCCCTCCGTTCACTGAACAGTCATATACCTGTTCAAGTCCCTCCATTCACTGAACATTCATATAATTATTCGAATCCCTCCATTCACGGAACATTCATACAATTATGCAAATCCCTCCATTCACGGAACATTCATATAATTATTCGAATCCCTCCATTCACGGAACATTCATACAATTATGCAAATCCCTCCATTCACTGAACATTCATATACCTGTTCAAATCCCTCCATTCACTGAACATTCATATACTTATTCAAATCACTCCATTCAGGGAACAGTCATATACCTGTTCAAATCCCTCCATTCACTGAACATTCATATACTTGTTCAAATCCCTCCATTCACTGAACATTCATATACTTATTGAAATCCCTCCAATCACTGAATATTCATATACTTCTTCAAATCCCTCCGTTCACTGAATATTCATATACCTGTTCAAATCCCTCCATTCACTGAATATTCATATACTTATTCAAATCCCTCCGTTCACTGAATATTCATATACCTGTTCAAATCCCTCCATTCACTGAACATTCATATAGCTGTTCAAATCCCTCCATTCACTGAACATTCATATAGCTGTTCAATTCCCTCCATTCACTGAACATTCATATACCTGTTCAATCCCTCCATTCACTGAACATTCATATACTTATTCAAATCCCTCCATTCACTGAACATTCATATACCTGTTCAATCCCTCCATTCACTGAACATTCATATACTTATTCAAATCCCTCCATTCACTGAACATTCATAGACCTGTTCAAATCCCTCCATTCACTGAACATTCATATACCTGTTCAAATCCCTCCATTCACTGAACATTCATATACCTGTTCAAATCCCTCCATTCACTGAACATTCATATACCTGTTCAAATCCCTCCATTCACTGAACATTCATATACCTGTTCAACTCACTCCATTCACTGAACATTCATATACTTATTCAAATCCCTCCATTCACAGAACATTCATATACTTTTTCAAATCCCTCCATTCGCTGACCATTCATATACCTGTTCAATTCCCTCCATTCACTGAACAGTCATATACCTGTTCAACTCCCTCCATTCACTGAACATTCATATACTTATTCAAATCCCTCCATTCACGGAACATTCATATAATTATTCGAATCCCTCCATTCACGGAACATTCATACAATTATGCAAATCCCTCCATTCACTGAACATTCATATACCTGTTCAAATCCCTCCATTCACTGAACATTCATATACTTATTCAAATCACTCCATTCAGGGAACAGTCATATACCTGTTCAAATCCCTCCATTCACTGAACATTCATATACTTGTTCAAATCCCTCCATTCACTGAACATTCATATACTTATTGAAATCCCTCCAATCACTGAATATTCATATACTTCTTCAAATCCCTCCGTTCACTGAATATTCATATACCTGTTCAAATCCCTCCATTTACTGAATATTCATATACTTATTCAAATCCCTCCGTTCACTGAATATTCATATACCTGTTCAAATCCCTCCATTCACTGAACATTCATATAGCTGTTCAAATCCCTCCATTCACTGAACATTCATATAGCTGTTCAATTCCCTCCATTCACTGAACATTCATATACTTATTCAAATCCCTCCATTCACTGAACATTCATAGACCTGTTCAAATCCCTCCATTCACTGAACATTCATATACCTGTTCAAATCCCTCCATTCACTGAACATTCACATATTTATTCAAATCTCTCCATTCACTGAACATTCAATTACCTGTTCAAATCCCTCCATTCACTAAACATTCATATACTTATACAAATCCCTCCATTCACTGAACATTCATATACTTATTTAAATCGCTCCATTCACTGAACATTCATATACCTGTTCAATTCCCTCCATTCACTGAACATTCATATACCTGTTCAAATCTCTCCATTCACTGAACATTCATATACCTGTTCAAAACCCTCCATTCACTGAACATTCATATACCTGTTCAAATCCCTCCATTCACTGAACATTCATATACTTCTTCAAATCCCTCCATTCACTGAACATTCATAAACCTGTTCAAATCCCTCCATTCACTGAACATTCATATACCTGTTCAAATCCCTCCATTCACTGAACATTCATATACTTATTCAAATCCCTCCATTCACTGAACATTCATATACCTGTTCAAATCCCTCCATTCACTGAACATTCATATACTTATTCAAATCACTCCATTCAGGGAACAGTCATATACCTGTTCAAATCCCTCCATTCACTGAACATTGATATACTTGTTCAAATCCCTCCATTCACTGAACATTCATATACTTATTGAAATCCCTCCAATCACTGAATATTCATATACTTCTTCAAATCCCTCCGTTCACTGAATATTCATATACCTGTTCAAATCCCTCCATTCACTGAATATTCATATACTTATTCAAATCCTTCCGTTCACTGAATATTCATATACCTGTTCAAATCCCTCCATTCACTGAACATTCATATAGCTGTTCAAATCCCTCCATTCACTGAACATTCATATAGCTGTTCAATTCCCTCCATTCACTGAACATTCATATACTTATTCAAATCCCTCCATTCACTGAACATTCATAGACCTGTTCAAATCCCTCCATTCACTGAACATTCATATACCTGTTCAAATCCCTCCATTCACTGAACATTCACATATTTATTCAAATCTCTCCATTCACTGAACATTCAATTACCTGTTCAAATCCCTCCATTCACTGAACATTCATATACTTATTTAAATCGCTCCATTCACTGAACATTCATATACCTGTTCAATTCCCTCCATTCACTGAACATTCATATACCTGTTCAAATCTCTCCATTCACTGAACATTCATATACCTGTTCAAAACCCTCCATTCACTGAACATTCATATACCTTTTCAAATCACTCCATTCACTGAACATTCATATACTTATTCAAATCCCTCCATTCACTGAACATTCATATACTTACTCAAAACCCTCCATTCACTGAACATTCATATACCTGTTCAAATCCCTCCATTCACTGAACATTCATATACTTCTTCAAATCCCTCCATTCACTGAACATTCATATACCTGTTCAAATCCCTCCATTCACTGAACATTCATATACCTGTTCAAATCCCTCCATTCACTGAACATTCATATACTTATTCAAATCCCTCCATTCACTGAACATTCATATACTTATTCAAATCCCTCCATTCACTGAACATTCATATACCTGTTCAAATCACTCCATTCACTGAACATTCATATACTTATTCAAATCCCTCCATTCACTGAATATTCATATACCTGTTCAAATCCCTCCATTCACTGAACAGTCATATACCTGTTCAAGTCCCTCCATTCACTGAACATTCATATAATTATTCGAATCCCTCCATTCACGGAACATTCATACAATTATGCAAATCCCTCCATTCACGGAACATTCATATAATTATTCGAATCCCTCCATTCTCGGAACATTCATACAATTATGCAAATCCCTCCATTCACTGAACATTCATATACCTGTTCAAATCCCTCCATTCACTGAACATTCATATACTTATTCAAATCACTCCATTCAGGGAACAGTCATATACCTGTTCAAATCCCTCCATTCACTGAACATTCATATACTTGTTCAAATCCCTCCATTCACTGAACATTCATATACTTATTGAAATCCCTCCAATCACTGAATATTCATATACTTCTTCAAATCCCTCCGTTCACTGAATATTCATATACCTGTTCAAATCCATCCATTCACTGAATATTCATATACTTATTCAAATCCCTCCGTTCACTGAATATTCATATACCTGTTCAAATCCCTCCATTCACTGAACATTCATATAGCTGTTCAAATCCCTCCATTCACTGAACATTCATATAGCTGTTCAATTCCCTCCATTCACTGAACATTCATATACTTATTCAAATCCCTCCATTCACTGAACATTCATAGACCTGTTCAAATCCCTCCATTCACTGAACATTCATATACCTGTTCAAATCCCTCCATTCACTGAACATTCACATATTTATTCAAATCTCTCCATTCACTGAACATTCATATACCTGTTCAAATCACTCCATTCACTGAACATTCATATACTTATTCAAATCCCTCCATTCACTGAATATTCATATACCTGTTCAAATCCCTCCATTCACTGAACAGTCATATACCTGTTCAAGTCCCTCCATTCACTGAACATTCATATAATTATTCGAATCCCTCCATTCACGGAACATTCATACAATTATGCAAATCCCTCCATTCACGGAACATTCATATAATTATTCGAATCCCTCCATTCTCGGAACATTCATACAATTATGCAAATCCCTCCATTCACTGAACATTCATATACCTGTTCAAATCCCTCCATTCACTGAACATTCATATACTTATTCAAATCACTCCATTCAGGGAACAGTCATATACCTGTTCAAATCCCTCCATTCACTGAACATTCATATACTTGTTCAAATCCCTCCATTCACTGAACATTCATATACTTATTGAAATCCCTCCAATCACTGAATATTCATATACTTCTTCAAATCCCTCCGTTCACTGAATATTCATATACCTGTTCAAATCCCTCCATTCACTGAATATTCATATACTTATTCAAATCCCTCCGTTCACTGAATATTCATATACCTGTTCAAATCCCTCCATTCACTGAACATTCATATAGCTGTTCAAATCCCTCCATTCACTGAACATTCATATAGCTGTTCAATTCCCTCCATTCACTGAACATTCATATACTTATTCAAATCCCTCCATTCACTGAACATTCATAGACCTGTTCAAATCCCTCCATTCACTGAACATTCATATACCTGTTCAAATCCCTCCATTCACTGAACATTCACATATTTATTCAAATCTCTCCATTCACTGAACATTCAATTACCTGTTCAAATCCCTCCATTCACTGAACATTCATATACTTATTTAAATCGCTCCATTCACTGAACATTCATATACCTGTTCAATTCCCTCCATTCACTGAACATTCATATACCTGTTCATATCCCTCCATTCACTGAACATTCATATACCTGTTCAAAACCCTCCATTCACTGAACATTCATATACCTGTTCAAATCACTCCATTCACTGAACATTCATATACTTATTCAAATCCCTCCATTCACTGAACATTCATATACTTACTCAAAACCCTCCATTCACTGAACATTCATATACCTGTTCAAATCCCTCCATTCACTGAACATTCATATACTTCTTCAAATCCCTCCATTCACTGAACATTCATATACCTGTTCAAATCCCTCCATTCACTGAACATTCATATACCTGTTCAAATCCCTCCATTCACTGAACATTCATATACTTATTCAAATCCCTCCATTCACTGAACATTCATATACTTATTCAAATCCCTCCATTCACTGAACATTCATATACCTGTTCAAATCCCTCCATTCACTGAACATTCATATACTTATTCAAATCCCTCCATTCACTGAACATTCATATACCTGTTCAAATCCCTCCATTCACTGAACATTCATATACCTGTTCAATTCCCTCCATTCACTGAACATTCATATACTTATTCAAATCCCTCCATTCACTGAACATTCATAGACCTGTTCAAATCCCTCCATTCAATGAACATTCATATACCTGTTCAAACCCCTCCATTCACTGAACATTCACATATTTATTCAAATCTCTCCATTCACTGAACATTCATATACTTATTCAAATCCCTCCATTCACTGAACATTCATATACTTACTCAAATCCCTCCATTCACTGAACATTCATATACCTGTTCAAATCCCTCCATTCACTGAACATTCATATACTTCTTCAAATCCCTCCATTCACTGAACATTCATATACCTGTTCAAATCCCTCCATTCACTGAACATTCATATACCTGTTCAAATCCCTCCATTCACTGAACATTCATATACTTATTCAAATCCCTCCATTCACTGAACATTCATATACTTATTCAAATCCCTCCATTCACTGAACATTCATATACCTGTTCAAATCCCTCCATTCACTGAACATTCATATACTTATTCAAATCCCTCCATTCACTGAACATTCATATACCTGTTCATATCCCTCCATTCACTGAACATTCATATACCTGTTCAAATCCCTCCATTCACTGAACATTCATATACTTCTTCAAATCCCTCCATTCACTGAACATTCATATACCTGTTCAAATCCCTCCATTCACTGAACATTCATATACCTGTTCAAATCCCTCCATTCACTGAACATTCATATACTTATTCAAATCCCTCCATTCACTGAACATTCATATACCTGTTCAAATCCCTCCATTCACTGAACATTCATATACTTATTCAAATCCCTCCATTCACTGAACATTCATAGACCTGTTCAAATCCCTCCATTCACTGAACATTCATATACCTGTTCAAATCCCTCCATTCACTGAACATTCATATACCTGTTCAAATCCCTCCATTCACTGAACATTCATATACCTGTTCAATTCCCTCCATTCACTGAACATTCATATACCTGTT
Source organism: Hemitrygon akajei (assembly GCF_048418815.1). Lineage (NCBI taxonomy): Eukaryota > Metazoa > Chordata > Chondrichthyes > Myliobatiformes > Dasyatidae > Hemitrygon > Hemitrygon akajei. The sequence continues at coordinate 85,938,092 of NC_133133.1, forward strand.
CAACTCACTCCATTCACTGAACATTCATATACTTATTCAAATCCCTCCATTCACTGAACATTCATATACTTATTCAAATCCCTCCATTCGCTGACCATTCATATACCTGTTCAATTCCCTCCATTCACTGAACAGTCATATACCTGTTCAAGTCCCTCCATTCACTGAACATTCATATACTTATTCAAATCCCTCCATTCATGGAACATTCATATAATTATTCAAATCCCTCCATTCACGGAACATTCATATACCTGTTCAATTCCCTCCATTCACTCAACATTCATATACTTATTCAAATCCCTCAATTCACTGAACATTCATATACTACTTCATAGCCCTCCATTCACTGAACATTCATATACCTGTTCAAATCCCTCCATTCTCTGAAGATTCATATACTTATTCAAATCCCTCCATTCACTGAACATTCATATACCTGTTCAAATCCCTCCATTCACTGAACATTCATATACCTGTTCAAATCCCTCCATTCACTGAACATTCATATACTTATTCAAATCCCTCCATTCACTGAACATTCATATACCTGTTCAAATCCCTCCATTCACTGAACATTCATATACTTATTCAAATCCCTCCATTCACTGAACATTCATATACCTGTTCAAATCCCTCCATTCACTGAACATTCATATACTTATTCAAATCCCTCCATTCACTGAATATTCATATACCTGTTCAAATCTCTCCATTCACTGAACATTCATATACCTGTTCAATTCCCTCCATTCACTGAACATTCATATACCTGTTCATATCCCTCCATTCACTGAACATTCATATACCTGTTCAAAACCCTCCATTCACTGAACATTCATATACCTGTTCAAATCACTCCATTCACTGAACATTCATATACTTATTCAAATCCCTCCATTCACTGAACATTCATATACTTACTCAAAACCCTCCATTCACTGAACATTCATATACCTGTTCAAATCCCTCCATTCACTGAACATTCATATACTTCTTCAAATCCCTCCATTCACTGAACATTCATATACCTGTTCAAATCCCTCCATTCACTGAACATTCATATACCTGTTCAAATCCCTCCATTCACTGAACATTCATATACTTATTCAAATCCCTCCATTCACTGAACATTCATATACTTATTCAAATCCCTCCATTCACTGAACATTCATATACCTGTTCAAATCCCTCCATTCACTGAACATTCATATACTTATTCAAATCCCTCCATTCACTGAACATTCATATACCTGTTCAAATCCCTCCATTCACTGAACATTCATATACCTGTTCAATTCCCTCCATTCACTGAACATTCATATACTTATTCAAATCCCTCCATTCACTGAACATTCATAGACCTGTTCAAATCCCTCCATTCAATGAACATTCATATACCTGTTCAAACCCCTCCATTCACTGAACATTCACATATTTATTCAAATCTCTCCATTCACTGAACATTCATATACTTATTCAAATCCCTCCATTCACTGAACATTCATATACTTACTCAAATCCCTCCATTCACTGAACATTCATATACCTGTTCAAATCCCTCCATTCACTGAACATTCATATACTTCTTCAAATCCCTCCATTCACTGAACATTCATATACCTGTTCAAATCCCTCCATTCACTGAACATTCATATACCTGTTCAAATCCCTCCATTCACTGAACATTCATATACTTATTCAAATCCCTCCATTCACTGAACATTCATATACTTATTCAAATCCCTCCATACACTGAACATTCATATACCTGTTCAAATCCCTCCATTCACTGAACATTCATATACTTATTCAAATCCCTCCATTCACTGAACATTCATATACCTGTTCATATCCCTCCATTCACTGAACATTCATATACCTGTTCAAATCCCTCCATTCACTGAACATTCATATACTTCTTCAAATCCCTCCATTCACTGAACATTCATATACCTGTTCAAATCCCTCCATTCACTGAACATTCATATACCTGTTCAAATCCCTCCATTCACTGAACATTCATATACTTATTCAAATCCCTCCATTCACTGAACATTCATATACCTGTTCAAATCCCTCCATTCACTGAACATTCATATACTTATTCAAATCCCTCCATTCACTGAACATTCATAGACCTGTTCAAATCCCTCCATTCACTGAACATTCATATACCTGTTCAAATCCCTCCATTCACTGAACATTCATATACCTGTTCAAATCCCTCCATTCACTGAACATTCATATACCTGTTCAATTCCCTCCATTCACTGAACATTCATATACCTGTTCAACTCACTCCATTCACTGAACATTCATATACTTATTCAAATCCCTCCATTCACTGAACATTCATATACTTATTCAAATCCCTCCATTCGCTGACCATTCATATACCTGTTCAATTCCCTCCATTCACTGAACAGTCATATACCTGTTCAAGTCCCTCCATTCACTGAACATTCATATACTTATTCAAATCCCTCCATTCACGGAACATTCATATAATTATTCAAATCCCTCCATTCACGGAACATTCATATACCTGTTCAATTCCCTCCATTCACTCAACATTCATATACTTATTCAAATCCCTCAATTCACTGAACATTCATATACTACTTCATAGCCCTCCATTCACTGAACATTCATATACCTGTTCAAATCCCTCCATTCACTGAAGATTCATATACTTATTCAAATCCCTCCATTCACTGAACATTCATATACCTGTTCAAATCCCTCCATTCACTGAACATTCATATACCTGTTCAAATCCCTCCATTCACTGAACATTCATATACTTATTCAAATCCCTCCATTCACTGAACATTCATATACCTGTTCAAATCCCTCCATTCACTGAACATTCATATACTTATTCAAATCCCTCCATTCACTGAACATTCATATACCTGTTCAAATCCCTCCATTCACTGAACATTCATATACTTATTCAAATCCCTCCATTCACTGAACATTCATATACCTGTTCAAATCTCTCCATTCACTGAACATTCATATACCTGTTCAAAACCCTCCATTCACTGAACATTCATATACCTGTTCAAATCACTCAATTCACTGAACATTCATATACTTATTCAAATCCCTCCATTCACTGAACATTCATATACTTATTCAAATCCCTCCATTCACTGAACATTCATATACCTGTTCAAATCCCTCCATTCACTGAACATTCATATACTTCTTCAAATCCCTCCATTCACTGAACATTCATATACCTGTTCAAAACCCTCCATTCACTGAACATTCATATACTTGTTCAAATCCCTCCATTCACTGAACATTCATATAATTATTCGAATCCCTCCATTCACGGAACATTCATACAATTAGGCAAATCCCTCCATTCACGGAACATTCATATAATTATTCGAATCCCTCCATTCACGGAACATTCATACAATTATGCAAATCCCTCCATTCACTGAACATTCATATACCTGTTCAAATCCCTCCATTCACTGAACATTCATATACTTATTCAAATCACTCCATTCAGGGAACAGTCATATACCTGTTCAAATCCCTCCATTCACTGAACATTCATATACTTATTCAAATCCCTCCATTCACTGAACATTCATATACTTATTCAAATCCCTCCATTCACTGAACATTCATATACCTGTTCAAATCCCTCCATTCACTGAACATTCATATACTTCTTCAAATCCCTCCATTCACTGAACATTCACATACCTGTTCAAAACCCTCCATTCACTGAACATTCATATACCTGTTCAAATCCCTCCATTCACTGAACATTCATATACTTATTCAAATCCCTCCATTCACTGAACATTCATATACCTGTTCAATCCCTCCATTCACTGAACATTCATATACTTATTCAAATCCATCCATTCACTGAACATTCATAGACCTGTTCAAATCCCTCCATTCACTGAACATTCATATACCTGTTCAAATCCCTCCATTCACTGAACATTCATATACCTGTTCAAATCCCTCCATTCACTGAACATTCATATACCTGTTCAAATCCCTCCATTCACTGAACATTCATATACCTGTTCAACTCACTCCATTCACTGAACATTCATATACTTATTCAAATCCCTCCATTCACTGAACATTCATATACTTATTCAAATCCCTCCATTCGCTGACCATTCATATACCTGTTCAATTCCCTCCATTCACTGAACAGTCATATACCTGTTCAAGTCCCTCCATTCACTGAACATTCATATACTTATTCAAATCCCTCCATTCACGGAACATTCATATAATTATTCGAATCCATTCACGGAACATTCATACAATTATGCAAATCCCTCCATTCACTGAACATTCATATACCTGTTCAAATCCCTCCATTCACTGAACATTCATATACTTATTCAAATCACTCCATTCAGGGAACAGTCATAGACCTGTTCAAATCCCTCCATTCACTGAACATTCATATACTTGTTCAAATCCCTCCATTCACTGAACATTCATATACTTATTGAAATCCCTCCAATCACTGAATATTCATATACTTCTTCAAATCCCTCCGTTCACTGAATATTCATATACCTGTTCAAATCCCTCCATTCACTGAATATTCATATACTTATTCAAATCCCTCCGTTCACTGAATATTCATATACCTGTTCAAATCCCTCCATTCACTGAACATTCATATAGCTGTTCAAATCCCTCCATTCACTGAACATTCATATAGCTGTTCAATTCCCTCCATTCACTGAATATTCATATACTTATTCAAATCCCTCCATTCACTGAACATTCATAGACCTGTTCAAATCCCTCCATTCACTGAACATTCATATACCTGTTCAAATCCCTCCATTCACTGAACATTCACATATTTATTCAAATCTCTCCATTCACTGAACATTCAATTACCTGTTCAAATCCCTCCATTCACTAAACATTCATATACTTATACAAATCCCTCCATTCACTGAACATTCATATACTTATTTAAATCGCTCCATTCACTGAACATTCATATACCTGTTCAATTCCCTCCATTCACTGAACATTCATATACCTGTTCAAATCTCTCCATTCACTGAACATTCATATACCTGTTCAAAACCCTCCATTCACTGAACATTCATATACCTGTTCAAATCCCTCCATTCACTGAACATTCATATACTTCTTCAAATCCCTCCATTCACTGAACTTTCATAAACCTGTTCAAATCCCTCCATTCACTGAACATTCATATACCTGTTCAAATCCCTCCATTCACTGAACATTTATATACTTATTCAAATCCCTCCATTCACTGAACATTCATATACTTATTCAAATCCCTCCATTCACTGAACATTCATATACCTGTTCAAATCCCTCCATTCACTGAACATTCATATACTTATTCAAATCCCTCCATTCACTGAACATTCATATACCTGTTCAAATCCCTCCATTCACTGAACATTCATATACCTGTTCAATTCCCTCCATTCACTGAACATTCATATACTTATTCAAATCCCTCCATTCACTGAACATTCATAGACCTGTTCAAATCCCTCCATTCACTGAACATTCATATACCTGTTCAAATCCCTCCATTCACTGAACATTCACATATTTATTCAAATCTCTCCATTCACTGAACATTCAATTACCTGTCAAATCCCTCCATTCACTAAACATTCATATACTTATACAAATCCCTCCATTCTCTGAACATTCATATACTTATTTAAATCGCTCCATTCACTGAACATTCATATACCTGTTCAATTCCCTCCATTCACTGAACATTCATATACCTGTTCAAATCTCTCCATTCACTAAACATTCATTTACCTGTTCAAATCCCTCCATTCACTAAACATTCATATACTTATTCAAATCCCTCCATTCACTCAACATTCATATACCTGTTCAAATCCCTCCATTCACTGAACATTCATATACTTATTCAAATCCCTCCATTCACTGAACATTCATATACCTGTTCAAATCCCTCCATTCACTGAACATTCATATACCTGTTCAAATCCCTCCATTCACTGAACATTCATATACTTATTCAAATCCCTCCATTCACTGTACATTCATATACCTGTTCAAAACCCTCCATTCACTGAACATTCATATACCTGTTCAAATCACTCCATTCACTGAACATTCATATACTTATTCAAATCCCTCCATTCACTGAACATTCATATACTTATTCAAATCCCTCCATTCACTGAACATTCATATACCTGTTCAAATCCCTCCATTCACTGAACATTCATATACTTCTTCAAATCCCTCCATTCACTGAACATTCATATACCTGTTCAAATCCCTCCATTCACTGAACATTCATATACCTGTTCAAATCCCTCCATTCACTGAACATTCATATACTTATTCAAATCCCTCCATTCACTGAACATTCATATACCTGTTCAAATCCCTCCATTGACTGAACATTCATATACTTATTCAAATCCCTCCATTCACTGAACATTCATAGACCTGTTCAAATCCCTCCATTCACTGAACATTCATATACCTGTTCAAATCCCTCCATTCACTGAACATTCATATACCTGTTCAAATCCCTCCATTCACTGAACATTCATATACCTGTTCAAATCCCTCCATTCACTGAACATTCATATACCTGTTCAACTCACTCCATTCACTGAACATTCATATACTTATTCAAATCCCTCCATTCACTGAACATTCATATACTTATTCAAATCCCTCCATTCGCTGACCATTCATATACCTGTTCAATTCCCTCCATTCACTGAACAGTCATATACCTGTTCAAGTCCCTCCATTCACTGAACATTCATATACTTATTCAAATCCCTCCATTCACGGAACATTCATATAATTATTCGAATCCCTCCATTCACGGAACATTCATACAATTATGCAAATCCCTCCATTCACTGAACATTCATATACCTGTTCAAATCCCTCCATTCACTGAACATTCATATACTTATTCAAATCACTCCATTCAGGGAACAGTCATATACCTGTTCAAATCCCTCCATTCACTGAACATTCATATACTTGTTCAAATCCCTCCATTCACTGAACATTCATATACTTATTGAAATCCCTCCAATCACTGAATATTCATATACTTCTTCAAATCCCTCCGTTCACTGAATATTCATATACCTGTTCAAATCCCTCCATTCACTGAATATTCATATACTTATTCAAATCCCTCCGTTCACTGAATATTCATATACCTGTTCAAATCCCTCCATTCACTGAACATTCATATAGCTGTTCAAATCCCTCCATTCACTGAACATTCATATAGCTGTTCAATTCCCTCCATTCACTGAACATTCATATACTTATTCAAATCCCTCCATTCACTGAACATTCATAGACCTGTTCAAATCCCTCCATTCACTGAACATTCATATACCTGTTCAAATCCCTCCATTCACTGAACATTCACATATTTATTCAAATCTCTCCATTCACTGAACATTCAATTACCTGTTCAAATCCCTCCATTCACTAAACATTCATATACTTATACAAATCCCTCCATTCACTGAACATTCATATACTTATTTAAATCGCTCCATTCACTGAACATTCATATACCTGTTCAATTCCCTCCATTCACTGAACATTCATATGCCTGTTCAAATCTCTCCATTCACTGAACATTCATATACCTGTTCAAAACCCTCCATTCACTGAACATTCATATACCTGTTCAAATCCCTCCATTCACTGAACATTCATATACTTCTTCAAATCCCTCCATTCACTGAACATTCATAAACCTGTTCAAATCCCTCCATTCACTGAACATTCATATACCTGTTCAAATCCCTCCATTCACTGAACATTTATATACTTATTCAAATCCCTCCATTCACTGAACATTCATGTACTTATTCAAATCCCTCCATTCACTGAACATTCATATACCTGTTCAAATCCCTCCATTCACTGAACATTCATATACTTATTCAAATCCCTCCATTCACTGAACATTCATATACCTGTTCAAATCCCTCCATTCACTGAACATTCATATACCTGTTCAATTCCCTCCATTCACTGAACATTCATATACTTATTCAAATCCCTCCATTCACTGAACATTCATAGACCTGTTCAAATCTCTCCATTCACTGAACATTCAATTACCTGTTCAAATCCCTCCATTCACTGAACATTCATATACTTATTCAAATCCCTCCATTCACTGAACATTCATATACCTGTTCAAATCCCTCCATTCACTGAACATTCATATACCTGTTCAAATCCCTCCATTCACTGAACATTCATATACTTATTCAAATCCCTCCATTCACTGTACATTCATATACCTGTTCAAAACCCTCCATTCACTGAACATTCATATACCTGTTCAAATCACTCCATTCACTGAACATTCATATACTTATTCAAATCCCTCCATTCACTGAACATTCATATACTTATTCAAATCCCTCCATTCACTGAACATTCATATACCTGTTCAAATCCCTCCATTCACTGAACATTCATATACTTCTTCAAATCCCTCCATTCACTGAACATTCATATACCTGTTCAAATCCCTCCATTCACTGAACATTCATATACCTGTTCAAATCCCTCCATTCACTGAACATTCATATACTTATTCAAATCCCTCCATTCACTGAACATTCATATACCTGTTCAAATCCCTCCATTGACTGAACATTCATATACTTATTCAAATCCCTCCATTCACTGAACATTCATAGACCTGTTCAAATCCCTCCATTCACTGAACATTCATATACCTGTTCAAATCCCTCCATTCACTGAACATTCATATACCTGTTCAAATCCCTCCATTCACTGAACATTCATATACCTGTTCAAATCCCTCCATTCACTGAACATTCATATACCTGTTCAACTCACTCCATTCACTGAACATTCATATACTTATTCAAATCCCTCCATTCACTGAACATTCATATACTTATTCAAATCCCTCCATTCGCTGACCATTCATATACCTGTTCAATTCCCTCCATTCACTGAACAGTCATATACCTGTTCAAGTCCCTCCATTCACTGAACATTCATATACTTATTCAAATCCCTCCATTCACGGAACATTCATATAATTATTCGAATCCCTCCATTCACGGAACATTCATACAATTATGCAAATCCCTCCATTCACTGAACATTCATATACCTGTTCAAATCCCTCCATTCACTGAACATTCATATACTTATTCAAATCACTCCATTCAGGGAACAGTCATATACCTGTTCAAATCCCTCCATTCACTGAACATTCATATACTTGTTCAAATCCCTCCATTCACTGAACATTCATATACTTATTGAAATCCCTCCAATCACTGAATATTCATATACTTCTTCAAATCCCTCCGTTCACTGAATATTCATATACCTGTTCAAATCCCTCCATTCACTGAATATTCATATACTTATTCAAATCCCTCCGTTCACTGAATATTCATATACCTGTTCAAATCCCTCCATTCACTGAACATTCATATAGCTGTTCAAATCCCTCCATTCACTGAACATTCATATAGCTGTTCAATTCCCTCCATTCACTGAACATTCATATACTTATTCAAATCCCTCCATTCACTGAACATTCATAGACCTGTTCAAATCCCTCCATTCACTGAACATTCATATACCTGTTCAAATCCCTCCATTCACTGAACATTCACATATTTATTCAAATCTCTCCATTCACTGAACATTCAATTACCTGTTCAAATCCCTCCATTCACTAAACATTCATATACTTATACAAATCCCTCCATTCACTGAACATTCATATACTTATTTAAATCGCTCCATTCACTGAACATTCATATACCTGTTCAATTCCCTCCATTCACTGAACATTCATATGCCTGTTCAAATCTCTCCATTCACTGAACATTCATATACCTGTTCAAAACCCTCCATTCACTGAACATTCATATACCTGTTCAAATCCCTCCATTCACTGAACATTCATATACTTCTTCAAATCCCTCCATTCACTGAACATTCATAAACCTGTTCAAATCCCTCCATTCACTGAACATTCATATACCTGTTCAAATCCCTCCATTCACTGAACATTTATATACTTATTCAAATCCCTCCATTCACTGAACATTCATGTACTTATTCAAATCCCTCCATTCACTGAACATTCATATACCTGTTCAAATCCCTCCATTCACTGAACATTCATATACTTATTCAAATCCCTCCATTCACTGAACATTCATATACCTGTTCAAATCCCTCCATTCACTGAACATTCATATACCTGTTCAATTCCCTCCATTCACTGAACATTCATATACTTATTCAAATCCCTCCATTCACTGTACATTCATAGACCTGTTCAAATCCCTCCATTCACTGAACATTCATATACCTGTTCAAAACCCTCCATTCACTGAACATTCACATATTTATTCAAATCTCTCCATTCACTGAACATTCAATTACCTGTTCAAATCCCTCCATTCACTAAACATTCATATACTTATACAAATCCCTCCATTCACTGAACATTCATATACTTATTTAAATCGCTCCATTCACTGAACATTCATATACCTGTTCAATTCCCTCCATTTACTGAACATTCATATACCTGTTCAAATCTCTCCATTCACTGAACATTCATATACCTGTTCAAAACCCTCCATTCACTGAACATTCATATACCTGTTCAAATCACTCCATTCACTGAACATTCATATACTTATTCAAATCCCTCCATTCACTGAACATTCATATACTTACTCAAATCCCTCCATTCACTGAACATTCATATACCTGTTCAAATCCCTCCATTCACTGAACATTCATATACTTCTTCAAATCCCTCCATTCACTGAACATTCATATACCTGTTCAAATCCCTCCATTCACTGATCATTCATATACCTGTTCAAATCCCTCCATTCACTGAACATTCATATACTTATTCAAATCCCTCCATTCACTGAACATTCATATACTTATTCAAATCCCTCCATTCACTGAACATTCATATACCTGTTCAAATCCCTCCATTCACTGAACATTCATATACTTATTCAAATCCCTCCATTCACTGAACATTCATATACCTGTTCAAATCCCTCCATTCACTGAACATTCATATACCTGTTCAAATCCCTCCATTCACTGAAGATTCATATACCTGTTCAAATCCCTCCATTCACTGAACATTCATATACCTCTTCAAATCCCTCCATTCACTGAACATTCATATACTTATTCAAATCCCTCCATTCACTGAACATTCATATACTTATTCAAATCCCTCCATTCACTGAACATTCATATACCTGTTCAAATCCCTCAATTCACTGAACATTCACATATTTATTCAAATCTCTCCATTCACTGAACATTCATTTACCTGTTCAAATCCCTCCATTCACTAAACATTCTTATACTTATTCAAATCCCTCCATTCACTCAACTTTCATATACCTGTTCAAATCCCTCCATTCACTGAACATTCATATACTTATTCAAATCCCTCCATTCACTGAACATTCATATACCTGTTCAAATCCCTCCATTCACTGAACATTCATATACCTGTTCAAATCCCTCCATTCACTGAACATTCATATACTTATTCAAATCCCTCCATTCACTGTACATTCATATACCTGTTCAAATCTCTCCATTCACTGAACATTCATATACCTGTTCAAAACCCTCCATTCACTGAACATTCATATACCTGTTCAAATCACTCCATTCACTGAACATTCATATACTTATTCAAATCCCTCCATTCACTGAACATTCATATACTTATTCAAATCCCTCCATTCACTGAACATTCATATACCTGTTCAAATCCCTCCATTCACTGAACATTCATATACTTCTTCAAATCCCTCCATTCACTGAACTTTCATATACCTGTTCAAATCCCTCCATTCACTGAACATTCATATACCTGTTCAAATCCCTCCATTCACTGAACATTCATATACTTATTCAAATCCCTCCATTCACTGAACATTCATATACCTGTTCAAATCCCTCCATTGACTGAACATTCATATACTTATTCAAATCCCTCCATTCACTGAACATTCATAGACCTGTTCAAATCCCTCCATTCACTGAACATTCAAATACCTGTTCAAATCCCTCCATTCACTGAACATTCATATACATGTTCAAATCCCTCCATTCACTGAACATTCATATAACTGTTCAAATCCCTCCATTCACTGAACATTCATATACCTGTTCAACTCACTCCATTCACTGAACATTCATATACTTATTCAAATCCCTCCATTCACTGAACATTCATATACTTATTCAAATCCCTCCATTCGCTGACCATTCATATACCTGTTCAATTCCCTCCATTCACTGAACAGTCATATACCTGTTCAAGTCCCTCCATTCACTGAACATTCATATACTTATTCAAATCCCTCCATTCACGGAACATTCATATAATTATTCGAATCCCTCCATTCACGGAACATTCATACAATTATGCAAATCCCTCCATTCACTGAACATTCATATACCTGTTCAAATCCCTCCATTCACTGAACATTCATATACTTATTCAAATCACTCCATTCAGGGAACAGTCATATACCTGTTCAAATCCCTCCATTCACTGAACATTCATATACTTGTTCAAATCCCTCCATTCACTGAACATTCATATACTTATTGAAATCCCTCCAATCACTGAATATTCATATACTTCTTCAAATCCCTCCGTTCACTGAATATTCAAATACCTATTCAAATCCCTCCATTCACTGAATATTCATATACTTATTCAAATCCCTCCGTTCACTGAATATTCATATACCTGTTCAAATCCCTCCATTCACTGAACATTCATATAGCTGTTCAAATCCCTCCATTCACTGAACATTCATATAGCTGTTCAATTCCCTCCATTCACTGAAAATTCATATACTTATTCAAATCCCTCCATTCACTGAACATTCATAGACCTGTTCAAATCCCTCCATTCACTGAACATTCATATACCTGTTCAAATCCCTCCATTCACTGAACATTCACATATTTATTCAAATCTCTCCATTCACTAAACATTCATTTACCTGTTCAAATCCCTCCATTCACTAAACATTCATATACCTGTTCAAATCCCTCCATTCACTCAACATTCATATACCTGTTCAAATCCCTCCATTCACTGAACATTCATATACTTATTCAAATCCCTCCATTCACTGAACATTCATATACCTGTTCAAATCCCTCCATTCACTGAACATTCATATACCTGTTCAAATCCCTCCATTCACTGAACATTCATATACTTATTCAAATCCCTCCATTCACTGTACATTCATATACCTGTTCAAAACCCTCCATTCACTGAACATTCATATACCTGTTCAAATCACTCCATTCACTGAACATTCATATACTTATTCAAATCCCTCCATTCACTGAACATTCATATACTTATTCAAATCCCTCCATTCACTGAACATTCATATACCTGTTCAAATCCCTCCATTCACTGAACATTCATATACTTCTTCAAATCCCTCCATTCACTGAACATTCATATACCTGTTCAAATCCCTCCATTCACTGAACATTCATATACCTGTTCAAATCCCTCCATTCACTGAACATTCATATACTTATTCAAATCCCTCCATTCACTGAACATTCATATACCTGTTCAAATCCCTCCATTGACTGAACATTCATATACTTATATAAATCCCTCCATTCACTGAACATTCATAGACCTGTTCAAATCCCTCCATTCACTGAACATTCATATACCTGTTCAAATCCCTCCATTCACTGAACATTCATATACCTGTTCAAATCCCTCCATTCACTGAACATTCATATACCTGTTCAAATCCCTCCATTCACTGAACATTCATATACCTGTTCAACTCACTCCATTCACTGAACATTCATATACTTATTCAAATCCCTCCATTCACTGAACATTCATATACTTATTCAAATCCCTCCATTCGCTGACCATTCATATACCTGTTCAATTCCCTCCATTCACTGAACAGTCATATACCTGTTCAAGTCCCTCCATTCACTGAACATTCATATACTTATTCAAATCCCTCCATTCACGGAACATTCATATAATTATTCGAATCCCTCCATTCACGGAACATTCATACAATTATGCAAATCCCTCCATTCACTGAACATTCATATACCTGTTCAAATCCCTCCATTCACTGAACATTCATATACTTATTCAAATCACTCCATTCAGGGAACAGTCATATACCTGTTCAAATCCCTCCATTCACTGAACATTCATATACTTGTTCAAATCCCTCCATTCACTGAACATTCATATACTTATTGAAATCCCTCCAATCACTGAATATTCATATACTTCTTCAAATCCCTCCGTTCACTGAATATTCATATACCTGTTCAAATCCCTCCATTCACTGAATATTCATATACTTATTCAAATCCCTCCGTTCACTGAATATTCATATACCTGTTCAAATCCCTCCATTCACTGAACATTCATATACTTATTCAAATCCCTCCATTCACTGTACATTCATATACCTGTTCAAAACCCTCCATTCACTGAACATTCATATACCTGTTCAAATCACTCCATTCACTGAACATTCATATACTTATTCAAATCCCTCCATTCACTGAACATTCATATACTTATTCAAATCCCTCCATTCACTGAACATTCATATACCTGTTCAAATCCCTCCATTCACTGAACATTCATATACTTCTTCAAATCCCTCCATTCACTGAACATTCATATACCTGTTCAAATCCCTCCATTCACTGAACATTCATATACCTGTTCAAATCCCTCCATTCACTGAACATTCATATACTTATTCAAATCCCTCCATTCACTGAACATTCATATACCTGTTCAAATCCCTCCATTGACTGAACATTCATATACTTATATAAATCCCTCCATTCACTGAACATTCATAGACCTGTTCAAATCCCTCCATTCACTGAACATTCATATACCTGTTCAAATCCCTCCATTCACTGAACATTCATATACCTGTTCAAATCCCTCCATTCACTGAACATTCATATACCTGTTCAAATCCCTCCATTCACTGAACATTCATATACCTGTTCAACTCACTCCATTCACTGAACATTCATATACTTATTCAAATCCCTCCATTCACTGAACATTCATATACTTATTCAAATCCCTCCATTCGCTGACCATTCATATACCTGTTCAATTCCCTCCATTCACTGAACAGTCATATACCTGTTCAAGTCCCTCCATTCACTGAACATTCATATACTTATTCAAATCCCTCCATTCACGGAACATTCATATAATTATTCGAATCCCTCCATTCACGGAACATTCATACAATTATGCAAATCCCTCCATTCACTGAACATTCATATACCTGTTCAAATCCCTCCATTCACTGAACATTCATATACTTATTCAAATCACTCCATTCAGGGAACAGTCATATACCTGTTCAAATCCCTCCATTCACTGAACATTCATATACTTGTTCAAATCCCTCCATTCACTGAACATTCATATACTTATTGAAATCCCTCCAATCACTGAATATTCATATACTTCTTCAAATCCCTCCGTTCACTGAATATTCATATACCTGTTCAAATCCCTCCATTCACTGAATATTCATATACTTATTCAAATCCCTCCGTTCACTGAATATTCATATACCTGTTCAAATCCCTCCATTCACTGAACATTCATATAGCTGTTCAAATCCCTCCATTCACTGAACATTCATATAGCTGTTCAATTCCCTCCATTCACTGAACATTCATATACTTATTCAAATCCCTCCATTCACTGAACATTCATAGACCTGTTCAAATCCCTCCATTCACTGAACATTCATATACCTGTTCAAATCCCTCCATTCACTGAACATTCACATATTTATTCAAATCTCTCCATTCACTGAACATTCAATTACCTGTTCAAATCCCTCCATTCACTAAACATTCATATACTTATACAAATCCCTCCATTCACTGAACATTCATATACTTATTTAAATCGCTCCATTCACTGAACATTCATATACCTGTTCAATTCCCTCCATTCACTGAACATTCATATGCCTGTTCAAATCTCTCCATTCACTGAACATTCATATACCTGTTCAAAACCCTCCATTCACTGAACATTCATATACCTGTTCAAATCCCTCCATTCACTGAACATTCATATACTTCTTCAAATCCCTCCATTCACTGAACATTCATAAACCTGTTCAAATCCCTCCATTCACTGAACATTCATATACCTGTTCAAATCCCTCCATTCACTGAACATTTATATACTTATTCAAATCCCTCCATTCACTGAACATTCATATACTTATTCAAATCCCTCCATTCACTGAACATTCATATACCTGTTCAAATCCCTCCATTCACTGAACATTCATATACTTATTCAAATCCCTCCATTCACTGAACATTCATATACCTGTTCAAATCCCTCCATTCACTGAACATTCATATACCTGTTCAATTCCCTCCATTCACTGAACATTCATATAGTTATTCAAATCCCTCCATTCACTGAACATTCATAGACCTGTTCAAATCCCTCCATTCACTGAACATTCATATACCTGTTCAAAACCCTCCATTCACTGAACATTCACATATTTATTCAAATCTCTCCATTCACTGAACATTCAATTACCTGTTCAAATCCCTCCATTCACTAAACATTCATATACTTATACAAATCCCTCCATTCACTGAACATTCATATACTTATTTAAATCGCTCCATTCACTGAACATTCATATACCTGTTCAATTCCCTCCATTTACTGAGCATTCATATACCTGTTCAAATCTCTCCATTCACTGAACATTCATATACCTGTTCAAATCCCTCCATTCACTGATCATTCATATACCTGTTCAAATCCCTCCATTCACTGAACATTCATATACTTATTCAAATCCCTCCATTCACTGAACATTCATATACTTATTCAAATCCCTCCATTCACTGAACATTCATATACCTGTTCAAATCCCTCCATTCACTGAACATTCATATACTTATTCAAATCCCTCCATTCACTGAACATTCATATACCTGTTCAAATCCCTCCATTCACTGAACATTCATATACCTGTTCAAATCCCTCCATTCACTGAAGATTCATATACCTGTTCAAATCCCTCCATTCACTGAACATTCATATACCTCTTCAAATCGCTCCATTCACTGAACATTCATATACTTATTCAAATCCCTCCATTCACTGAACATTCATATACTTATTCAAATCCCTCCATTCACTGAACATTCATATACCTGTTCAAATCCCTCAATTCACTGAACATTCACATATTTATTCAAATCTCTCCATTCACTGAACATTCATTTACCTGTTCAAATCCCTCCATTCACTAAACATTCATTTACCTGTTCAAATCCCTCCATTCACTAAACATTCTTATACTTATTCAAATCCCTCCATTCACTCAACATTCATATACCTGTTCAAATCCCTCCATTCACTGAACATTCATATACTTATTCAAATCCCTCCATTCACTGAACATTCATATACCTGTTCAAATCCCTCCATTCACTGAACATTCATATACCTGTTCAAATCCCTCCATTCACTGAACATTCATATACTTATTCAAATCCCTCCATTCACTGTACATTCATATACCTGTTCAAATCTCTCCATTCACTGAACATTCATATACCTGTTCAAAACCCTCCATTCACTGAACATTCATATACCTGTTCAAATCACTCCATTCACTGAACATTCATATACTTATTCAAATCCCTCCATTCACTGAACATTCATATACTTATTCAAATCCCTCCATTCACTGAACATTCATATACCTGTTCAAATCCCTCCATTCACTGAACATTCATATACTTCTTCAAATCCCTCCATTCACTGAACTTTCATATACCTGTTCAAATCCCTCCATTCACTGAACATTCATATACCTGTTCAAATCCCTCCATTCACTGAACATTCATATACTTATTCAAATCCCTCCATTCACTGAACATTCATATACCTGTTCAAATCCCTCCATTAACTGAACATTCATATACTTATTCAAATCCCTCCATTCACTGAACATTCATAGACCTGTTCAAATCCCTCCATTCACTGAACATTCAAATACCTGTTCAAATCCCTCCATTCACTGAACATTCATATACCTGTTCAAATCCCTCCATTCACTGAACATTCATATACCTGTTCAAATCCCTCCATTCACTGAACATTCATATACCTGTTCAACTCACTCCATTCACTGAACATTCATATACTTATTCAAATCCCTCCATTCACTGAACATTCATATACTTATTCAAATCCCTCCATTCGCTGACCATTCATATACCTGTTCAATTCCCTCCATTCACTGAACAGTCATATACCTGTTCAAGTCCCTCCATTCACTGAACATTCATATACTTATTCAAATCCCTCCATTCACGGAACATTCATATAATTATTCGAATCCCTCCATTCACGGAACATTCATACAATTATGCAAATCCCTCCATTCACTGAACATTCATATACCTGTTCAAATCCCTCCATTCACTGAACATTCATATACTTATTCAAATCACTCCATTCAGGGAACAGTCATATACCTGTTCAAATCCCTCCATTCACTGAACATTCATATACTTGTTCAAATCCCTCCATTCACTGAACATTCATATACTTATTGAAATCCCTCCAATCACTGAATATTCATATACTTCTTCAAATCCCTCCGTTCACTGAATATTCAAATACCTGTTCAAATCCCTCCATTCACTGAATATTCATATACTTATTCAAATCCCTCCGTTCACTGAATATTCATATACCTGTTCAAATCCCTCCATTCACTGAACATTCATATAGCTGTTCAACTCCCTCCATTCACTGAACATTCATATAGCTGTTCAATTCCCTCCATTCACTGAAAATTCATATACTTATTCAAATCCCTCCATTCACTGAACATTCATAGACCTGTTCAAATCACTCCATTCACTGAACATTCATATACCTGTTCAAATCCCTCCATTCACTGAACATTCACATATTTATTCAAATCTCTCCATTCACTGAACATTCAATTACCTGTTCAAATCCCTCCATTCACTAAACATTCATATACTTATACAAATCCCTCCATTCACTGAACATTCATATACTTATTCAAATCCCTCCATTCACTGAACATTCATATACCTGTTCAAATCCCTCCATTCACTGAACATTCATATACTTATTCAAATCCCTCCATTCAATGTACATTCATATACCTGTTCAAATCTCTCCATTCACTGAACATTCATATACCTGTTCAAAACCCTCCATTCACTGAACATTCATATACCTGTTCAAATCACTCCATTCACTGAACATTCATATACTTATTCAAATCCCTCCATTCACTGAACATTCATATACTTATTCAAATCCCTCCATTCACTGAACATTCATATACCTGTTCAAATCCCTCCATTCACTGAACATTCATATACTTCTTCAAATCCCTCCATTCACTGAACATTCATATACCTGTTCAAATCCCTCCATTCACTGAACATTCATATACCTGTTCAAATCCCTCCATTCACTGAACATTCATATACTTATTCAAATCCCTCCATTCACTGAACATTCATATACCTGTTCAAATCCCTCCATTGACTGAACATTCATATACTTATTCAAATCCCTCCATTCACTGAACATTCATAGACCTGTTCAAATCCCTCCTTTCACTGAACATTCATATACCTGTTCAAATCCCTCCATTCACTGAACATTCATATACCTGTTCAAATCCCTCCATTCACTGAACATTCATATACCTGTTCAAATCCCTCCATTCACTGAACATTCATATACCTGTTCAACTCACTCCATTCACTGAACATTCATATACTTATTCAAATCCCTCCATTCACTGAACATTCATATACTTATTCAAATCCCTCCAATCGCTGACCATTCATATACCTGTTCAATTCCCTCCATTCACTGAACAGTCATATACCTGTTCAAGTCCCTCCATTCACTGAACATTCATATACTTATTCAAATCCCTCCATTCACGGAACATTCATATAATTATTCGAATCCCTCCATTCACGGAACATTCATACAATTATGCAAATCCCTCCATTCACTGAACATTCATTTACCTGTTCAAATCCCTCCATTCACTGAACATTCATATACTTATTCAAATCACTCCATTCAGGGAACAGTCATATACCTGTTCAAATCCCTCCATTCACTGAACATTCATATACTTGTTCAAATCCCTCCATTCACTGAACATTCATATACTTATTGAAATCCCTCCAATCACTGAATATTCATATACTTCTTCAAATCCCTCCGTTCACTGAATATTCATAAACCTGTTCAAATCCCTCCATTCACTGAATATTCATATACTTATTCAAATCCCTCCGTTCACTGAATATTCATATACCTGTTCAAATCCCTCCATTCACTGAACATTCATATAGCTGTTCAAATCCCTCCATTCACTGAACATTCATATAGCTGTTCAATTCCCTCCATTCACTGAACATTCATATACTTATTCAAATCCCTCCATTCACTGAACATTCATAGACCTGTTCAAATCCCTCCATTCACTGAACATTCATATACCTGTTCAAATCCCTCCATTCACTGAACATTCACATATTTATTCAAATCTCTCCATTCACTGAACATTCAATTACCTGTTCAAATCCCTCCATTCACTAAACATTCATATACTTATACAAATCCCTCCATTCACTGAACATTCATATACTTATTTAAATCGCTCCATTCACTGAACATTCATATACCTGTTCAATTCCCTCCATTCACTGAACATTCATATACCTGTTCAAATCTCTCCATTCACTGAACATTCATATACCTGTTCAAAACCCTCCATTCACTGAACATTCATATACCTGTTCAAATCCCTCCATTCACTGAACATTCATATACTTCTTCAAATCCCTCCATTCACTGAACATTCATAAACCTGTTCAAATCCCTCCATTCACTGAACATTCATATACCTGTTCAAATCCCTCCATTCACTGAACATTCATATACTTATTCAAATCCCACCATTCACTGAACATTCATATACTTATTCAAATCCCTCCATTCACTGAACATTCATATACCTGTTCAAATCCCTCCATTCACTGAACATTCATATACTTATTCAAATCCCTCCATTCACTGAACATTCATATACCTGTTCAAATCCCTCCATTCACTGAACATTCATATACCTGTTCAATTCCCTCCATTCACTGAACATTCATATACTTATTCAAATCCCTCCATTCACTGAACATTCATAGACCTGTTCAAATCCCTCCATTCACTGAACATTCATATACCTGTTCAAAACCCTCCATTCACTGAACATTCACATATTTATTCAAATCTCTCCATTCACTGAACATTCAATTACCTGTTCAAATCCCTCCATTCACTAAACATTCATATACTTATACAAATCCCTCCATTCACTGAATATTCATATACTTATTTAAATCGCTCCATTCACTGAACATTCATATACCTGTTCAATTCCCTCCATTCACTGAACATTCATATACCTGTTCAAATCTCTCCATTCACTGAACATTCATATACCTGTTCAAAACCCTCCATTCACTGAACATTCATATACCTGTTCAAATCACTCCATTCACTGAACATTCATATACTTATTCAAATCCCTCCATTCACTGAACATTCATATACTTACTCAAATCCCTCCATTCACTGAACATTCATATACCTGTTCAAATCCCTCCATTCACTGAACATTCACATATTTATTCAAATCTCTCCATTCACTGAACATTCATATACTTATTTAAATCGCTCCATTCACTGAACATTCATATACCTGTTCAATTCCCTCCATTCACTGAACATTCATATACCTGTTCAAATCTCTCCATTCACTGAACATTCATATACCTGTTCAAAACCCTCCATTCACTGAACATTCATATACCTGTTCAAATCCCTCCATTCACTGAACATTCATATACTTCTTCAAATCCCTCCATTCACTGAACATTCATAAACCTGTTCAAATCCCTCCATTCACTGAACATTCATATACCTGTTCAAATCCCTCCATTCACTGAACATTCATATACTTATTCAAATCCCACCATTCACTGAACATTCATATACTTATTCAAATCCCTCCATTCACTGAACATTCATATACCTGTTCAAATCCCTCCATTCACTGAACATTCATATACTTATTCAAATCCCTCCATTCACTGAACATTCATATACCTGTTCAAATCCCTCCATTCACTGAACATTCATATACCTGTTCAATTCCCTCCATTCACTGAACATTCATATACTTATTCAAATCCCTCCATTCACTGAACATTCATAGACCTGTTCAAATCCCTCCATTCACTGAACATTCATATACCTGTTCAAAACCCTCCATTCACTGAACATTCACATATTTATTCAAATCTCTCCATTCACTGAACATTCAATTACCTGTTCAAATCCCTCCATTCACTAAACATTCATATACTTATACAAATCCCTCCATTCACTGAATATTCATATACTTATTTAAATCGCTCCATTCACTGAACATTCATATACCTGTTCAATTCCCTCCATTCACTGAACATTCATATACCTGTTCAAATCTCTCCATTCACTGAACATTCATATACCTGTTCAAAACCCTCCATTCACTGAACATTCATATACCTGTTCAAATCACTCCATTCACTGAACATTCATATACTTATTCAAATCCCTCCATTCACTGAACATTCATATACTTACTCAAATCCCTCCATTCACTGAACATTCATATACCTGTTCAAATCCCTCCATTCACTGAACATTCACATATTTATTCAAATCTCTCCATTCACTGAACATTCATTTACCTGTTCAAATCCCTCCATTCACTAAACATTCATATACTTATTCAAATCCCTCCATTCACTCAACATTCATATACCTGTTCAAATCCCTCCATTCACTGAACATTCATATATTTATTCAAATCCCTCCATTCACTGAACATTCATATACCTGTTCAAATCCCTCCATTCACTGAACATTCATATACCTGTTCAAATCCCTCCATTCACTGAACATTCATATACTTATTCAAATCCCTCCATTCACTGTACATTCATATACCTGTTCAAATCTCTCCATTCACTGAACATTCATATACCTGTTCAAAACCCTCCATTCACTGAACATTCATATACCTGTTCAAATCACTCCATTCACTGAACATTCATATACTTATTCAAATCCCTCCATTCACTGAACATTCATATACTTATTCAAATCCCTCCATTCACTGAACATTCATATACCTGTTCAAATCCCTCCATTCACTGAACATTCATATACTTCTTCAAATCCCTCCATTCACTGAACATTCATATACCTGTTCAAATCCCTCCATTCACTGAACATTCATATACCTGTTCAAATCCCTCCATTCACTGAACATTCATATACTTATTCAAATCCCTCCATTCACTGAACATTCATATACCTGTTCAAATCCCTCCATTGACTGAACATTCATATACTTATTCAAATCCCTCCATTCACTGAACATTCATAGACCTGTTCAAATCCCTCCATTCACTGAACATTCAAATACCTGTTCAAATCCCTCCATTCACTGAACATTTATATACCTGTTCAAATCCCTCCATTCACTGAACATTCATATACCTGTTCAAATCCCTCCATTCACTGAACATTCATATACCTGTTCAACTCACTCCATTCACTGAACATTCATATACTTATTCAAATCCCTCCATTCACTGAACATTCATATACTTATTCAAATCCCTCCATTCGCTGACCATTCATATACCTGTTCAATTCCCTCCATTCACTGAACAGTCATATACCTGTTCAAGTCCCTCCATTCACTGAACATTCATATACTTATTCAAATCCCTCCATTCACGGAACATTCATATAATTATTCGAATCCCTCCATTCACGGAACATTAATACAATTATGCAAATCCCTCCATTCACTGAACATTCATATACCTGTTCAAATCCCTCCATTCACTGAACATTCATATACTTATTCAAATCACTCCATTCAGGGAACAGTCATATACCTGTTCAAATCCCTCCATTCACTGAACATTCATATACTTGTTCAAATCCCTCCATTCACTGAACATTCATATACTTATTGAAATCCCTCCAATCACTGTATATTCATATACTTCTTCAAATCCCTCCGTTCACTGAATATTCAAATACCTGTTCAAATCCCTCCATTCACTGAATATTCATATACTTATTCAAATCCCTCCGTTCACTGAACATTCATATACTTGTTCAAATCCCTCCATTCACTGAACATTCATATACTTATTGAAATCCCTCCAATCACTGAATATTCATATACTTCTTCAAATCCCTCCGTTCACTGAATATTCATATACCTGTTCAAATCCCTCCATTCACTGAACATTCATATAGCTGTTCAAATCCCTCCATTCACTGAACATTCATATAGCTGTTCAATTCCCTCCATTCACTGAACATTCATATACTTCTTCAAATCCCTCCATTCACTGAACATTCATAAACCTGTTCAAATCCCTCCATTCACTGAACATTCATATACCTGTTCAAATCCCTCCATTCACTGAACATTTATATACTTATTCAAATCCCTCCATTCACTGAACATTCATATACTTATTCAAATCCCTCCATTCACTGTACATTCATATACCTGTTCAAATCCCTCCATTCACTGAACATTCATATACTTATTCAAATCCCTCCATTCACTGAACATTCATATACCTGTTCAAATCCCTCCATTCACTGAACATTCATATACCTGTTCAATTCCCTCCATTCACTGAACATTCATATACTTATTCAAATCCCTCCATTCACTGAACATTCATAGACCTGTTCAAATCCCTCCATTCACTGAACATTCATATACCTGTTCAAAACCCTCCATTCACTGAACATTCACATATTTATTCAAATCTCTCCATTCACTGAACATTCAATTACCTGTTCAAATCCCTCCATTCACTAAACATTCATATACTTATACAAATCCCTCCATTCACTGAACATTCATATACTTATTTAAATCGCTCCATTCACTGAACATTCATATACCTGTTCAATTCCCTCCATTCACTGAACATTCATATACCTGTTCAAATCTCTCCATTCACTGAACATTCATATACCTGTTCAAAACCCTCCATTCACTGAACATTCATATACCTGTTCAAATCACTCCATTCACTGAACATTCATATACATATTCAAATCCCTCCATTCACTGAACATTCATATACTTACTCAAATCCCTCCATTCACTGAACATTCATATACCTGTTCAAATCCCTCCATTCACTGAACATTCATATACTTCTTCAAATCCCTCCATTCACTGAACATTCATATACCTGTTCAAATCCCTCCATTCACTGAACATTCATATACCTGTTCAAATCCCTCCATTCACTGAACATTCATATACTTATTCAAATCCCTCCATTCACTGAACATTCATATACTTATTCAAATCCCTCCATTCACTGAACATTCATATACCTGTTCAAATCCCTCCATTCACTGAACATTCATATACTTATTCAAATCCCTCCATTCACTGAACATTCATATACCTGTTCAAATCCCTCCATTCACTGAACATTCATATACCTGTTCAAATCCCTCCATTCACTGAAGATTCATATACCTGTTCAAATCCCTCCATTCACTGAACATACATATACCTCTTCAAATCCCTCCATTCACTGAACATTCATATACTTATTCAAATCCCTCCATTCACTGAACATTCATATACTTATTCAAATCCCTCCATTCACTGAACATTCATATACCTGTTCAAATCCCTCAATTCACTGAACATTCACATATTTATTCAAATCTCTCCATTCACTGAACATTCATTTACCTGTTCAAATCCCTCCATTCACTAAACATTCATATACTTATTCAAATCCCTCCATTCACTCAACATTCATATACCTGTTCAAATCCCTCCATTCACTGAACATTCATATACTTATTCAAATCCCTCCATTCACTGAACATTCATATACCTGTTCAAATCCCTCCATTCACTGAACATTCATATACCTGTTCAAATCCCTCCATTCACTGAACATTCATATACTTATTCAAATCCCTCCATTCACTGTACATTCATATACCTGTTCAAATCTCTCCATTCACTGAACATTCATATACCTGTTCAAAACCCTCCATTCACTGAACATTCATATACCTGTTCAAATCACTCCATTCACTGAACATTCATATACTTATTCAAATCCCTCCATTCACTGAACATTCATATACTTATTCAAATCCCTCCATTCACTGAACATTCATATACCTGTTCAAATCCCTCCATTCACTGAACATTCATATACTTCTTCAAATCCCTCCATTCACTGAACATTCATATACCTGTTCAAATCCCTCCATTCACTGAACATTCATATACCTGTTCAAATCCCTCCATTCACTGAACATTCATATACTTATTCAAATCCCTCCATTCACTGAACATTCATATACCTGTTCAAATCCCTCCATTGACTGAACATTCATATACTTATTCAAATCCCTCCATTCACTGAACATTCATAGACCTGTTCAAATCCCTCCATTCACTGAACATTCAAATACCTGTTCAAATCCCTCCATTCACTGAACATTCATATACCTGTTCAAATCCCTCCATTCACTGAACATTCATATACCTGTTCAAATCCCTCCATTCACTGAACATTCATATACCTGTTCAACTCACTCCATTCACTGAACATTCATATACTTATTCAAATCCCTCCATTCACTGAACATTCATATACTTATTCAAATCCCTCCATTCGCTGACCATTCATATACCTGTTCAATTCCCTCCATTCACTGAACAGTCATATACCTGTTCAAGTCCCTCCATTCACTGAACATTCATATACTTATTCAAATCCCTCCATTCACGGAACATTCATATAATTATTCGAATCCCTCCATTCACGGAACATTCATACAATTATGCAAATCCCTCCATTCACTGAACATTCATATACCTGTTCAAATCCCTCCATTCACTGAACATTCATATACTTATTCAAATCACTCCATTCAGGGAACAGTCATATACCTGTTCAAATCCCTCCATTCACTGAACATTCATATACTTGTTCAAATCCCTCCATTCACTGAACATTCATATACTTATTGAAATCCCTCCAATCACTGAATATTCATATACTTCTTCAAATCCCTCCGTTCACTGAATATTCAAATACCTGTTCAAATCCCTCCATTCACTGAATATTCATATACTTATTCAAATCCCTCCGTTCACTGAATATTCATATACCTGTTCAAATCCCTCCATTCACTGAACATTCATATAGCTGTTCAAATCCCTCCATTCACTGAACATTCATATACCTGTTCAATTCCCTCCATTCACTGAACATTCATATACTTATTCAAATCCCTCCATTCACTGAACATTCATAGACCTGTTCAAATCCCTCCATTCACTGAACATTCATATACCTATTCAAATCCCTCCATTCACTGAACATTCACATATTTATTCAAATCTCTCCATTCACTGAACATTCAATTACCTGTTCAAATCCCTCCATTCACTAAACATTCATATACTTATACAAATCCCTCCATTCACTGAACATTCATATACTTATTTAAATCGCTCCATTCACTGAACATTCATATACCTGTTCAATTCCCTCCATTCACTGAACATTCATATACCTGTTCAAATCTCTCCATTCACTGAACATTCATATACCTGTTCAAATCCCTCCATTCACTGAACATTCATATACTTATTCAAATCCCTCCATTCACTGAACATTCATATACTTATTCAAATCCCTCCATTCACTGAACATTCATATACTTATTCAAATCCGTCCATTCACTGAACATTCATATACCTGTTCAAATCCCTCAATTCACTGAACATTCACATATTTATTCAAATCTCTCCATTCACTGAACATTCATTTACCTGTTCAAATCCCTCCATTCACTAAACATTCATATACTTATTCAAATCCCTCCATTCACTCAACATTCATATACCTGTTCAAATCCCTCCATTCACTGAACATTCATATACTTATTCAAATCCCTCCATTCACTGAACATTCATATACCTGTTCAAATCCCTCCATTCACTGAACATTCATATACCTGTTCAAATCCCTCCATTCACTGAACATTCATATACTTATTCAAATCCCTCCATTCACTGTACATTCATATACCTGTTCAAATCCCTCCATTCACTGAACATTCATATACTTCTTCAAATCC
The DNA here is from genome assembly GCF_048418815.1 of Hemitrygon akajei. NCBI lineage: Eukaryota > Metazoa > Chordata > Chondrichthyes > Myliobatiformes > Dasyatidae > Hemitrygon > Hemitrygon akajei. The sequence continues at coordinate 85,966,620 of NC_133133.1, forward strand.
CTCCATTCACTGAACATTCATATACCTGTTCAAATCCCTCCATTCACTGAACATTCATATACCTGTTCAAATCCCTCCATTCACTGAACATTCATATACTTATTCAAATCCCTCCATTCACTGAACATTCATATACCTGTTCAAATCCCTCCATTGACTGAACATTCATATACTTATTCAAATCCCTCCATTCACTGAACATTCATAGACCTGTTCAAATCCCTCCATTCACTGAACATTCAAATACCTGTTCAAATCCCTCCATTCACTGAACATTCATATACCTGTTCAAATCCCTCCATTCACTGAACATTCATATACCTGTTCAAATCCCTCCATTCACTGAACATTCATATACCTGTTCAACTCACTCCATTCACTGAACATTCATATACTTATTCAAATCCCTCCATTCACGGAACATTCATATAATTATTCGAATCCCTCCATTCACGGAACATTCATACAATTATGCATTCCCTCCATTCACTGAACATTCATATACCTGTTCAAATCCCTCCATTCACTGAACATTCATATACTTATTCAAATCACTCCATTCAGGGAACAGTCATATACCTGTTCAAATCCCTCCATTCACTGAACATTCATATACTTGTTCAAATCCCTCCATTCACTGAACATTCATATACTTATTGAAATCCCTCCAATCACTGAATATTCATATACTTCTTCAAATCCCTCCGTTCACTGAATATTCAAATACCTGTTCAAATCCCTCCATTCACTGAATATTCATATACTTATTCAAATCCCTCCGTTCACTGAATATTCATATACCTGTTCAAATCCCTCCATTCACTGAACATTCATATAGCTGTTCAAATCCCTCCATTCACTGAACATTCATATAGCTGTTCAATTCCCTCCATTCACTGAACATTCATATACTTATTCAAATCCCTCCATTCACTGAACATTCATAGACCTGTTCAAATCCCTCCATTCACTGAACATTCATATACCTGTTCAAATCCCTCCATTCACTGAACATTCACATATTTATTCAAATCTCTCCATTCACTGAACATTCAATTACCTGTTCAAATCCCTCCATTCACTAAACATTCATATACTTATACAAATCCCTCCATTCACTGAACATTCATATACTTATTTAAATCGCTCCATTCACTGAACATTCATATACCTGTTCAATTCCCTCCATTCACTGAACATTCAAATACCTGTTCAAATCTCTCCATTCACTGAACATTCATATACCTGTTCAAATCCCTCCATTCACTGAACATTCATATACTTATTCAAATCCCTCCATTCACTGAACATTCATATACCTGTTCAAATCCCTCAATTCACTGAACATTCACATATTTATTCAAATCTCTCCATTCACTGAACATTCATTTACCTGTTCAAATCCCTCCATTCACTAAACATTCATATACTTATTCAAATCCCTCCATTCACTCAACATTCATATACTTATTCAAATCCCTCAATTCACTGAACATTCATATACTTCTTCATAGCCCTCCATTCACTGAACATTCATATACCTGTACAAATCCCTCCATTCACTGAACATTCATATACTTATTCAAATCGCTCCATCCACTGTACATTCATATACCTGTTCAAATCCCTCCACTCACTGAACATTCATATACCTGTTCAAATCCCTCCATTCACTGAACATTCATATACCTGTTCAAATCCCTCCATTCACTGAACATTCATATACGTATTCAAATCGCTCCATTCACTGAACATTCATATACCTGTTCAAATCCCTCCATTCACTGAACATTCATATACCTGTTCAAATCCCTCCATTCACTGAACATTCATATACCTGTTCAAATCCCTCCATTCACTGAAGATTCATATACCTGTTCAAATCCCTCCATTCACTGAACATTCATATACCTCTTCAAATCCCTCCATTCACTGAACATTCATATACTTATTCAAATCCCTCCATTCACTGAACATTCATATACTTCTTCAAATCCCTCCATTCACTGAACATTCATATACCTGTTCAAATCCCTCCATTCACTGGACATTCATATACCTGTGCAAATCCCTCCATTCACTGAACATTCATATACTTATTCAAATCCCTCCATTCACTGAACATTCATATACTTGTTCAAATCCCTCCATTCACTGAACATTCATATACTTATTCAAATCCCCCCATTCACTGAACATTCATATACCTGTTCAAATCCCTCCATTCACTGAACATTCATATACGTGTTCAAATCCCTCCATTCACTGAACATTCATATACCTGTTCAAATTCCTCCATTCACTGAACATTCATATACCTGTTCAAATCCCTCCATTCAGTGAACATTCATATACCTGTTCAAATCCCTCCATTGACTGAACATTCATATACCTGTTCAAATCCCTCCATTCACTGAACATTCATATACTTATTCAAATCCCTCCATTCACTGAACATTCATTGACCTGTTCAAATCCCTCCATTCACTGAACATTCATATACCTGTTCAAATCCCTCCATTCACTGAACATTCACATATTTATTCAAATCTCTCCATTCACTGAACATTCATATACTTATTCAAATCACTCCATTCAGGGAACAGTCATATACCTGTTCAAATCCCTCCATTCACTGAACATTCATATACTTGTTCAAATCCCTCCATTCACTGAACATTCATATACTTATTGAAATCCCTCCAATCACTGAATATTCATATACTTCTTCAAATCCCTCCGTTCACTGAATATTCAAATACCTGTTCAAATCCCTCCATTCACTGAATATTCATATACTTATTCAAATCCCTCCGTTCACTGAATATTCATATACCTGTTCAAATCCCTCCATTCACTGAACATTCATATAGCTGTTCAAATCCCTCCATTCACTGAACATTCATATAGCTGTTCAATTCCCTCCATTCACTGAACATTCATATACTTATTCAAATCCCTCCATTCACTGAACATTCATAGACCTGTTCAAATCCCTCCATTCACTGAACATTCATATACCTGTTCAAATCCCTCCATTCACTGAACATTCACATATTTATTCAAATCTCTCCATTCACTGAACATTCAATTACCTGTTCAAATCCCTCCATTCACTAAACATTCATATACTTATACAAATCCCTCCATTCACTGAACATTCATATACTTATTTAAATCGCTCCATTCACTAAACATTCATATACCTGTTCAATTCCCTCCATTCACTGAACATTCATATACCTGTTCAAATCTCTCCATTCACTGAACATTCATATACCTGTTCAAATCCCTCCATTCACTGAACATTCATATACTTATTCAAATCCCTCCATTCACTGAACATTCATATACTTATTCAAATCCCTCCATTCACTGAACATTCATATACTTATTCAAATCCCTCCATTCACTGAACATTCATATACCTGTTCAAATCCCTCAATTCACTGAACATTCACATATTTATTCAAATCTCTCCATTCACTGAACATTCATTTACCTGTTCAAATCCCTCCATTCACTGTACATTCATATACCTGTTCAAATCTCTCCATTCACTGAACATTCATATACCTGTTCAAAACCCTCCATTCACTGAACATTCATATACCTGTTCAAATCACTCCATTCACTGAACATTCATATACTTATTCAAATCCCTCCATTCACTGAACATTCATATACTTATTCAAATCCCTCCATTCACTGAACATTCATATACCTGTTCAAATCCCTCCATTCACTGAACATTCATATACTTCTTCAAATCCCTCCATTCACTGAACATTCATATACCTGTTCAAATCCCTCCATTCACTGAACATTCATATACCTGTTCAAATCCCTCCATTCACTGAACATTCATATACCTGTTCAACTCACTCCATTCACTGAACATTCATATACTTATTCAAATCCCTCCATTCACTGAACATTCATATACTTATTCAAATCCCTCCATTCACTGAACATTCATATACTTCTTCAAATCCCTCCGTTCACTGAATATTCAAATACCTGTTCAAATCCCTCCATTCACTGAATATTCATATACTTATTCAAATCCCTCCGTTCACTGAATATTCATATACCTGTTCAAATCCCTCCATTCACTGAACATTCATATAGCTGTTCAAATCCCTCCATTCACTGAACATTCATATACTTATTCAAATCACTCCATTCAGGGAACAGTCATATACCTGTTCAAATCCCTCCATTCACTGAACATTCATATACTTGTTCAAATCCCTCCATTCACTGAACATTCATATACTTATTGAAATCCCTCCAATCACTGAATATTCATATACTTCTTCAAATCCCTCCGTTCACTGAATATTCAAATACCTGTTCAAATCCCTCCATTCACTGAATATTCATATACTTATTCAAATCCCTCCGTTCACTGAATATTCATATACCTGTTCAAATCCCTCCATTCACTGAACATTCATATAGCTGTTCAAATCCCTCCATTCACTGAACATTCATATAGCTGTTCAATTCCCTCCATTCACTGAACATTCATATACTTATTCAAATCCCTCCATTCACTGAACATTCATAGACCTGTTCAAATCCCTCCATTCACTGAACATTCATATACCTGTTCAAATCCCTCCATTCACTGAACATTCACATATTTATTCAAATCTCTCCATTCACTGAACATTCAATTACCTGTTCAAATCCCTCCATTCACTAAACATTCATATACTTATACAAATCCCTCCATTCACTGAACATTCATATACTTATTTAAATCGCTCCATTCACTGAACATTCATATACCTGTTCAATTCCCTCCATTCACTGAACATTCAAATACCTGTTCAAATCTCTCCATTCACTGAACATTCATATACCTGTTCAAATCCCTCCATTCACTGAACATTCATATACTTATTCAAATCCCTCCATTCACTGAACATTCATATACCTGTTCAAATCCCTCAATTCACTGAACATTCACATATTTATTCAAATCTCTCCATTCACTGAACATTCATTTACCTGTTCAAATCCCTCCATTCACTAAACATTCATATACTTATTCAAATCCCTCCATTCACTCAACATTCATATACTTATTCAAATCCCTCAATTCACTGAACATTCATATACTTCTTCATAGCCCTCCATTCACTGAACATTCATATACCTGTACAAATCCCTCCATTCACTGAACATTCATATACTTATTCAAATCGCTCCATCCACTGTACATTCATATACCTGTTCAAATCCCTCCACTCACTGAACATTCATATACCTGTTCAAATCCCTCCATTCACTGAACATTCATATACCTGTTCAAATCCCTCCATTCACTGAACATTCATATACGTATTCAAATCGCTCCATTCACTGAACATTCATATACCTGTTCAAATCCCTCCATTCACTGAACATTCATATACCTGTTCAAATCCCTCCATTCACTGAACATTCATATACCTGTTCAAATCCCTCCATTCACTGAAGATTCATATACCTGTTCAAATCCCTCCATTCACTGAACATTCATATACCTCTTCAAATCCCTCCATTCACTGAACATTCATATACTTATTCAAATCCCTCCATTCACTGAACATTCATATACTTCTTCAAATCCCTCCATTCACTGAACATTCATATACCTGTTCAAATCCCTCCATTCACTGGACATTCATATACCTGTGCAAATCCCTCCATTCACTGAACATTCATATACTTATTCAAATCCCTCCATTCACTGAACATTCATATACTTGTTCAAATCCCTCCATTCACTGAACATTCATATACTTATTCAAATCCCCCCATTCACTGAACATTCATATACCTGTTCAAATCCCTCCATTCACTGAACATTCATATACGTGTTCAAATCCCTCCATTCACTGAACATTCATATACCTGTTCAAATTCCTCCATTCACTGAACATTCATATACCTGTTCAAATCCCTCCATTCAGTGAACATTCATATACCTGTTCAAATCCCTCCATTGACTGAACATTCATATACCTGTTCAAATCCCTCCATTCACTGAACATTCATATACTTATTCAAATCCCTCCATTCACTGAACATTCATTGACCTGTTCAAATCCCTCCATTCACTGAACATTCATATACCTGTTCAAATCCCTCCATTCACTGAACATTCACATATTTATTCAAATCTCTCCATTCACTGAACATTCATATACTTATTCAAATCACTCCATTCAGGGAACAGTCATATACCTGTTCAAATCCCTCCATTCACTGAACATTCATATACTTGTTCAAATCCCTCCATTCACTGAACATTCATATACTTATTGAAATCCCTCCAATCACTGAATATTCATATACTTCTTCAAATCCCTCCGTTCACTGAATATTCAAATACCTGTTCAAATCCCTCCATTCACTGAATATTCATATACTTATTCAAATCCCTCCGTTCACTGAATATTCATATACCTGTTCAAATCCCTCCATTCACTGAACATTCATATAGCTGTTCAAATCCCTCCATTCACTGAACATTCATATAGCTGTTCAATTCCCTCCATTCACTGAACATTCATATACTTATTCAAATCCCTCCATTCACTGAACATTCATAGACCTGTTCAAATCCCTCCATTCACTGAACATTCATATACCTGTTCAAATCCCTCCATTCACTGAACATTCACATATTTATTCAAATCTCTCCATTCACTGAACATTCAATTACCTGTTCAAATCCCTCCATTCACTAAACATTCATATACTTATACAAATCCCTCCATTCACTGAACATTCATATACTTATTTAAATCGCTCCATTCACTAAACATTCATATACCTGTTCAATTCCCTCCATTCACTGAACATTCATATACCTGTTCAAATCTCTCCATTCACTGAACATTCATATACCTGTTCAAATCCCTCCATTCACTGAACATTCATATACTTATTCAAATCCCTCCATTCACTGAACATTCATATACTTATTCAAATCCCTCCATTCACTGAACATTCATATACTTATTCAAATCCCTCCATTCACTGAACATTCATATACCTGTTCAAATCCCTCAATTCACTGAACATTCACATATTTATTCAAATCTCTCCATTCACTGAACATTCATTTACCTGTTCAAATCCCTCCATTCACTGTACATTCATATACCTGTTCAAATCTCTCCATTCACTGAACATTCATATACCTGTTCAAAACCCTCCATTCACTGAACATTCATATACCTGTTCAAATCACTCCATTCACTGAACATTCATATACTTATTCAAATCCCTCCATTCACTGAACATTCATATACTTATTCAAATCCCTCCATTCACTGAACATTCATATACCTGTTCAAATCCCTCCATTCACTGAACATTCATATACTTCTTCAAATCCCTCCATTCACTGAACATTCATATACCTGTTCAAATCCCTCCATTCACTGAACATTCATATACCTGTTCAAATCCCTCCATTCACTGAACATTCATATACCTGTTCAACTCACTCCATTCACTGAACATTCATATACTTATTCAAATCCCTCCATTCACTGAACATTCATATACTTATTCAAATCCCTCCATTCACTGAACATTCATATACTTCTTCAAATCCCTCCGTTCACTGAATATTCAAATACCTGTTCAAATCCCTCCATTCACTGAATATTCATATACTTATTCAAATCCCTCCGTTCACTGAATATTCATATACCTGTTCAAATCCCTCCATTCACTGAACATTCATATAGCTGTTCAAATCCCTCCATTCACTGAACATTCATATAGCTGTTCAATTCCCTCCATTCACTGAACATTCATATACTTATTCAAATCCCTCCATTCACTGAACATTCATAGACCTGTTCAAATCCCTCCATTCACTGAACATTCATATACCTGTTCAAATCCCTCCATTCACTGAACATTCACATATTTATTCAAATCTCTCCATTCACTGAACATTCAATTACCTGTTCAAATCCCTCCATTCACTAAACATTCATATACTTATACAAATCCCTCCATTCACTGAACATTCATATACTTATTTAAATCGCTCCATTCACTGAACATTCATATACCTGATCAATTCCCTCCATTCACTGAACATTCAAATACCTGTTCAAATCTCTCCATTCACTGAACATTCATATACCTGTTCAAATCCCTCCATTCACTGAACATTCATATACTTATTCAAATCCCTCCATTCACTGAACATTCATATACCTGTTCAAATCCCTCAATTCACTGAACATTCACATATTTATTCAAATCTCTCCATTCACTGAACATTCATTTACCTGTTCAAATCCCTCCATTCACTAAACATTCATATACTTATTCAAATCCCTCCATTCACTCAACATTCATATACTTATTCAAATCCCTCAATTCACTGAACATTCATATACTACTTCATAGCCCTCCATTCACTGAACATTCATATACCTGTACAAATCCCTCCATTCACTGAACATTCATATACTTATTCAAATCGCTCCATTCACTGAACATTCATATACTTATTCAAATCGCTCCATCCACTGAACATTCATATACCTGTTCAAATCCCTCCACTCACTGAACATTCATATACCTGTTCAAATCCCTCCATTCACTGAACATTCATATACCTGTTCAAATCCCTCCATTCACTGAACATTCATATACGTATTCAAATCGCTCCATTCACTGAACATTCATATACCTGTTCAAATCCCTCCATTCGCTGAACATTCATATACCTGTTCAAATCCCTCCATTCACTGAACATTCATATACCTGTTCAAATCCCTCCATTCACTGAAGATTCATATACCTGTTCAAATCCCTCCATTCACTGAACATTCATATACCTCTTCAAATCCCTCCATTCACTGAACATTCATATACTTATTCAAATCCCTCCATTCACTGAACATTCATATACTTATTCAAATCCCTCCATTCACTGAACATTCATATACCTGTTCAAATCCCTCCATTCACTGGACATTCATATACCTGTGCAAATCCCTCCATTCACTGAACATTCATATACTTATTCAAATCCCTCCATTCACTGAACATTCATATACTTGTTCAAATCCCTCCATTCACTGAACATTCATATACTTATTCAAATCCCCCCATTCACTGAACATTCATATACCTGTTCAAATCCCTCCATTCACTGAACATTCATATACGTGTTCAAATCCCTCCATTCACTGAACATTCATATAGCTGTTCAAATCCCTCCATTCACTGAACATTCATATACCTGTTCAAATCCCTCCATTCAGTGAACATTCATATACCTGTTCAAATCCCTCCATTGACTGAACATTCATATACCTGTTCAAATCCCTCCATTCACTGAACATTCATATACTTATTCAAATCCCTCCATTCACTGAACATTCATTGACCTGTTCAAATCCCTCCATTCACTGAACATTCATATACCTGTTCAAATCCCTCCATTCACTGAACATTCACATATTTATTCAAATCTCTCCATTCAGGGAACAGTCATATACCTGTTCAGATCCCTCCATTCACTGAACATTCATATACTTGTTCAAATCCCTCCATTCACTGAACATTCATATACTTATTGAAATCCCTCCAATCACTGAATATTCATATACTTCTTCAAATCCCTCCGTTCACTGAATATTCAAATACCTGTTCAAATCCCTCCATTCACTGAATATTCATATACTTATTCAAATCCCTCCGTTCACTGAATATTCATATACCTGTTCAAATCCCTCCATTCACTGAACATTCATATAGCTGTTCAAATCCCTCCATTCACTGAACATTCATATAGCTGTTCAATTCCCTCCATTCACTGAACATTCATATACTTATTCAAATCCCTCCATTCACTGAACATTCATAGACCTGTTCAAATCCCTCCATTCACTGAACATTCATATACCTGTTCAAATCCCTCCATTCACTGAACATTCACATATTTATTCAAATCTCTCCATTCACTGAACATTCAATTACCTGTTCAAATCCCTCCATTCACTAAACATTCATATACTTATACAAATCCCTCCATTCACTGAACATTCATATACTTGTTCAATTCCCTCCATTCACTGAACATTCATATACCTGTTCAATTCCCTCCATTCACTGAACATTCATATACCTGTTCAAATCTCTCCATTCACTGAACATTCATATACCTGTTCAAATCCCTCCATTCACTGAACATTCATATACTTATTCAAATCCCTCCATTCACTGAACATTCATATACTTATTCAAATCCCTCCATTCACTGAACATTCATATACTTATTCAAATCCCTCCATTCACTGAACATTCATATACCTGTACAAATCCCTCAATTCACTGAACATTCACATATTTATTCAAATCTCTCCATTCACTGAACATTCATTTACCTGTTCAAATCCCTCCATTCACCAAACATTCATATACTTATTCAAATCACTCCATTCACTCAACATTCATATACCTGTTCAAATCCCTCCATTCACTGAACATTCATATACTTATTCAAATCCCTCCATTCACTGAACATTCATATACCTGTTCAAATCCCTCCATTCACTGAACATTCATATACCTGTTCAAATCCCTCCATTCACTGAACATTCATATACTTATTCAAATCCCTCCATTCACTGTACATTCATATACCTGTTCAAATCTCTCCATTCACTGAACATTCATATACCTGTTCAAAACCCTCCATTCACTGAACATTCATATACCTGTTCAAATCACTCCATTCACTGAACATTCATATACTTTTTCAAATCCCTCCATTCACTGAACATTCATATACTTATTCAAATCCCTCCATTCACTGAACATTCATATACCTGTTCAAATCCCTCCATTCACTGAACATTCATATACTTCTTCAAATCCCTCCATTCACTGAACATTCATATACCTGTTCAAATCCCTCCATTCACTGAACATTCATATACCTGTTCAAATCCCTCCATTCACTGAACATTCATATACCTGTTCAACTCACTCCATTCACTGAACATTCATATACTTATTCAAATCCCTCCATTCACTGAACATTCATATACTTATTCAAATCCCTCCATTCGCTGACCATTCATATACCTGTTCAATTCCCTCCATTCACTGAACAGTCATATACCTGTTCAAGTACCTCCATTCACTGAACATTCATATACTTATTCAAATCCCTCCATTCACGGAACATTCATATAATTATTCGAATCCCTCCATTCACGGAACATTCATACAATTATGCATTCCCTCCATTCACTGAACATTCATATACCTGTTCAAATCCCTCCATTCACTGAACATTCATATACTTATTCAAATCACTCCATTCAGGGAACAGTCATATACCTGTTCAAATCCCTCCATTCACTGAACATTCATATACTTGTTCAAATCCCTCCATTCACTGAACATTCATATACTTATTGAAATCCCTCCAATCACTGAATATTCATATACTTCTTCAAATCCCTCCGTTCACTGAATATTCAAATACCTGTTCAAATCCCTCCATTCACTGAATATTCATATACTTATTCAAATCCCTCCGTTCACTGAATATTCATATACCTGTTCAAATCCCTCCATTCACTGAACATTCATATAGCTGTTCAAATCCCTCCATTCACTGAACATTCATATAGCTGTTCAATTCCCTCCATTCACTGAACATGCATATACTTATTCAAATCCCTCCATTCACTGAACATTCATAGACCTGTTCAAATCCCTCCATTCACTGAACATTCATATACCTGTTCAAATCCCTCCATTCACTGAACATTCACATATTTATTCAAATCTCTCCATTCACTGAACATTCAATTACCTGTTCAAATCCCTCCATTCACTAAACATTCATATACTTATACAAATCCCTCCATTCACTGAACATTCATATACTTATTTAAATCGCTCCATTCACTGAACATTCATATACCTGTTCAATTCCCTCCATTCACTGAACAGTCATATACCTGTTCAAATCTCTCCATTCACTGAACATTCATATACCTGTTCAAATCCCTCCATTCACTGAACATTCATATACTTATTCAAATCCCTCCATTCACTGAACATTCATATACTTATTCAAATCCCTCCATTCACTGAACATTCATATACCTGTTCAAATCCCTCAATTCACTGAACATTCACATATTTATTCAAATCTCTCCATTCACTGAACATTCATTTACCTGTTCAAATCCCTCCATTCACTCAACATTCATATACTTATTCAAATCCCTCAATTCACTGAACATTCATATACTACTTCATAGCCCTCCATTCACTGAACATTCATATACCTGTACAAATCCCTCCATTCACTGAACATTCATATACTTATTCAAATCGCTCCATTCACTGAACATTCATATACTTATTCAAATCGCTCCATCCACTGAACATTAATATACCTGTTCAAATCCCTCCATTCACTGAACATTCATAGACCTGTTCAAATCCCTCCATTCACTGAACATTCATATACCTGTTCAAAGCCCTCCATTCACTGAACATTCACATATTTATTCAAATCTCTCCATTCACTGAACATTCAATTACCTGTTCAAATCCCTCCATTCACTGAACATTCATTGACCTGTTCAAATCCCTCCATTCACTGAACATTCATATACCTGTTCAAATCCCTCCATTCACTGAACATTCACATATTTATTCAAATCTCTCCATTCACTGAACATTCATATACTTATTCAAATCACTCCATTCAGGGAACAGTCATATACCTGTTCAAATCCCTCCATTCACTGAACATTCATATACTTGTTCAAATCCCTCCATTCACTGAACATTCATATACTTATTGAAATCCCTCCAATCACTGAATATTCATATACTTCTTCAAATCCCTCCGTTCACTGAATATTCAAATACCTGTTCAAATCCCTCCATTCACTGAATATTCATATACTTATTCAAATCCCTCCGTTCACTGAATATTCATATACCTGTTCAAATCCTCCATTCACTGAACATTCATATAGCTGTTCAAATCCCTCCATTCACTGAACATTCATATAGCTGTTCAATTCCCTCCATTCACTGAACATTCATATACTTATTCCAAATCCCTCCATTCACTGAACATTCATAGACCTGTTCAAATCCCTCCATTCACTGAACATTCATATACCTGTTCAAATCCCTCCATTCACTGAACATTCACATATTTATTCAAATCTCTCCATTCACTGAACATTCATTTACCTGTTCAAATCCCTCCATTCACTAAACATTCATATACTTATTCAAATCCCTCCATTCACTCAACATTCATATACCTGTTCAAATCCCTCCATTCACTGAACATTCATATACTTATTCAAATCCCTCCATTCACTGAACATTCATATACCTGTTCAAATCCCTCCATTCACTGAACATTCATATACCTGTTCAAATCCCTCCATTCACTGAACATTCATATACTTATTCAAATCCCTCCATTCACTGTACATTCATATACCTGTTCAAATCTCTCCATTCACTGAACATTCATATACCTGTTCAAAACCCTCCATTCACTGAACATTCATATACCTGTTCAAATCACTCCATTCACTGAACATTCATATACTTATTCAAATCCCTCCATTCACTGAACATTCATATACTTATTCAAATCCCTCCATTCACTGAACATTCATATACCTGTTCAAATCCCTCCATTCACTGAACATTCATATACTTCTTCAAATCCCTCCATTCACTGAACATTCATATACCTGTTCAAATCCCTCCATTCACTGAACATTCATATACCTGTTCAAATCCCTCCATTCACTGAACATTCATATACCTGTTCAACTCACTCCATTCACTGAACATTCATATACTTATTCAAATCCCTCCATTCACTGAACATTCATATACTTATTCAAATCCCTCCATTCGCTGACCATTCATATACCTGTTCAATTCCCTCCATTCACTGAACAGTCATATACCTGTTCAAGTCCCTCCATTCACTGAACATTCATATACTTATTCAAATCCCTCCATTCACGGAACATTCATATAATTATTCGAATCCCTCCATTCACGGAACATTCATACAATTATGCATTCCCTCCATTCACTGAACATTCATATACCTGTTCAAATCCCTCCATTCACTGAACATTCATATACTTATTCAAATCACTCCATTCAGGGAACAGTCATATACCTGTTCAAATCCCTCCATTCACTGAACATTCATATACTTGTTCAAATCCCTCCATTCACTGAACATTCATATACTTATTGAAATCCCTCCAATCACTGAATATTCATATACTTCTTCAAATCCCTCCGTTCACTGAATATTCAAATACCTGTTCAAATCCCTCCATTCACTGAACATTCATATAGCTGTTCAAATCCCTCCATTCACTGAACATTCATATAGCTGTTCAATTCCCTCCATTCACTGAACATTCATATACTTATTCAAATCCCTCCATTCACTGAACATTCATAGACCTGTTCAAATCCCTCCATTCACTGAACATTCATATACCTGTTCAAATCCCTCCATTCACTGAACATTCACATATTTATTCAAATCTCTCCATTCACTGAACATTCAATTACCTGTTCAAATCCCTCCATTCACTAAACATTCATATACTTATACAAATCCCTCCATTCA